>NC_091284.1:392920627-393223657 GCF_032444005.1 Ranitomeya imitator | reverse complement strand
TTCATATTTAAGTGTAAAATAAAGAATAAGAATAAAAAAATATTGATATACTCACCCTTGGACGTGCCCTGGTTCTCACCGGCAGCCTTCCTTCCTAAGAATGAGCGCCTGAAGGACCTTCGATGACGTGGCGGCTTGTGATTGGTCACGTGAGCGGTCACATGGGTGTCACTCGACCAATCACAAGCCGCGACGTCATCTAAGGTCCTTCAGGCGCTAATTCTTAGGAAGGAAGCGTCCGAGGGCGCGTCCGAGGGTGAGTATATTCCTAATAGGTATATACTCACCCTCGGACGTGTCCTGGTTCTAACCCGCAGCCTTCCTTCCTAAGAATCAGCGCCTGAAGGACCTTAGATGACATTGCGGCTTGTGATTGGTCGCGTGACGCCCATGTGACCGCTCACGCGACCAATCACATGCCGCGACGTCATCGAAGGTCCTTCAGGCGCTCATTCTTAGGAAGGAAGGCTGCCGGTGAGAACCAGGGCGCGTCCGTGGGTAAGTATATCAATATTTTTTATTTTGATTCTTTAGTTTACACTTAAATATGGATCCCAGGGTCCTTCAGACCCTGGGAACCATTAGAAACCCAATGCACTTTTCTATAGGATCGGCCGATTTCACTCGACCCAACTTTTGAAAAAGTCGGGTTTTGTGAAACCCGACCCAATCCTATAAAAAGAAAAGTCGCTCAACCCTACTCGTTAAGTAATTTTTCACTTTCTCTTCTGATAAAAAAAGACATCATCAATAAAATGTTTCCATAGTACTACATTTGCACCACATTTAGAATACGGGCTTAAGGCAAGAGACTTCCTCAAACCCACATACAGATTAAGAAAACCTGGTGCAAATTTGGTCCCCACCACAGGGACCCACATCTGTAAATAAAATTCATTTTCATATTTTAAATAGTTGTGAGTTAAAGTGAATTAGATTGCTTCCCTGATTTAGTAAATTTGTTCTAGTGGAATTTCACTAGCATATTTTAGGTGATATTAAACCATAATACAGCCTCTTTGATTTTCGATAACTCTGTACAGTAATGAATCATCATGTGTAAACATAATTTCATGTGACTCCAATGCTATGGTTTCCAACATTTGCAATACATGTTTTGCATAATAAATATCATCTTTGAGCACTCATTTATAATATTGGAAAATACAATCTAGGTGTTCTGAGATGTAAGAGAATAAGCTGTTTCTCCTAAATATGGCCTAATCAGTCTCCCGGGCGTATATCAAATATATTATATTGCTATGTTTTTCCTTATGTTGGTTTTACATATATGTCTTATTACTAGATTTTTATAACTATTTAAGAAATGGGAAATAAGGTTAAATTTTGATCTATTTTTCAAATTGTTTTGAAAAAACCTAGGTTCAGTCTCTTCATTTTTAACATTCCACATCATTTTTCACCCAATAAATGCATCATTAAAGAAGGTGTTAGGTGCAAACTTAAGACCTTTTTTAAATAGACAAGTTTTGTTTTTGTTAAGCTGTTTTGACTTAAATGAAAACATTTTTGCACTGTTTCTACTTAATTTTATTTAATAGTTTTCTTTTTGGTGCACTTTTCTACCTCAAAAGGAAGGAACTTTTACATATCTCTTGTGTTGTTCCTTAAAGTGTTTAAATATGTTTTATGCATGTTCTTTCATTTTTTCATATAATTGTCAATTACTTTGTCCTTATGTGCAATTCTTTACATGGAAATTTAATATAATAAATTACCTCTTTCATGTGAGAATTAATATGATATTTAATAGTAATGATTTGTTTTCTTTCTGGTGAGAATAATAACCAAACTTATTTAATATCCTTTAATCTGTGACATAGTTACATTTAATTTTCATGGTTTAACATGAAAATTGTATTCTACCTGCTTTGCTTGAAGCACAGATTAGAGGCTATCAATCATAGAGTAGGAGGTGGCACTGGGCAAGGAACAGAGCTGGAGTAACAGAGAATTCATATCTACAAATAGTTTTAATTTACATATTAATTCAAATGCTGATTTCTCAATAAACTAGGAACAACTGGCCATGAAAAGGTATAGCTGGACTTGAAAGAGCTACATACACATATAAGTAGTTTTGGGTGAAATCCTGCTAACAGAAACCTTTTGAGCAAAGGTTTTCCAACCATTTAAATAATAGTTTTCCATTACTGATATTCTCTTTACATTCTAGATTAGCCTTTACATTCTAGATTAGCATAGCTGTATTGATTCGGAAGGGGTTTCGAAAGAAGTTCTGTACATTATTCATTTTTTCAACACAATTCAAACACAGATCTACCATAATGTTCAAAACTACAAAGTGGTATGTCATTTCTGTGTTAAGGCACAGGTTTAGATACCTAATTAAATTTCAATATACACTAGCTCTTCCACTTTAATATGTATAGGAAGATTATGCGCTCTTAAAAACTGTAACGTGACAAAAGATAGAGGTGGAATGCAATTGCACCTATATTCCTAAAGACAAAATGGAAATTTAAACTTGTTTATAAAAACAAAGTCTTAAGTTTTTCACCTTCCACCTACTTTAGCAAATCTGATGCATTTATAGGGGTAAACAAATGAATGTAGAATGTACCCCATGAAACTTTTCATTTGAAGATAAAATGCATTTTCCATGAGAGAAAAAGTGAGAATGTTAAAAATGGTGAAACTGAACTTAGGTTTGTTTAAGTCAGTTTGAAAACAAATCAAAATGTAAAATTAATGAGTATGCTGAAGCTAGAAAAATATTTAGAATTGAGAGTCCTCAGTGGTTGATACCTTTTAATGGCTAACGAAAAAGTGTAACACATTGCAAGCTTTCGAGACTACTCAGGTCTCTTCATCAGGCACAGACTAATACAAAATCTGAAGAAACACATATTTATACACAACACAGCAAAGAAATAATGCAATAAACAAGACAAGTGACGTGAAGCAGAACTATCATTATGGGAGAGTGATAAACAGTTGTGGCCCTAAATATTGGAACAGTTCATACAAAAATATCAGGTAAATCCATTCTTTTTTCTATTACTATGTGGCGATGAGAATTCATCCTTGTTCTAAGCTTTTGCCTGGTCTCCCCTACATACAGACCCTCAGTTGGACATTTAGTACAAATAATTAGGTACACCACATTAGATGCGATACAGCTGAAAGTACTTGGGATCTTGTAGTCCTGATGTGAGTTGGGGATCTTTATCTTGTCCATGGTATTTATAAATGGACAGGTTTTAGATTTTTTCTGGTTTTAAGGAAAAAATCCTGTAGCTATTGGAGAGGACAAAGAGCTTCTGACAATGATTCTTCTTAGATTTGGGGGCTGGCTAAAGCACAATAGTGCGGGGTCTGGAAATATGGATTGTAAGCGGGGCATCTTTTTGTAGAAAATGTTGTAATTTCCATGCAGCTCCCCTTAGCACCTCCAGATTTGGATTGTAGGTGACTACTAGAGGCACCCGGTTATTTTTTTCTTTAGTTTTGTAATACAGGAGATGATTCCTTGATATTCTGGTGGCTCTTGTAATTTGGTTTTGAATTGCTCTTGTATGGTAGCCCTGATTCAAAAAGGTTTATCTGAGGCGACCAATGTGTTTTTCTCTATCCATGGGGTTGGAACATGTACGCTTATATCTGATGGCTTGGCTGTAGACAATAGAGTTTTTTATGTGTTTTGGATGGAAACTGTTCCATTTAAGGTATGTTGGCTTCTGATACAGGGATGTCTCTATTTCATTATTCTGTAGCTTAATGATGGTGTCCAAAAAGTTAATTTCAGCACAGGAGTAGTTGAGTGTTAAGTAGTGTTGAGCGATACCTTCCGATATCCATAAGTATCGGTATCAGATTGTATCGGCCGATATTCAAAAAATATCGGATATCGCCAATACCTATACCCGATACCAATGCAAGTCAATGGGACAAAAATATCGGAATTAAAATAAACCCTTTCTTTCCTTGTAGGTTAATTCTACATGAAGGAAAACAACTAAGAATAATGTAGGATGTGTTGGGGGAGGTGGAGGAGACATTAAAGGCATAGAGGTTTAGCCAAATCAAATGGAATAGCAGAAATTAATTTTTTTCTTTTTTTGCAGACCAGACTACAGAGTGAGCTGCACTCACACATAGACCATGCAGACAGGCATGAATGGCGCTGCAAGGCCAAAAAAAGCTCCTCTATGTACTCCTATATAGTGTTTTTCCACAATCTAGCAGGATATGGATGGAAAGCCACTAATAGGATAAATTTGAACAAATGTGCAGCAGGCTACACTAATTGAGAAACGGACAATGGAACGGTATGAGGCAGTGATGCACCCTGAGCTGACTACAACCAGCTGCGGACCAGACTACAGAGTGAGCTGATCTAACACAGACACCTTGCAGACACCTGTGAACAACGCTACAAGACAAAAACAAGGTTCTCACACAGCGGTTGCTAAATTAGCCTGGGTAAAGCACAATGAAGCAAATTGCTATCTCTAAACTGGCCCTCAGTCAGAACACAGCGTCCTTATCTGCACAGAAGAACAGCGCTCCACCGGGTGTAATGGTCCAAAGAGGAATCTTTATTTAGCCATATAGCATAAGCAACGTTTCGACCATATGCTGGTCTTTTTCAAGCATACAAACATGGCAACAAGGCGGTCTTAAATAGTGTGGACACCACGCAGGGAGCCAATCACCATCAAGTACCGCCCACCTCACATCATAATACAATACTTTACTAAATTTTAAACAGACATCAGACACTTATGTGCACGTATACATCTCATATAAAAATCACCATCACCTAATTCATTATAATAATCTATATAGAAACATATAATAGGGCTTTATTTTCAATTCTCCTCCGTAGGTTCATTTATGCGTCTTTGTTACCATAGTGATAAACAGCCAATGGAATACTCTCCTTGTTGGGCTTCCTGTGTAATGATTTATCATGCAGCTAAATGGCGCCAAAAGTCTCATATAACCAATCAGTTTAATCCTTATCCTGAGGCTACTTGACTCACCCCAATCAAATTCACCCTTACACCCTGCACGCTCACACATCATCGACGGACTCCACCGGCATCATCATTGAACGACAGGCATCGGGGCAGTGGAGCGCAAGCGCAGTCGCATCACGCCGGGATCGCGCTTCGTCACATCACCAGATCAGAGCCATGCCCGGATGTGACACGAGCCCGCGCCGCACAGCATCCACTCTGTGCATCCGCCGAACAGGCAGGCTATCTGGGGAACGCGGGTAAACAATACCGCGTCACCCTGGAAACTCACCTGAGCGACAGGTCGGATCATGGAGCAAGGGCACAGGCGCAACGCGTCAGGGCCGTGCCTCATCATAAGTCCTAATCAGAGCCATGCCCAGCCACGACGCAAACCCGCGTCACTTAGCAACCACCCCCCGCATCCGCCGAACAGGCAGGTCACCAGGGGAACGCACATAAACAATGGAGCTCTTCCCTATAAGTTCCAATTAGCGCACAGCCGCACCTCTACTCCGAGATACCTATTCAGGCATCATTCGTCGTAGTATCCCATACACAATAGGGAGCAAATCAAAAAACCCATCCCTCGTTATTTCCATCATTGACTTCAATATAACATAAGACAATACATATTATAAACCCAGATTAGTTCATATATAAGGAGTTTACACAAAAAAATACAAAATAACCTACATAAAAATAAACAAATATAACCCAAGTGAAAAACAAATATAAGCCAACCACACAGGGGCAGTCGGGAATCAGGTGAAGAATCATATATAGAAGTAAAGAACTTTTTATCCATACAAATAATCCGTATTTTAACATCTTCATCTGTATCCAACCACCGACTGTCTCATGTGTGGTTGATCTAATAAAACATACAAAAAATCAGTTAAAATGTCAACTACGTCTAAAACAATAAAAACACATGACGACTGCAATCATATCATCAGGGGGTAATAGGTTCAATGGGTACACATCTGAAGATTGAAATCTATATTTAAACCCCCTGGTTGTAATGAACCCAGGGTATAGATCCACTTCATTTCTTTTGTTTTTAGCATCTGTAGTCTATCCCCTCCCCTTCTTAGAGCAGGAACATTGTCAATGACTCTGAACCTAAGTTGATTCACTGAATGTTTTCTCTCTACAAAATGTTTCGACACCGGCAACTCCATAAGCCCTGTTCTAATTGTACTTTTATGTTTAGTGATGCGGGCCTTCACGTCCATAGTGGTCTCCCCTATATAAGCGAGTCCACATGGACAGGTGATCATGTAGATGACATAACTTGATGTACAGGTATACCTTTCTTTTAAGAAAAACTTCTTCCCAGTATGGGGATGGCAAAAAAATTCTCCCTTGAGCATGGTGTTGCAACAAGCGCAGCCGAGGCACGGGAAATTCCTATATTTCGGTGCACTTAATGTTTTTTGACCCATTATTTTGGAAGTACCAAAATCATACTTAACCAATTTGTCGCCTAGATTTTTACCCCTCCTGTATGACATCATTGGAAATTATTTAAAACCTGTCACCTGAGGTAACCCTCGTTGTAGGAGGGCCCAGTGTTTTTTTATAACACCACTAATCCGGTTACTCATCGAATTGTATGTAGAAACGAAAGGAATGCGATCACATCCATTTTTTGAGGAGGTTTTCTTACGGACACTTTCTCTTGAAGAATTTCGGACCTTAGTTTTAAAGGCTTCAACTCCTTTTTTCGGGTACCCTCTTGCTGCAAACTTAGAGCACATGTCCTCTAAACGTTGGTCCACCAGACTCTCGTCGGACACTATTCTCCGTACCCTTAGTAACTGACTCCAAGGGAGCGAGTCAACCATCTTTCTCGGATGGTTGCTGTTGTGAATTCTGCTTTTGGGTTCCCTCCAGTGGTTGTAGGTGGGAATGCAGTTGTCCCTGAGTTGCAGTCCTGGCCAGGTGTATCTGCTGATTGCAGTTCTGACTGGGATATTTAGGTGTGCAGGATTCATTAGTCCTTGCCAGTTGTCCATGGTTCTGGGAGGTTTTGGATCTTTGTCTGGCTCATCCTGCCTTGCTGCCAATTCAGCAAAGATAAGTGTCTGGTTTTTGTTTCTGTGGCACACATGCTGTGTGCTTAATAATTCTGTGCTATTCATTTGTTTTTCTCTTGTCCAGCTTAGATTGTGACAGTGTTTTCTCAGTCTTGTTGGATTCTCTGGAGTTGCAGATATACGCTCCACATCTTTAGTTAGATGGTGGAATTTTTTGTATTTTCTGTTGTGGATATTTTTGAAAGGGTTTTAATACTGACCGCTTAGTATTCTGTCCTATCCTTTCCTATTTTAGCTAGAGTGGCCTCTTTTGCTAAATCCTGTTTCCTGCCTGCGTGTGTCTTTTCCTCTACTACTCACAGTCAATATTTGTGGGGGGCTGCCTATTGGGGTTCTGCTCTGAGGCAAGGTAGATTTCCTATTTCCATCTATAGGGGTATTTAGTCCTCCGGCTGTGTCGAGGTGTCTAGGATTTGTTAGGCACACCCCACGGCTACTTCTAGTTGCGGTGTTAAGTTCAGGATTTGCAGTCAGTACAGGTTCCACCAACTCAGAGAAAGTTCCATGCGGCTCCAAGGTCACCGGATCATAACAGGTTGCTGTCAAAAGACAGCAGGCTGTTTCTATCTGTTTCTTTAATGAAAATATCCATTTTCAGTCTACCTCCATCTTTGTAAACCGAAGTATCTAAAAATTGAATCTGGACTGCCGAGTGTACTAGTGTGAATTGTAATTCTGGATAAATTTCATTGAGGCTAGTATGGAAATTCTCCAACTCCAACAAGCTACCCTCCCAAATCACAAAAATATCGTCAATGTAATGCCACCAGGCTCTGACGTGGCACCAAAGGATGGAATGGTACACAAACCTGTCCTCAAATACCACCATCTAGATGTTGGCATAAGTGGGGGCCATGTTGGACCCCATGGTGGTACCTCTCAACTGAAGGAAATACTCATCCCCAAAGAGGAAATAATTCCTCCTGAGGATGAGCTCCAACAGTGTGAGGACAAGCTGTGCACACTCCGGGGCCACGTCAGAGCCCGATAGCGCACAATGAACAGCTTCTAGACCTTTATCGTGTTCGATTGACGTATATAACGATGTCACATCGAATGATGCCAAAATGGACGCATCAGATACTGTCAAACCTTCGATTTTATCAAGAAAATCACTAGTATCTCTCACAAAAGATCGTGCTGCCACAGCAAAAGGATGTAGCACTTTGTCTAGAAAAAGAGCAGTTTTACTGAATAATGAACCTCTCCCCGAGACTATCGGCCTACCCGGGGGGTTAAGTAAGTCTTTGTGGATCTTTGGTAACACATACAGCACTGGTATAACCGGTGCTTCCACAACCAAAAATTCCGACAGCTTGTGATCAATGAGTCCCATGGCTATTGAGTCACTGATCACAAGCTGTAATTCCTTCTGGAACCGTAGGGTAGGATTACACGACAATTTCTCATAAATGAGGTGATCACTCAACTGTCTAAGTATTTCTGCTTTGTATTTATGACTATCCATGATAACCACTGCTCCACCTTTATCGGCTCTTTTGATGGTTATTGCAGTGTTATTAGCCAAATTGCTAACAGCTTTCCTTTCAATTACAGTCATATTTTGATACGCAGCAGGTTTGTACGTATTTTTCAAATGATCAATTTCCTTCTGTACCAATTCAATGTAAGATTCAATGAAATGATTTTTAACAGGCGGCTGAAAAGTACTTCTATTATACAGGCCCAGTTCTTTCAATGAAAAACCCTGTATAGATTTATCTGTATTGATATTATCAATTTTATCTGAAAAGTAAGATGACAATCTCAACCTTCTAAAAAAAGCTTGTAAGTCAATTTCAATTCCAAACCAGTCTGGATGTCTAGATGGACAAAAAGACAGTCCTTTAGATATTACTTTAAGTTCAAGCTCTGATAAAGTAATAGAAGAAATATTTACCACCAATTCATGATTGTCTGTCAATGGTTCTTCGTATTCCTCGTTCTCATTGTCGTTGTCCTCCCTTGTTTCTATTCTCTGGGATGTCCGTTGCTTTCTGTGTTTCCGACCACCTCTCCGACTACGTTTCCTGGGGTGGTTTTGTCCATCCTTGCCGGTTCTAAAAAATGCATTCCCCTACTTCCTCCCGCAATGGAATCGTCCGTGGAGTCAGATTCAGCTGTAGTAAAACCAAAAGGAGGGTTCCCTGGATATGGAACGAGCGCCCTGATGAGGGAGTGCTGTCAGTCACTTGAATACTTCACTTGCTAGAACACAGCGTCCTGTCCCTAACTGAATTCTCAGCAGAGTGAACCGAAAATGGCAGCAGCGACTTTTATAGTGCATCATGACATCATTTCAGCAGCCAATCACAGCCATACCAGTAGTTACATGCCTACCATGCAGAACAGGATGTGCCCACACTTCTATTCATTCCTCATTGGCTGAATTCTAGCTGTTTGAATTATGGGAACTTCTGATTCCGGTATCCGATATACTGAAAGTATTGGAACTCGGTATCGGAATTCCGATACCGCAAATATCGGCCGATACCCGATACTTGCGGTATCGGAATGCTCAACACCAGTGTTAAGTTGATGGCTGGATGAAATTGATTAAACTGCTTATGGAACGTTTTTAGCTGTGGCTTAGACTCCGTCCAGATGAATAAAATATCATCAATGTAATGGTAGTAGGCCACAGGCCTGATGGGACATGATGAAAAAAATTCACTTTCAAACATGGCCATAAAAAGATTTGCATACTGCTGGGGCTGTTTTACTTCCTATTGCTATACCAGTCTCCTGTAGATATATCTTGTTGTCAACAACTTGTTGCTTTCTACTATGTTCAGAATCATCTATTTTGTTACTTTTCTACTGTGGCGACCACTGTAAACAAAATTTTGAACATTTTGCATTCACCTATGAGTGCGGCTGTTTCTCCTACTAATTAATTTTATTTACACATGTGGGGAATGGCGATGGGGACCAAATTTGCACCAAGTTTTGCAAATCTGTATGTGGCCATGTCAGAGGCTACTGTCATAAGACTGCATGGTGACTGTAGTGCAAATTTGGTAGAAAATGTTTAATTAGTCATAATATAAAATGTGAGCGCACTATAAAAATAGCAATAATGATAAACAGATGAATTTCAGTGCGCAGGTCCAACTCTGACATCCAAAAGAGTAAAAAAATGAAAAGTAACTGGCATAAGTAAAGTCACATAAAATAATATTGATGTACACAGATATAAAAAACAGAAATAAACCTACAAATAATTGATATACAGAAATTTCCATATAATACTAGTAAAACTACCAATGGGCCCCTGGTGGGAGAAAATGCTAATAGTAAAAGTAAAAAGTATATAATAAACAAATAAAATATGCCCTTTGTAAATGACAGTAGGAAGATAACTAGTATATACTGTAGAAATATAGAGTAAAAATAGCATTCCTAATGTAATTCATAATGTGGAGATCTCTCATTTGCAAAAATAAACAGAAAGCTGTTTGTATAGCCATTTGTAGCCATGTAATAACATCCCAAATGCACAGTTTATGAGAATTAGGAGGAAGCCGTTTACCTAGTAAGTAGGGTTGAGCGACTTTTACTTTTTTAGGATCGAGTCGGGTTTCGCGAAACCCGACTATCTCAAAAGTCGAGTCGAGTGAAATCGGCCGATTATGGTGAAAAGTCGGGGATTGACCGAAACACGAAACCCAATGCAAAGTCAATGGGAATTTTTTTTTTTTCTCTCTCTCTCTCTCTCCTCCGTCCATGAACAGAAAAGCTGGTGTTACACATTGCAAATCGCTATAGCGCACAAGCGACAAGATGGCGATAGGCGTCCACGCCCCTAACACCTATGTCATCACTCTGCCCACGCTCCTTCATTGGCTGAAAAAATGGCGCCAAACCCGTCATACGAAACGCAACTTTGGCGCCAAGATCGCTGACCGCATGGCCGATCCCACACTAGGATCGGGTCGGGTTTCATGAAACCCGACTTTGCCAAAAGTCGGCGACTTTTGAATTTGTAAGATCCGTTTCGCTCAAGCCTACTAGTAAGTGATATTGTAAAAAAAGTTTACAACAAAGAACTTTTACAAAACATTACAGAAAAAGTGGAGGATAGTCCCGAGGGAGCTTTTATTACTTTATAAAAGTGCAAAGGGGTTTAACAAAGAGCAAGCACTAAAAATCCCTATTGTTATAAGAATGGTAGTCTTTTAGAACATTTTCATACACAACATTTGTTAATATTACAAGAGAAAGTAATATAGGATTTAATTTATACAGAAGTGTAAAAAAGTGTATACAATTTCAGGGCATAAAAAGGATTTTACAGGCTTTACATGTGAAATTCTCCATGAATTACCCTGAAAAACTGAGAGTCTCTTGCAATGGTGAAAATGCATTTTTGTTAAACCCTTTCATCTGCACTTCAGTAGCTGGACACTAATGAGAACATGATATATGTCAATCTGCAGGATAATAGAGGGAAATCCAGGACACGGATGCTTGTTGAAATAATAGCAGTCTTTTTTATTGCATATGTAATAAAAAAAACTTCAGTAGACACCACACAAAAAATAAAAACCAGCAAACACACTTCAGAACATGGTCCTTAATCATTGCATAATCTGCTGGTAAGATACCAAGAAACCTGCTGAACTAACATATAGAGAAGGTATACAAATATAGGTTCTGTTGTGTTTTAGGTAATAGCAGAAATAGTGAATTTATTAAAACTTAACTTTGAATCTAGAAGTAATTTAAAACAACACATAGTACCACATACAAAGAATAATATAATAATTATCGGTTATTGACCCTCCACAGTGATGGACACTGAGTCAAGTAAATTCTCAATAGACACCGACCAGATTTGGTATTGCAGGTCTATGACAGTGGTCAACAAGCTCACACACATATTGAGCAAATGGCGGTATCTTCAAACCAGATTAACATATTACAACAACAGAGATAGGTAAGGGCAAGTAAGTACTTTCAAATATTAGATAATAAGAACGGTCTCCTGTAGTGCTGTGATAAGTCCATCCAGGCAAGGCTAGCTGTGAACTGCCCTTGTCAGGGCAGGAGTCTTGTGGGCCTTAGGGTTACCTATTGTTTACCTAGAGCACAATAGGTCCAGCGACGGAAACCGCCTTATTCCTAATCAGATGAGAGTCCAGTGAGTTACACAGCAAAGGAAGTACCTTATCGATTTGATGTATATAAAAAGATGGGTTAGACCATTCCTATCATCTACCGTAATATTTTAATGGACTTACTTGCCCCTATCTTACCTATTTGCACAAGTGAAGTATTGGAGAGATCTATACAAGAACACAGTCCTAATTATTGGACCCTTCTCTGGGTGCCTATCTCTGATGACATTTTCTGTTGTGCTTTAGTAGTTCAGTATAAGGGATCCGTTCTTTATATTTTCTTCAAATTGCCAAATTCTGTTGGTTAAGAAATATATGATGAAGCAATAGATTTTTCTGTGTTCTGATATATATTCACAGAGTTGGTTTATTTTAATTCTGTTTCAATACTAAGAGATAGAGTTTAGGAAGGCAATATTAGTGTGTTTAAGTGATTTTTCTTCGCTGTTACTGGGTTCATGAAAAGCAATTTCTAATCCTTTAGTTATATTATAAACACACGGCAAATATAAAGGTGTTCATTTGAAATAAAAGCATAAAACACTTTTCCTTTTTTATTTAAAAATAACAAACACAGTTATAAGCACCTTACTCTCATTCCATTGAAACTCTCGTCTCCTAGGTCGGGGAACAGTGCGAACTGTACCGTTGCTTCCCAGATACGTGTGATACTGTTGCGGCACACAATTGCCACATGTATGTCACACGTAATAAACAAACGTACACACAGATACACAGACACGGACATGTGATAGATCCCTAAGGCTGAGTATAATTGTTTTTTCATGAAACAAACATTTTTTGAATAAGGACCAGAGGATCACTTCCTTGCCATAGTGGCTCAAGAGTGTTAGGAGTCGAGTTTCCTCTGCTGCACAGGGGGAATCTCGATCCGTGTCTGCTGCGGTCTCCCATTCTGCATCGGCCGCAGTGCAGCCTGCTCAGCGGAGACGTCGCTCCCAGCGTCTCACTGAGACTGATACTGTGTGAAGTATTATTACTGCCTCACCAGGCTCTGCTATTGTACCCTGCACTGATCTGCGGCGAGCAGGCTTTTCTAGGACTAAGTCCTGCTTTGCACACACTGAGCATGCCCAGGGCAAGATCTCTCAGTGGAGATCTAGGGTCACATGCTCAGGTACTGCAGCAACTTCTATTGGTCCTTCTTGGAAGGTCCTTGTAGGTGCTAGGACTAAGTCCTGCTTTGCACTCTGAGCATGCCCAGGGCAAGATCTCTCAGTGGAGATTTAGGGTCACATGCTCAGGTACTGCAGCAACTCCATTGGTCCTACTTTTAAGGCCCTGTACGTGCTGCAACTATTTAAGGCTCGCATGGCCGCACGGCCATGCGCTAGTATCAAATGTGTTTTGGCTTATGCCAGTGGATACTATACCACTCCGTTCTTATGTGGTGTGAAGCTGTAGCATTGGGACTGTACACTCAGGCAGGCAGCTAGCATCAGTGGGGGCAATTAGCCGTTGGCTTAGCATCTGGTTCCTTCATGTGTGCGGTTAGCACAGAAGAGTTCCAGAGCAAGCACAACCCTAGTTAGGGTTTTAGTTTTGTGTACAGCGTGACTCTGTGAGGCAACAGAGTTCGCTACCAGTTCACACGGGGTGAAGCTTAACCCACGTGTGAGCTCAGAGTCCATCCGCCTTTACTTAGCAGCAGATATCTCTGCACGGTGGATCCCGGACTGCGAACGCACCTTGTAGCTATCTACCTATTACTCGGTGCGTTCTGCTAGCCCTAACAAAGATCAGAAGGCTTCCAACATAATAAAATTAAATACAATTGATCAGCGAACTGTCACAGGAAACAGAACAATACTATTCTGACATTTATATCTCATGATTAGACTTAGGAACCACAGATATTGAGGATTATGTTGCTGATATTCCTTTGCTTAAATTAACAAATAATCAAAGGTCACTTTCAGAGGGCTCGATAGTACAAGAGAAGTTGGTAGAAGCCTTAAGCATGTTTACTGATGAAAAGGCCCATAAAGTTGATTGTTTTTCAGGAGAAATTTAGAAAAATAATATTAGGAAGTTGTCATTGCTCACCTACTGAAGGTTTATAGTGAGAAACTCAGGTTGTGGTTGCTTCTTGACTCCATGTGTGATGCAGTGATTCCTAAACTGGGAAAAAAATGGCTGCACCAGAATCTTACCACCCTATATTTCTGCTGACAATTAATGTTAATCCTCTGTGCCAGAACCTTCCCCAGGAGTTTAATAGTGTTTTTTATACAGGTGATACACAATAATCAGATGGGTTTTTGTGCCCAATAGGTCCACATCCATACACATCCATTATATTTGAACCTAAGGGCAAAAGATGAGTTAGAGGGGTGTATGGCTATGGGCTCATTTGACAATGCCAAAGCTTTTACAGCAATGAGTGAGAATACACATGGGCTATTGTTAGATGTCGAGTTCCTGCTGCTACAGGGGGAATCTTGAACCACCTCCGCTACGGTCTCTCATTCTCCTCCAGCCGCAGTGGAGCCTGCTCAGCAGAGACATCGGTCCCAGCACCTGGCTCAGACAGATACTGCACGTTTGGTTACTGCTGCCCTTCCAGGTCAGCCACTATAACCAGTACTGTTCAGCGGCGAGCAGGCACTCCTGGGACTAAGTCCTGCTTTTCTCCTTCTAAGCTGTTATGACCTGGTGGTTAGGAGCACTCGGAATGACCTGATAGTTAAACCTCATACAGGACGAGCTCTGGGATGTGGGAGCTCTGCTGTCCGCAAGCCCTAATCCTATCACACACACTAGAAATAGCCGTGGAGCGCTCCTGACCAGACCTAGGCGCCTCGTCACAGCCTAAGAACTATCTAGCCCTAGAGATAGAAAATAAAGCCTACCTTGACTCAGAGAAATTCCCCAAAGGTAAAGGAAGCCCCCCACATATATTGACTGTGAGTAAAGATGAAAGTCACAAACGCAGAAATGAAACAGGTTTCAGCAAAGGGAGGCCAGACTTACTAAATAGACAGAGGATAGGAAAGGTAACTTTGCGATCAGCACAAAAACCTACAAAAGACCACGCAGAGTGTGCAAAAAAAAGACCTCCGCACCGACCAACGGTGCGGAGGGGCCACTCTGCATCCCAGAGCTTCCAGCTAGCAAGACAAAATCATGAAAACCAGCTGGACAAGAAAACAGAGAACAAAATAAGACAATAAGGAATTTAGCTTCTGCAGGAGAAGGCAGGTCACCAGAGAGATCCAGGAGCGAACTGAACGAATGCTAAAACATTGACAGCTGGCATGGAGTAACGATCTGAGAGGAGTTAAATAGAGCAGCCAACCAAAGGATAAACCACGTCACCTGTGTAAGGAACCTCAGAAGCAGCAGCTTCACTCATAGCCACCAGAGGGAGCCCATAGACAGAACTCGCCGAAATACCATTCACGACCACAGGAGGGAGTTCGACAACAGAATTCACAACAGTACCCCCCCTTGAGGAGGGGTCACCGAACCCTCACCAGAGCCCCCAGGCCGATCTGGATGAGCAAAAACCCAGGAATTATCTTCCTGACCATAACCCTTCCACTTGACCAGGTACTGGAGTTTCCATCTCGAGACACGAGAATCCAAAATCTTCTCCACCACATACTCCAACTCCCCCTCGACCAACACCAGGGCAGGAGGATCAACGGAGGGAACCACAGGCGCCACGTATCTCCGCAACAACGACCTATGGAACACATTATGGATGGCAAAAGAAGCTGGAAGGTCCAAATGAAATGACACAGGATTAAGAACTTCAGAAATCTTGTATGGCCCAATGAAACGAGGCTTATACTTAGGAGAAGAAACCTTCATAGGAACGTGACGAGATGACAACCAAACCAAATCCCCAACACGAAGTCGGGGACCAACACAACGCCAGCAGTTAGCGAAACGTTGAGCCTTGTCCTGGGACAATGTCAAATTGTCCACCACATGAGTCCAAATCTGCTGCAACCTGTCCACCACCGCATCCACACCAGGACAGTCCGAAGGCTCAACCTGCCCTGAAGAGAAACGAGGATGGAAACCAGAATTACAGAAAAAAGGAGAAACTAAAGTAGCCGAGCTGGCCCGATTATTAAGAGCGAACTCAGCCAAAGGCAAGAAGGACACCCAATCATCCTGATCAGCAGAAACAAAGCATCTCAGATATGTCTCCAAAGTCTGATTAGTTCGTTCGGTTTGGCCATTACTCTGAGGATGGAAAGCCGAAGAAAAAGACAAATCAATGCCCATCTTAGCGCAAAAGGACCGCCAAAACCTCGAAATGAACTGGGAATCTCTGTCCGAGACGATGTTCTCTGGAATGCCATGCAAACGAACCACATGCTGGAAAAACAAAGGCACCAAATCAGAGGAGGAAGGCAATTTAGACAAGGGTACCAAATGGACCATCTTAGAGAAGCGATCTCAAACCACCCAAATGAACGACATCTTTTGAGAAACAGGGAGATCAGAAATAAAATCCATGGAAATATGCGTCCAGGGCCTCTTCGGGATCGGCAAGGACAAAAGCAACCCACTGGCACGAGAACAGCAGGGTATAGCCCGAGCACAAGTCCCACAGGACTGCACAAAAGAACGCACATCCCGTGACAAAGAAGGCCACCAAAAGGATCTAGCCACCAAATCTCTGGTACCAAAGATTCCAGGATGACCAGCCAACACTGAACAATGAATCTCAGAGATAACTCTACTAGTCCATCTATCAGGGACAAACAGTTTCTCCATAGGACAAAGGTCAGGTCTATCAGCCTGAAACTTTTGCAGCACACGCCGCAAATCTGGGGAAATGGCAGACAAAATTACCCCTTCTTTAAGAATACCCGCCGGCTCCGGAACACCCGGAGAGTCAGGCACAAAACTCCTTGACAGGGCGTCAGCCTTCACATTCTTAGATCCCGGAAGGTATGAAACCACAAAATCAAAACGGGAGAAAAAGAGCGACCATCGAGCCTGTCTAGGATTCAACCGTTTGGCAGACTCGAGATAAGTCAAATTCTTGTGATCCGTCAAGACCACCACACGATGTTTAGCTCCTTCAAGCCAATGTCGCCACTCCTCGAATGCCCACTTCATGGCCAACAACTCCCGATTGCCCACATCATAATTGCGCTCAGCAGGCGAGAATTTTCTAGAAGAGAAGGCACAGGGTTTCATCACCGAGCCATCAGAACTTCTTTGCGACAAAACAGCCCCTGCTCCAATTTCAGAAGCATCAACCTCAACCTGAAATGGGAGCGAAACATCTGGCTGGCACAACACAGGGGCAGAAGCAAAACGACGCTTCAACTCCTGAAAAGCCTCTACAGCCGCAGAGGACCAATTGACCACATCAGCACCTTTCTTGGTCAAATCAATCAACGGTTTAGCAATACTGGAAAAATTAGTGATGAAGCGACGATAAAAATTAGCAAAGCCCAGGAACTTCTGTAAGCTCTTCACAGATGTCGGCTGAGTCCAATCGTAAATGGCCTGAACTTTAACAGGGTCCATCTCGATGGTAGAAGGGGAAAAAATGAAACCTTCTGAACTCCAAAGAGACACTTTGACCCCTTCACAAACAAGGAATTCGCACGAAGGACCTGGAACACCATTCTGACCTGCTTCACATGAGACTCCCAATCATCCGAAAAGACCAAAATGTCATCCAAATATACAATCACGAATCTATGCAGGTACTCTCGGAAGATGTCATGCATATAGGACTGAAACACGGATGGAGCATTAGAAAGTCCGAATGGCATAACCAGATACTCAAAATGGCCCTCGGGCGTATTAAATGCCGTTTTCCATTCATCACCCTGTTTAATTCGCACAAGATTATACGCACCACGAAGATCTATCTTGGTGAACCAACTAGCCCCCTTAATCCGAGCAAATAAATCAGACAGCAGCGGCAAAGGATACTGAAATTAGACTGTGATCTTATTGAGAAGGCGGCAATCAATACCAGGTCTCAAAGAACCATCCTTCTTGGCCACAAAAAAGAACCCTGCTCCCAATGGTGACGACGACGGACGAATATGACCCTTCTCCAAGGATTCCTTTATATAACTCCGCATAGCGGCGTGCTCTGGCACAGATACATTAAACAGACGGCCCTTAGGAAACTTACTACCAGGAATCAAATTAATAGCACAGTCGCAATCCCTATGAGGAGGTAGGGCACCAGATTTGGGCTCTTCAAATACATCCTGGTAATCTGATAAAAACTCAGGGACTTCAGAAGGAGTGGATGGCGAAATTGACAGCAATGGAACATCACCATGTACCCCCTGACAACCCCAGCTGGACACAGACATAGATTTCCAATCCAACACTGGATTATGGACCTGTAGCCATAGCAACCCCAAAACGACCACATCATGCAGATTATGCAACACCAAAAAGTGAATATCCTCCTGATGTGCAGGAGCCATGCACATGGTCAATTGAGTCCAGTACTGAGGCTTATTCTTGGCCAAAGGCGTAGCATCAATTCCTCTCAATGGAATAGGATACTGCAAGGGCTCCAAGAAAAAACCACAGCGCCTGGCAAACTCCAAGTTCATCAAATTCAGGGCAGCGCCTGAATCCACAAATGCCATTACAGAATAGGACGACAGAGAGCAAATCAGAGTAACGGACAAAAGAAATTTAGACTGTACCGTACCAATGGTGGCAGACCTAGCGAACCGCTTAGTGCGCTTAGGACAATCGGAAATAGCATGAGTGGATTCACCACAGTAAAAATACAGCCCATTCCGACGTCTGTGTTCTTGCCGTTCAGCTCTGGTCAAAGTCCTATCACACTGCATAGGCTCAGGCCTATGCTCAGAGAATACCGCCATATGGTGCACAGCTTTGCGCTCACGCATGCGCCGATCGATCTGAATGGCCAAAGACATAGACTCATTCAGACCAGCAGGCGTGGGAAATCCCACCATGACATCCTTAAGGGCTTTAGAAAGACCCTTTCTGAAAATTGCCGCCAGGGCACATTCATTCCACTGAGTAAGCACAGACCACTTTCTAAACTTCTGACAGTACACCTCCGCTTCATCCTGACCCTGACACATATCCAGCAAGATTTTTTCTGCCTGATCCACTGAATTTGGCTCATCATAATGCAATCCAAGCGCCAGAAAAAACGCATCAACATCACGCAATGCAGGATCTCCTGGCGCAAGGGAAAATGCCCAGTCTTGAGGGTCACCACGTAACAAAGAAATAATGATTTTTACCTGTTGAACGGGGTCACCAGAGGAGCGGGGTTTCAAAGCTAGAAACAGTTAACAATTATTTTTGAAATTCAAGAACCTAGATCTATCCCCAGAAAATAAGTCAGGAATAGGAATTCTAGGCTCTGACATAGGATTCTGAACCACAAAATCTTGAATGTTTTGTACCCTTGCAGAGAGATGCTCCACACAAGAGGAGAAACCTTGAATGTCCATATCTACACTTGTGTCCTGAACCACCCAAAGGTCTAGGGGAAAAGAAAGACAAAACACAGTGCAAAGAAAAAAAAATGGTCTCAGAAGTTCTCTTATCCCTCTATTGAGATGCATTAATACTTTGAGCCAGCTGTACTGTTATGACCTGGTGGTTAGGAGCACCCGGAATGACCTGATAGTTAAACCTCATACAGGACGAGCTCTGGGATGTGGGAGCTCTGCTGACCGCAAGCCCTAATCCTATCACACACACTAGAAATAGCCGTGGAGCGCTCCTGACCAGACCTAGGCGCCTCGTCACAGCCTAATAACTATCTAGCCCTAGAGATAGAAAAAAAAAGCCTACCTTGCCTCAGAGAAATTCCCCAAAGGTAAAGGAAGCCCCCCACATATATTGACTGTGAGTAAAGATGAAAGTCACAAACGCAGAAATGAAACAGGTTTCAGCAAAGGGAGGCCAGACTTACTAAATAGAGAGAGGATAGGAAAGGTAACTTTGCAATCAGCACAAAAACCTACAAAAGACCACGCAGAGTGTGCAAAAAAGACCTCCGCACCGACTCACGGTGCGGAGGGGCCACTCTGCATCCCAGAGCTTCCAGCTAGCAAGACAAAATCATAAAAACCAGCTGGACAAGAAAACAGAGAACAAAATAAGACAATAAGGAACTTAGCTTCTGCAGGAGAAGGCAGGTCACCAGAGAGATCCAGGAGCGAACTGAACGAATGCAAAAACATTGACAGCTGGCATGGAGTAACGATCTGAGAGGAGTTAAATAGAGCAGCCAACCAAAGGATAAACCACATCACCTGTGTAAGGAACCTCAGAAGCAGCAGCTTCACTCATAGCCACCAGAGGGAGCCCATAGACAGAACTCGCCGAAGTACCATTCACGACCACAGGAGGGAGTTGGACAACAGAATTCACAACACTAAGCATGCCCAAGGGAAGACCTCTCATTAGAGGTTGGAGGTCACACGCTCAGGCCCTGTAGTGGCTCCTATTGGTCCACTAGGAAGGTCCTGGAAAGCTACAACTATAAAAGGTTTGCATGACCGCAAGGCCATGCGCTAGTATAAACCTATTATCGTGTGTGTGGTTGTATGCCTGTTCTCGTGATTGCTCCTTAATCATTCCCATTTCTTGTGATGTTGAATGCTCGCGAATGTTAGAGTTATTTAGCACCTGACAGGGCTGATCTATACACAAGAGCACGATCTGTACTGTGTCAAACCAGCAGTGACCACCAGTGCGGGGCTGTACGCACTCTGTGCGACTATCTTCTATTTCTCCTGACTACCGGTCAGTGTAGGGTGGGAATTCCCACTTGATCTCTGCATCTGACTCAGGGTGTCCTCAGGCACCAGACTCAAAAGCCACCGAGGATCAGAGCAGGATTAATCACCAGCATAGTGGGGGTGAATTGCAAGGATCCCACTAGTATTCATTTGCTGCACTCTGTGACTGCTAAAAGGGCACAGTGTTTCCTTGACTCCCTGTGACTCTGTGAAGCAACAGAGTTCGCTTCTGTACTTACCGGGTGATGGAACCCGTGTCTTTACTGGTATAGTGCCGCCATATAGTGCCACCATTATCTAGCAGCAGTTTCCACTCCTGCACGGTGGACCCCGGGCTGCGAATGCACCTTTTACTAACGTTATATTTACTTGGTACATTCCACCAGCCCTAACAGCTATGATGCAGGCCATGGAGTTTTGCCCTTGGCATTTAGACTTGGTCAAATCGCCATACAATAAGAAGCAAGAATTAGGACTACAGATGAGCGGATATGATCAGATTCAAATTCACCAAATTTTGTGGACTTTACCAGGAAATCTGTGAGGCTCTATTATGTCAACTGTCCGAGAGTTTGGATGGAGATTAAGATTAACTATAAATTGGAGCAAATCGAATTTAATGCACCAGGACTCATTGCCACCTGACTCCTTGCTCTTTGAATTGCAGATGCTGATATCAGAGGATTTTTTAGTATTTATTCACATTGCTCCAAGAATAGGTAACATTATCTTCAATAATCCAGAACCTAGTTTTCTTTGAAAATGAACTCTTGGTGTAAACTACCCCTCTCTCCTGTAGGCAGAAGTATCCCTATAAAAAATTATTTGGATGTCTCTACTATTATACCATATTCTTTGAGTTGTAAGACACACTTTTTTCTTGCAAATTGGGGTGCTCCTTATAATCCCAAAGTAGCTTACCGGTTGTGGTGGGTCAGAGTCCCAGGGTTGCTGATGCTGAAATCGGGTGATACTTCAAGTCCCAGGATGGTAGAGGGGGTGTTTTTAGTGGTGTGAGGGATACCCATGACATTTTGTAAAAGTCCAGAGCCTTCACACTTTCCATGCTTTTCAATGCAGTGGACTTAGGGAAATTGGCAGCCAGAGGTGGGGCATGCAGACATTGAGATCTTGTCACCGATATCTCATCTCCTGAGATCTTGATGCCATTTTCCTGGAGCCCACCGCATTGAAAAGCATTGAAATTGCAGGTGCTCTGGGCTTTCACAAAATGTCCGTGAAGCCCCCGCACCTCCGAACACTCCCTTCTACTGGCCTGTGGCCCACAGCATTGCCCCAGTACTACCTCCTCTGAACAAAATATCCTACCATCCTGGGGTCTGCAGCATCTCGTGCATCCGCCTCCACCACTAGCTTCCTGCATCAGTGACTGGGACCCCGCTCCATCCTTCTCAACCCCCATGAAAGCTACCGTAAAAGGGTATTATAAGAAGCACTGCCATTTTAGCAAAAAATGTTTAGCAAAAAATAAAACACAACAGAACCTATATTTATATTTTGCAAAGCTATATGATAATGGGATATTTAAAAGTTTTAAACAGATTAGAGCAGATTTTTATATACTCCTAGGATACTTCTTTTAATATTTGCAGCCCAGGCATGCTTTGGAAGCTCAGGCTAGACAAACCTCCATACATTTTAACACACATTCTCTTATCAACTTCATTCCTACTTGGGAAGATGAGAGGGGTGTAATTTCATTCACCTATATGCAACTGCTGTCAGAATATTTGTGGAAATTAAATGGGAGCAGAATATGTGTGGCATATCATATGGATCATTTTATATGTAGGAAGGGCCAAGGGGTGCTAGAGTGGTAGCCATGGCCGACAGAAATCCTTGTGTGACTCCCTGGTCCCTTCCCCATAAAAGTTCACAGTTCTTTGCTGCGTTACCTCTGCGCTGGCTTTCTGCATCATCTGGACTTGCCCGGTACGGGGATGGTTTCCTCACAGACGGCTCCATAATAAAAGAGACTCACTCTGGGTTAACTTCAACTATAAATTCTTTACTTAGCACAACTTAATCACTTACAGGCACTTTGGGTAATGCATACAACACATCCCTCTCTGTCCCTGCTCTGTCCTTTTCTTCTCTATATTCAGCCGCAGGTTGGACAGATTCTTTCGGTCCTGCAGAATCTATTCCATCCAGAATTCTTGCCTCACATGGAGGAGTCAGATATCATTTCGCCCCGGTTCTAAGTACTGCCGCCCAGGCAAAGATCTGCCACATCTCGTGTGTAGTGACCGTGCTGACCTGTCTTCCTGCTCTATAGTGACAGACTTGCTTCAGCTGTATCTGCAGTGCTTCTTTTCTCTTTTCCTCTAAGAGGAATCCTCCCTTGTAGCTTTTCTATGCTGGGCTCTCTTCTTCAAAGTTACGAGTCACAGCGACTCCTGGCTAGGCAGCCCAGTGAGCTGCACAGGCGCCCAGGCCCTGACTCCAACTAACTAAAAGCAGGAAGCTGCACTATACTTATGCACTGTGCCCCTCTTATTCTTACCATATACTATAGGGCCCCCTTCTAGTGGCCAACTATGGACACTACGCCCCAACACTAAACTGGGTCCGGGACAAACTTTCTCTACCAACTATATGTGTGCAAAAATGTAAACAAATATATATGTATTTAGAGCTATACACATCAGTATAGCAATGCTGTACATGGTGACAATTCACTTTATGTGTAGCAGTGCCCTCGTGGACGAACACATCAATAGCACATTATTTACACTCTTAAAGCGGTTGGGGAGAAGAAGGATGAGCCATACAATCTATTGGAAAGAGGTAACTATATAAAACATATATCCTGGGTAAAGGGTTAAACAGTGAGATAGAATTACTTGCATTTGAATAACATATCAGTTGATTTTTTTGGTATTTTATGTAATTTGCATTTTCAATCCAATTATGCAAATCAGCGGTTTAAATGAAGTAGATGGATATTGCATGTTTTATCCCTGATAAAGGAGAAAGAGTTTCTCAGAAGCGCGTCAGATTTTTGGTGCATGTTTCCTGCAGTAGTTGTGACGTCACACACAGGAACCTACAACTATATTTTTGAAAGGACGATATCTGACTAAAGTGCCACCGACTGGAGCACCATTCACTTATATTCTGTGGACTGGTACAGCTGATTACAAACTTTGGGTACCATCACTAACCATAGTACATATGGACACTAACTGGCTGTGAACAAGTTGGTGATCCTTGATTTCGTGTGTTTATTAACTTTATGGCAAAACATTATTTTAGCCTGTATTCACAGTGTGCGCAAATAATTTTTTCTAACTATAGTTTTTTTGACATTTCTCTGGTGGAATGGATGTGAATACTTTTCTGCCCAATGATGACAGAAGTATTCTAGGAGTGATACCTTTATTGGCTAACCAGAAAATAATATGTTTGCAAGCTTTGAGAGCACAGAGGCTCCTTCTTCAGGCACTTCTGTCATCATTGGGCAGAAAAGTATTCACATCGATTTTTCTGGCTAACACGGTACCACAATAGAATCTGGTGGAATGAAAATACTACTCAGCTGCAGGTGATAAAAATAGATGTTTATTGTCAGTAGGCCAGTAGACAAAGTACGGTATATATGTTTTACATATTAATTGCTCATGCAGGGACTAGGACAGAATTGAACAACACTGGACCAAGGGAGGGTAACTAAATAATAGTTTTGTTTCTTTTTTTACAATGGATTGTACATTTAGGGAAAAGTCTTCTAAAAGGGACAACCCCTTTAAGCACTGACTTGATATATATTAATATCTTTTAATCACTTGTTTATATTGTGCTTAACCATGCAGGTTACATACTAGAAAGCATTTCTATCTTGCTTGATAATCTTGAACAGACCAGTTAATCAGACAAAAAGACAAGCAGCAACCTTCCTATAAATCAGGTGTTCTCCGTACAAGCAGCATGACTCACAAATAATTGATCCTTATTTCCTATTTTATGTCCAACAGGGGCAGAAATAAGCCGCTCCATTGGTGCATGTTACGGTTTCCATAATTTCTGATTTATAGAATAGTGACTGGTGCAGGAAGGGGCAAGCTCCCACGCAGAGAATGTATTGCACTTGCCATTTCGTCTCAGGGTCATTTGGGATAGAGGCTTAGTCTCTTCTGTTCTGCTGTTTCCACTTAGGGCAAACAGACCACTACAAATAAGAACGGATGAGCAGTATTACCATTACATAATTTAAACACGTAAAGAGGTAATAGAGGTAAATAGTAAAATATCATTGTAGCGCTCCAGTAAAGGCAGATATGACGCTTCATTTGCCACTAAATTGAACATAGATAGCATTGAGTTACTTTCACACATTAATAGGAACGGAACCTTATACAGCATTCTTATAATTTATTAAGGAAAGTGCAAAACTGGCATGGGCATTTTCTATTCTGTTGTTTACATAGAAAAATGTGTATACATCTAGAATAAAAAAAAGATAAGGCAAGATCCTAAAAATCTGTGATATGAGCATACAGGAGCTTCTCACAAAATTAGAATATCATCAAAAAGTTAATTTATTTCAGTTCTTCAATACAAAAGTGAAACTCATATATTATATAGAGTCATTACAAACAGTGATGCATTTCAAGTGTTTATTTCTGTTAATGTTGATGATTATGGCTTACTGCCAATGAAAACCCAAAAGTCATTTTCTCAGTAAATTACACCAGCTTGAGAAAATTGTGTTAAAATCCGAAATGTTTGCCTACTGAAATGTATGTTCAGTAAATGCACTCAATACTTGGTCGGGGCTCCTTTTGCATCAATTACTGCATTAATGCAGCGTGGCATGGAGGGGATCTGCCTGTGGCACTGCAGAGGTGTTATGGAAGCCCAGGTTGCTTTGATAGCAGCCTTCAGCTGGTCTACATGGTTGGGTCTGGTGTCTCTCATCTTCCTCTTGACAATACCCCATAGATTCTCTATGGGGTTAAGATCAGGCGAGTTTGCTGGCCAATCAAACACACTGATACTGTTGTTTGTAAACCAGGTATTGGTACTTTTGGCAGTGTGGACAGGTGCCAAGTCCTGCTGGAGAATGAAATTTCCATCTCCAAAAGCTTGTCGGCAGAGGGAAGTATGAAGTGCTCTAAAATTTCCTGGTAGACGGCTGCGCTGACTTTGGTCTTGATATAACACAGTAGACCTACACCAGCAGATGACATGTCTCCCCAAACCATCACTGATTGTGGAAACTGCAAAATGCAAATAAATTTATATAATTTATACAATGTGATTTTCTGGATTTTATTTTTCATATTCTAGCTCTCAATGTTAAAATTAACCTACCCTTAAAATTATAGACTGCTCATGTCTTTGTCAGTGGGCAAACTTACAAAATCAGCAAGGGATCAAATTCTTATTTCCCCCACTATATGAGTTTCACTGAAATAAATTATGGCAACTTTTTGATGATATTCTAATATTGTGAGAAACACCTGCATGTACCTAGCATTGAAAAGGTCATTAACGCACATATGGAAACACGCTGGACCATAGATAGAATAATTTAATGAAATCTGCAATTTAATAATTTCGAATAATTTAATGAAAGACAGACCAATGATTTTCATTTTGTCCTCCTAATTAATAACTGAAAATCGCACGGGTAGATCATTTCAAGCAACGAGAAAATGAGTTTAATGAATGCATAATTGCATACATAATGGAGGACATGCCATGAGCTGCAAGTAGTATTACACATATATATAAAGGCATTCAGATTTCAGATCAGTTACTGACAATATGTACTATTATAGCCTGAAAGCACAGAATAAAATAATATAATTTAGAGCAATATATCGAACAGTGCTCTTTTCCTTTCACAATCCACATTGGAAGATAAGATATAAGGAAAGAATAGAGATAATGACTAGCATGAGAGTTGCTACAGTGTAATATGCAGGGTCAAGGAGCTGGTGGGCAGTTTTGTAATGTGGCAGTGGTCATATGGCCACAGGTTAAAAAACAAATTCCACAAAAGTTTGTATTAAAGCACAACATGGAAAAGAAGAAAATTGATTAGTATTGCCAAACAATTACCACTGCTTGTGTGATATATAAAAGCTTAATGTCGCCTTGCTCATGCTACATTATTCATAGACAAGTTCAATATGTTATTGGTGTGCTTTTATTGAATATTTATATTTAACCTCTGTTAGGGTCTCATGTTGCAATGGTGGCATGGCTGTGTGTAGAGAAAGATCCAGCTTCAGCAGGTTAAATCAAAATTCTTTCTTAGATCCATTGAAATAAAAATTTGGTGTTGTGACATGAATAACAGTATTACCCAAGGAAGGGTACCAGAAAAATAAGGAACTGAACATATCTCGAACACACCATATGTTCTTAGGCTGAGTTTTTTTTTACTAAACTGAGTCTAAGAACACATGGTGTGTTCAAAACGCATTCAGTTCCCTATTTTTCTGGCACCCTACCTTCAATAATACCATTATTTATGTCACAACAGAAATTGTTTTATTTCAATGGATCTATGTTTAACAGCTAGAAAACATTAGCTACAGTGGGGCAAAAAAGTATTTAGTCAGTCAGCAATAGTGCAAGTTCCACCACTTAAAAAGATGAGAGGCGTCTGTAATTTACATCATAGGTAGACCTCAACTATGGGAGACAAACTGAGAAAAAAAAATCCAGAAAATCACATTGTCTGTTTTTTTAACATTTTATTTGCATATTATGGTGGAAAATAAGTATTTGGTCAGAAACAAAATTTCATCTCAATACTTTGTAATATATCCTTTGTTGGCAATGACAGAGGTCAAACGTTTTCTGTAAGTCTTCACAAGGTTGCCACACACTGTTGTTGGTATGTTGGCCCATTCCTCCATGCAGATCTCCTCTAGAGCAGTGATGTTTTTGGCTTTTCACTTGGCAACACGGACTTTCAACTCCCTCCAAAGGTTTTCTATAGGGTTGAGATCTGGAGACTGGCTAGGCCACTCCAGGACCTTGAAATGCTTCTTACGAAGCCACTCCTTCGTTGCCCTGGCGGTGTGCTTTGGATCATTGTCATGTTGAAAGACCCAGCCACATTTCATCTTCAATGCCCTTGCTGATGGAAGGAGGTTTGCACTCAAAATATCACGATACACGGCCCCATTCATTCTTTCATGTACCCGGATCAGTCGTCCTGGCCCCTTTGCAGAGAAACAGCCCCAAAACATGATGTTTTCACCACCATGCTTTACAGTAGGTATGGTGTTTGATGGATGCAACTCAGTATTCTTTTTCCTCCAAACACGACAAGTTGTGTTTCTACCAAACAGTTCCAGTTTGGTTTCATCAGACCATAGGACATTCTCCCAAAACTCCTCTGGATCATCCAAATGCTCTCTAGCAAACTTCAGATGGGCCCGGACATGTACTGGCTTAAGCAGTGGGACACATCTGGCACTGCAGGATCTGAGTCCATGGTGGCGTAGTGTGTTACTTATGGTAGGCCTTGTTACATTGGTCCCAGCTCTCTGCAGTTCATTCACTAGGTCCCCCCGCGTGGTTCTGGGATTTTTGCTCACCGTTCTTGTGATCATTCTGAGCCCACGGGGTGGGATTTTGCGTGGAGCCCCAGATCGAGGGAGATTATCAGTGGTCTTGTATGTCTTCCATTTTTTAATTATTGCTCCCACTGTTGATTTCTTCACTCCAAGCTGGTTGGCTATTGCAGATTCAGTCTTCCCAGCCTGGTGCAGGGCTACAATTTTGTTTCTGGTGTCCTTTGACAGCTCTTTGGTCTTCACCATAGTGGAGTTTGGAGTCAGACTGTTTGAGGGTGTGCACAGGTGTCTTTTTATACTGATAACAAGTTTAAACAGGTGCCATTACTACAGGTAATGAGTGGAGGAAAGAGGAGACTCTTAAAGAAGAAGTTACAGGTCTGTGAGAGCCAGAAATCTTGATTGTTTGTTTCTGACCAAATACTTATTTTCCACCATAAAATGCAAAAAAAATGATAAAAAAACAGACAATGTGATTTTCTGGATTTTTTTTTCTCAGTTTGTCTCCCATAGTTGAGGTCTACCTATGATGTAAATTACAGACGCCTCTCATCTTTTTAAGTGGTGGAACTTGCACTATTGCTGACTGACTAAATACTTTTTTGCCCCACTGTAGCTAGCTGTTAAACATTGTTATTTTCCCTTAGTTTATTTGTTAGTTTAGTAAGTCATTTCAATGGATCTAATAAAGAATTTTCATTTTACCTGCTGAAGCTGGATCTTTCTTTACACACAAGCATTTTGCCTTAGTGTCTGGCAGTGACGCGATCCCGTGCTTCATCCCACTTTACTGGAAACCAACTGTTCCTTGCATTGGTGACATGGCGTCTGGGAAAAAAACTATCCAGATACATGTTCTGGAGGTCGCTGTCATGCATACTTGAATGGGACAGGCCCAGCCATGAAATGAAACAGTGGCAAATAAACTAGGTCACTGTGCAAAGTGTTCAGTATGTATGTTACAGTGATACCGTGACAGAGGGAGAAGAGAATATTAAAGCATCTGATTACACATACTCCTGCATGCACTGATTAGAAATGCTTTCCTTCCTGTTAGAAATGCAGGTTTCCATTGCTCTGTTAATGCAAGGGTTAATCAGATCTGTTTATCTCCTGGAAGTTTCCATCCTGAGTTGTCTTAGCTTTTCTGTGTTTGCCACTACCATCTGGTATATATGCTAACCACTTGCTCTTAGGAGTTGCCAGTGATAGCCTACAACTTCCTGGTTTGGAGTGTGCTGAGTTTGGAGCAAGCGTAGGAGTTGTATCATGAGTAGTGTTGAGCATTCCGATACCGCAAGTATCGGGTATCGGCCGATACTTGCGGTATCGGAATTCTGATACCGAATTCCGATACTTCCCGCGTATCAGATACCAGAATCGGAAGTTCCCAGAATTCAAACTGAACGCAGCAGCCAATGAGGAATGAATGGAAGTGTGGGCACATCCTGTTTAGCATGGTGGGCATGTAAGTACTGGCAAGGCTGTGATTGGCTGCTGAAATGATGTCACTCTGCACTATAAAAAACGCTGCCGCCATTTTGCGCTCACTCTGCTGTGATTTCAGTTAGGGACAGGACGCTGTGTTCTAACTGAGGGCCAGTTGAGATAGCTAATTGCTTTATTTTGCTTTTCCAAGGCTAATTTAGCAAACGCTGTGTTCACTGTTCAGTTCACCTTGCTCTTGCCTTGCAGTGCTGTTTTAACAGCGTTCTGCAAGGTCTCTCTGTGTGTGTGTGTGTGTGCAGCTCACTCTGTAGTCTGTGTGCAGCCATATACCAGGTTGTATTCAGCTCAGGGGGGGTTCACACTGCCTCACACAGTTCTATCCATTGTCCTTTTTTGCTCATAGTGCAGCCTGCTGCACATTTTTTCTAAAATTTCCTATTAGTGTCTTTCCACCCGTCTCCAGCCAAATAGTGGAAAAACACTAGATAGGATAACCAAGAGGGGGGGGGGGTTTGGGCCTTGCAGCGCCGTTTACGGCTGTCTGCACGGTCTCCGTGTGAGCGCAGCTCGCCCTGTAGTCTGTGTGCAGCCACAGCCGGTTGAATTCAACGCAGGGTTTGTCATTGCCTCATACTGTAAAATAACTTTTCCTTTTTTCAAATAGTGCAGCCTGTTGAAAATTTTTTTTAAAATTTCCTATTAGTGTCTTTCCACCCGTCTCCATTAAAATAGTGGAAAAACACTAGATAGGATAACCTAGAGGAGGGTTTTTGGGCGTTGCAGCCCCGTTTACGGCTGTCTGCACGGTCTCCGTGTGAGCGCAGCTCGCCCTGTAGTCTGTGTGCAGCCACAGCCCGTTGTATTCAGCTCAGGGTTTGTCACTGCCTCATACCGTTAAATAACTTGTCCTTTTTTTTCAACTAGTGCAGCCTGTTGAAAAATTTGTAATCAATTTCCTATTAGTGTCTTTCCACCCGTCTCCAGCAAAATAGTGGAAAAACACTACATAGGATAACCTAGAGGAGGGTTTTTGGGCCTTGCAGCGCCGTTTACGGCTGTCTGTACGGTCTCCGTGTGAGTTAAACTCGCTCTGTAGCCCGATCTGCACAAAAAAAAGTAAAGTTCACCAAACACCACTTAACACTTGTGTAGGCCACATTTTGTCAATAATAAAGTCTAGTCCACATTTTACAACATTAGTGTTTCTTACACCTGTTAGGAGGAGCATTTCAGGAATAAGCACACTAAGGCCTTAGTACTTTTCTGCTTATCTTTATCTGTCAACCAAGATGAAGAGGGCAGGGAGTAAGGCACGAGGGCGTGGGCGCGGAGCAGGGAGAGGAGCAGGGAGAGGACGTGGTGATTCTGTGCCTGCTGCGGGCACCGGTGACTCGTCATCACTCAGTTTCAGCAGGGAACAGTCCTTCATGCGTAGCTTTGTCGGAGAGCGCCGTGCACCGCTGCTGCGTGAAGATCAAATTGAAGCCGTTGTCGGATGGATGGCAGCTAATGCATCGACTTCAATTAGTGCCACATCCTCTCAGGCACAGACCACTGGAGAGCAGCCATCTGTCTCTTCACCACCTGCCAAATTGGCCAGGCAGTCAGAGAGCCCAGGACAGGAGCCGTCTCTACTTCTGTTCTCTGAATCTCTTGGCTTGGAAACAGGGGGCCAGCCAAGCAGTATTGGAGAAATGGAAGAAGAGGCAGTGTGCAGTGATGCTCAACAGCTTTGTCTCTCTGACTCTGAAGAGGCGGGTGGGTCAGTGCCTGTGGTGACCACAGCGCAGTACGCATCTGATGATGATACTCAGGTGCCGCTTTCTGGTGCGTACTGTGCTGCCGAGACTACCTAGGAGGAGCAGTTGGTGGCAGAGGGTAGTGGAGATGATGAGGTCCTTGACCCATCGTGGCGTGAGGAACAGGAAGGTGGTGGGAGCAGCTCAGAGGAAGAGATTCCCCTAACGGGCCAAAGAGGGAGAGGGAGGGGGAAGACTGCGGAGCCTGTAGCCTCCACTTTGGCACCCGTTAGGAGCCTGTCTCTTTCAAAAGCCAAAAAGGGCGCTCCCAAGACTTGCAGTGCCTGGTCCTTTTTTGACACAGTTGCAGATGACATTTGTTTTGTCAAATGCAAGCTGTGTCATCAGAAAGTAAAAAGAGGTAAACGTGTCAGCAACCTCAATACCACAAATATGTGGAAACATGTGCGGACCAGGCACGCGGTGGAGTTACAAAAACACACTGAAGACCTAGGCCAACCAACAGCGGCAGCTACCACCTCTTCAGCTCGTGTTGCTTCTTCCTCCAGCTCACGCACAGCTGGTTCGGCTTCCTCCTTGGATCGCCATGGAAGAACCTCTGGCACTGTTGTCCAGTGACCTAGTGTAATTCCACCCACAGTACCACGTTCCCAGTCATCCTCACACTCCCAGCCTAGTCTACAGCCATCGGTAGTACAGGCATGGGAGAAAAGGCGGGCATTCTCGGCAAACCACCCCCGAGCACAGGCTCTGAATGCAGGCATTGCCAAACTTCTGTCCCTGGAAATGCTCTCATTCAGGCTGGTGGAGACTGACAGCTTCCGTGACTTGATGGCATTGGCAGTCCCACAGTACAAGGTGCCCAGCCGCTTTTACTTCAGCAGGCAAGCTGTCCCTGCCCTGCACAAGCATGTGGAGGGACAAATAAAACACGCGCTACTGAACGACGTCAGTAGCAAGGTCCACCTCACCACCGATGCGTGGACCAGTCAACATGGACAGGGGCGATACCTTTCCGTCACTGCCCATTGGGTTAATATTGTTGAGCCGGGTACAGACCGTGCGAGAGGCGCAGGACGTGTCCTGCCCACTCCAAGGATTGCAGGAATCCAGTCTGTACACATTGACTCCTCCTCTTACACCAGTTCCTCAGATTCATCGCTGCAGGATCCGTCACAGTCCACCTCCACATGGACCCGTGAACGATTACCTGTTACGACTGACATGAGCACAGCCGTGGCCAAACGTCAGCAGGCCGTCTTGAAATTAGTTTCTTTGGGGAATCGAAGCCACACAGCGCAGGAGCTCTGGAATGCCCTAAAGCAGGAGAGCGATGTGTGGTTTGTGCCAGCGAATCTCCAGCCAGGCATGGTAGTGTGTGACAATGGCCGAAATCTGGTGGCAGCTTTAGGCCTTGGCAACCTCACTCACATCCCATGTCTGGCACATGTGCTCAATTTGGTTGTGCAGAGTTTTCTGAGGGACTATCCGGATCTTGATGCACTTCTGCAAAAGGCCCGCCTAGAGTGTGCTCACTTGCGGCGTTCCAGCTTGGCAAGATCCCGCATTGCTGCTCTGCAGCATAGGTTTCACCTTCCTGAACATCGCATCATATGTGACCTACCTACCAGGTGGAATTCCACGTTACATATGTTGGAGCGGTTGTGTGAGCAGCAGCAAGCAGTAATGGAGTACCAGCTGCATCAGGCGCAAAAAAGTCGCAGTCAGCACCGCTCAGACTTCACAACCACAGAGTGGGCCACTATGAAGGACGTCTGCCAGGTTTTGCATCCTTTTGATTATTCCACGCGGATGGCAAGTGCAGATGATGCACTAGTCAGCATGACTGTCCCCCTTATCTGCTTGCTTCAAGAAACCCTGCAAGGGATAAGGGATGATGTGGAAGAGGTGGAGGATGAGGAGTCACCTTTTCCATCAGCTTCTGGACAGTCAGCGCCACGTGGTTCCTCACAAAGGGGTCGGCAGGGGACCCTTTGTGAGGATGATGAGGAGGAGTCAATGGACGAGGAAGAGCTCCGTCCAGAGGAGGGAGTTACACCATTGTCCAGTGGTCAGTGTGTACAGCGAGGGTGGGGTGATGAAGAGCGGGCAGAGATCATGTCTCAAGCAGGGGACAGCGTTTCTGGGCCAGTTGGCAGTCTGCAGCACATGGTTGATTTCATGTTGCAGTACCTGAGAGACGACCGCCGCATCGACCACATTCTCAACGTGCCTGATTATTGGGTGTACGCCCTCCTCGATCCTCGCTACCGCAGTGGGATTACATTAGACGACACTGCGAGGTGAGATCTGGAGCAGCGTGGACGCACAGGCACTGACAGCCTGACACCAAATTATGTCAGAAGACAGGCAGCGCTAATTGGGCATGGCCAAGGGATAACAGAACAGCGCAGGCTCCGTGACAGCTTAAAACAACGCTGAGGAGGCAGCGCACGGCACCAAGGGGATAGGAATGACAGCTGTGCTGCGTCCCATTACGAAGGAAATTCCCACGAAGGTGACACATTTTTAGTGTTTACTTCTGTGTTTGCAAGGAGCATAATTAAAAGAGCAACCTTTTCCTTTTGCATCCTTAGTGCTGCACAAGATGGCTCTTTCAGCTACAAACGTCTTGGGAGGGGGGGGTTAAAGGTTCCCTTTCAACTTGCTCCAATCAGGTTTCGGCCTACACTCTGTTCCTCTGCTCCTCCTGCTGTCCCTGGGCTCTAACACCGCCAGTTGGTGCCTGGAAGTGCTGTGTGCACAGTCAACAGTCGCTCCTCTGTTATTGGGGTTCAGTAACGTCAGCTGATCCCCAGCTGTGTGTGCGGCAATACCTCCAATCTGCTCCTCCTGCTGTCCCTGGGCTCTAACACCACCAGTTGGTGCCTGGAAGTGCTGTGTGCACAGTCAACAGTCGCTCCTCTGTTATTGGGGTTCAGTAACGTCAGCTTATCCCCAGCTGTGTGTGCGGCAATACCTCCAATCTGCTCCTCCTGCTGTCCCTGGGCTCTAACACCGCCAGTTGGTGCCTGGAAGTGCTGTCTGCACAGTCAACAGTCGCTCCTCTGTTATTGGGGTTCAGTAACGTCAGCTGATCCCCAGCTGTGTGTGCGGCAATACCTCCAATCTGCTCCTCCTGCTGTCCCTGGGCTCTAACACCGCCAGTTGGTGCCTGGAAGTGCTGTCTGCACAGTCAACAGTCGCTCCTCTGTTATTGGGGTTCAGTAACGTCAGCTGATCCCCAGCTGTGTGTGCGGCAATACCTCCAATCTGCTCCTCCTGCTGTCCCTGGGCTCTAACACCGCCAGTTGGTGCCTGGAAGTGCTGTGTGCACAGTCAACAGTCGCTCCTCTGTTATTGGGGTTCAGTAACGTCAGCTTATCCCCAGCTGTGTGTGCGGCAATACCTCCAATCTGCTCCTCCTGCTGTCCCTGGGCTCTAACACCGCCAGTTGGTGCCTGGAAGTGCTGTCTGCACAGTCAACAGTCGCTCCTCTGTTATTGGGGTTCAGTAACGTCAGCTGATCCCCAGCTGTGTGTGCGGCAATACCTCCAATCTGCTCCTCCTGCTGTCCCTGGGCTCTAACACCACCAGTTGGTGCCTGGAAGTGCTGTGTGCACAGTCAACAGTCGCTCCTCTGTTATTGGGGTTCAGTAACGTCAGCTTATCCCCAGCTGTGTGTGCGGCAATACCTCCAATCTGCTCCTCCTGCTGTCCCTGGGCTCTAACACCGCCAGTTGGTGCCTGGAAGTGCTGTCTGCACAGTCAACAGTCGCTCCTCTGTTATTGGGGTTCAGTAACGTCAGCTGATCCCCAGCTGTGTGTGCGGCAATACCTCCAATCTGCTCCTCCTGCTGTCCCTGGGCTCTAACACTGCCAGTTGGTGCCTGGAAGTGCTGTCTGCACAGTCAACAGTCGCTCCTCTGTTATTGGGGTTCAGTAACGTCAGCTGATCCCCAGCTGTGTGTGCGGCAATACCTCCGATCTGCTCCTCCTGCTGTCCCTGGGCTCTAACATCGCCAGTTGGTGCCTGGAAGTGCTGTCTGCACAGTCAACAGTCGCTCCTCTGTTATTGGGGTTCAGTAACGTCAGCTGATCCCCAGCTGTGTGTGCGGCAATACCTCCAATCTGCTCCTCCTGCTGTCCCTGGGCTCTAACACCGCCAGTTGGTGCCTGGAAGTGCTGTGTGCACAGTTAACAGTCGCTCCCCTGTTATTGGGGTTCAGTAACGTCAGCTGATCCCCAGCTGTGTATCCGGCAACGTGTCATGCGACCGCCACGCTGGCACAACTAAGATGTAAGGGGACCTGTCCCCCCCCTCCTAGGCGTTTGTTACTGAAAGAGCCACCTTGTGCAGCACTAATACTGCACAAGGAAAAGGTCACTCTTGAAATTATGATCCTTGGAAACGCTGAACTACACACTCATGTAATGTGTCCCCTCACACCGTCCAACCGTCCCGGAGGTGGGACTTTCCTTTGTAATGTGACGCAGCACAGCCGTCATTCCTACCCCCTTGGCACCGTGCGCTGCCTCCTTAGCGTTGTTTGATTCCGTCATGGACCCTGCGCTGTTATGTTATCCCTTGGCCATGCTGTTATGTTTGCTAATGACAGGTGTTATGAAGGCAATCCAGAAACACAGTGTGCTTAGCGATCAGAGCGCACACAGTGATCTGACAAATACCCAAAAATACAAGAACGAGCTCTGAGACGTGGAAACTCTGTAGACTGCACACCTGATCCTATCCTAAACACAACTAAAAGCGGCTGTGGATTGCGCCTAACAACTACCTAGGCAACTCGGCACAGCCTAAGAAACTAGCTAGCCTGAAGATAGAAAAATAGGCCTGACTTGCCCCAGAGAAATTCCCCAAAGGAAAAGGCAGCCCCCCACATATAATGACTGTGAGTAAGATGAAAAGACAAAACGTAGGGATGAAATAGATTCAGCAAAGTGGGGCCCGATATTCTAGGACAGAGCGAGGACAGTAAAGCGAACTTTGCAGTCTACAAAAAACCCTAAAGCAAAACCACGCAAAGGGGGCATAAAAAACCCACCGTGCCGAACTAACGGCACGGCGGTACACCCTTTGCGTCTCAGAGCTTCCAGCAAAACAAAAGACAAGCTGGACAGGAAAAAAGCAACAAAAAAGCAAAAAGCACTTAGCTATACAGAGCAGCAGGTCACAGGAACAATCAGGAGAAGCTCAGATCCAACACTGAAACATTGACAAGGAGCAAGGATAGCAGCATCAGGCGGAGTTAAGTAATGAAGCAGTTAACGAGCTCACCAGAACACCTGAGGGAGGAAGCTCAGAAGCTGCAGTACCACTTGTGACCACAGGAGTGAATTCAGCCACAGAATTCACAACAGTACCCCCCCCTTGAGGAGGGGTCACCGAACCCTCACCAGAGCCCCCAGGCCGACCAGGATGAGCCGCATGAAAGGCACGAACAAGATCGGAAGCATGAACATCAGAGGCAAAAACCCAAGAATTATCTTCCTGAGCATAACCCTTCCATTTAACCAGATACTGGAGTTTCCGTCTAGAAACACGAGAATCCAAAATCTTCTCCACAATATACTCCAATTCCCCCTCCACCAAAACCGGGGCAGGAGGCTCAACAGATGGAACCAAAGGTGCCACGTATCTCCGCAACAACGACCTATGGAATACATTATGTATGGAAAAGGAGTCTGGGAGGGTCAAACGAAAAGACACAGGATTGAGAACCTCAGAAATCCTATACGGACCAATAAAACGAGGTTTAAATTTAGGAGAGGAAACCTTCATAGGAATATGACGAGAAGATAACCAAACCAGATCCCCAACACGAAGTCGGGGACCCACACGGCGTCTGCGATTAGCGAAAAGTTGAGCTTTCTCCTGGGACAAGATCAAATTGTCCACTACCTGAGTCCAGATCTGCTGCAACCTATCCACCACAGAATCCACACCAGGACAGTCCGAAGACTCAACCTGTCCTGAAGAGAAACGAGGATGGAACCCAGAATTGCAAAAAAATGGAGAAACCAAGGTAGCCGAGCTGGCCCGATTATTAAGGGCGAACTCAGCCAACGGCAAAAAGGACACCCAATCATCCTGGTCTGCAGAAACAAAACATCTCAGATATGTTTCCAAGGTCTGATTGGTTCGTTCGGTCTGGCCATTAGTCTGAGGATGGAAAGCCGAGGAAAAGGATAGGTCAATGCCCATCCTACCACAAAAGGCTCGCCAAAACCTTGAAACAAACTGGGAACCTCTGTCAGAAACAATATTCTCAGGAATGCCATGCAACCGAACCACATGCTGAAAGAACAAAGGTACCAAATCAGAGGAGGAAGGCAATTTAGCCAAGGGCACCAGATGGACCATTTTAGAAAAGCGTTCACAGACCACCCAAATGAATGACATCTTTTGAGAAACGGGAAGGTCAGAAATGAAATCCATCGAAATATGTGTCCAAGGCCTCTTTGGGACCGGCAAGGGCAAAAGCAACCCACTGGCACGAGAACAGCAGGGCTTAGCCCTAGCACAAATCCCACAGGACTGCACAAAAGTACGTACATCCCGTGACAGAGATGGCCACCAGAAGGATCTAGCCACTAACTCTCTGGTACCAAAGATTCCAGGATGACCAGCCAACACCGAACAATGAAGTTCAGAGATAAGTTTATTAGTCCACCTATCAGGGACGAACAGTTTCTCTGCTGGACAACGATCAGGTTTATTCGCCTGAAATTTTTGCAGCACCCGCCGCAAATCAGGGGAGATGGCAGACACAATGACTCCTTCCTTGAGGATACCCACTGGCTCAGATAAACCCGGAGAGTCGGGCACAAAACTCCTAGACAGAGCATCCGCCTTCACATTTTTAGAGCCCGGAAGGTACGAAATCACAAAGTCGAAGCGGGCAAAAAATAACGACCAACGGGCCTGTCTAGGATTCAAGCGCTTGGCAGACTCGAGATAAGTCAAGTTCTTATGATCAGTCAATACCACCACGCGATGCTTAGCTCATTCAAGCCAATGACGCCACTCCTCGAATGACCACATCATGCAGATTATGCAACACCAGAAAGCGAATAACTTCCTGATGTGCAGGAGCCATGCACATGGTCAGCTGGGCCCAGTATTGAGGTTAATTCTTGGCCAAAGGTGTAGCATCAATTCCTCTCAATGGAATAGGACACCGCAAAGGCTCCAAGAAAAACCCACAACGTTTAGCATAATCCAAATCCATCAGATTCAGGGCAGCGCCCGAATCCACAAACGCCATGACAGAAAACGACGACAAAGAGCATATCAAGGTAATGGACAGAAGGAATTTGGACTGTACAGTACCAATGACGGCAGACCTAGCGGACCGCTTAGTGCGCTTAGAACAATCAGAAATAGCATGAGTGGAATCACCACAGTAGAAACACAGACCATTCAGACGTCTGTATTCCTGCCGTTCAACTCTAGTCATAGTCCTATCGCACTGCATAGGCTCAGGTTTAACCTCAGGCAGTACCGCCAAATGGTGCACAGATTTACGCTCGCTCAAGCGTCGACCGATCTGAATGGCCAAAGACAAAGACTCATTCAAACCAGCAGGCATAGGAAATCCCACCATGACATCCTTAAGAGCCTCAGAGAGACCCTTTCTGAACAAAGCTGCCAGCGCAGATTCATTTCACTGAGTGAGTACTGACCATTTCCTAAATTTCTGACAATATACTTCTATATCATCCTGACCCTGGCACAAAGCCAGCAAATTTTTCTCAGCCTGATCCACTGAATTAGGCTCATTGTACAGCAATCCGAGCGCCAGGAAAAACGCATCGACACTACTCAATGCAGGGTCTCCTGGCGCAAGAGAAAATGCCCAGTCTTGAGGGTCGCCGCGCAAAAAAGAAATTATAATCAAAACCTGTTGAATAGGATTACCAGAAGAATGAGGTTTCAAGGCCAGAAATAGCTTACAATTATTTTTGAAACTTAGAAACTTAGTTCTATCTCCAAAAAACAAATCAGGAATAGGAATTCTTGGTTCTAGCATCGATTTCTGATCAAAAAAAAAAAAAAATGATGTCAGAACTTTTTCTTTCCCTCTATTGAGAATCATTAGTAAGGCTCCTTGTACTGTTATGTTTGCTAATGACAGGTGTTATGAAGGCAATCCAGAAACACAGTGTGCTTAGCGATCAGAGCGCGCACAGTGATCTGACAAATACCCAAAAATACAAGAACGAGCTCTGAGACGTGGAAACTCTGTAGACTGCACACCTGATCCTATCCTAAACACAACTAAAAGCGGCTGTGGATTGCGCCTAACAACTACCTAGGCAACTCGGCACAGCCTAAGAAACTAGCTAGCCTGAAGATAGAAAAATAGGCCTGACTTGCCCCAGAGAAATTCCCCAAAGGAAAAGGCAGCCCCCCACATATAATGACTGTGAGTAAGATGAAAAGACAAAACGTAGGGATGAAATAGATTCAGCAAAGTGGGGCCCGATATTCTAGGACAGAGCGAGGACAGTAAAGCGAACTTTGCAGTCTACAAAAAACCCTAAAGCAAAACCACGCAAAGGGGGCAAAAAAAACTCACCGTGCTGAACTAACGGCACGGCGGTACACCCTTTGCGTCTCAGAGCTTCCAGCAAAACAAAAGACAAGCTGGACAGGAAAAAAGCAACAAAAAAGCAAAAAGCACTTAGCTATACAGAGCAGCAGGTCACAGGAACAATCAGGAGAAGCTCAGATCCAACACTGAAACATTGACAAGGAGCAAGGATAGCAGCATCAGGCGGAGTTAAGTAATGAAGCAGTTAACGAGCTCACCAGAACACCTGAGGGAGGAAGCTCAGAAGCTGCAGTACCACTTGTGACCACAGGAGTGAATTCAGCCACAGAATTCACAACACCATGCACAGTTTGCGCTGCCCGTCCTCTGATATCATTTGTTGTCATCCTGGCTGCGCATGTGCATCCACGCTGCCCGAAATGACACCTCGCAGTGACGTCTAATGTGATCCCACAGTGGGCCTGGTATCCATGGCCATGCGCAGTGCATATACTAGCCTCTCACTCCCCTTCTTCACGCTTCTTCAGACTAGGCGGCGTCAGCTGATCCCTAATAGCATGCCAAGGCCGTGACGCCGCACAGTCTGAAGAAGCAGGAAGGAGGTGAGTGAGAGGCACTGCGCATGCCCATGGATCCCTGGCCCGCAGTGGGATTACATTAGATGACACTGCGAGGATGTATCTCGGGCAGTTTTGATGCACAGGCACTGCCAGTCTGACACCTAAATGATGTCAGAAGACGGGCACCGCTAACTGTGCATGGCCAAGGGATAACATTACAGCGCGGGCTCCGTGACAGAACCAAACAACGTTGAGGAGGTGGCGCATGGCACCAAGGGGGTTGGAATGACGGCTGTGCTGTGTCACATTACAAAGGAAAGTCCCACTTCCGTGACGGTTTGACGGTGTGAGGGGACACATTATATGAGTGTGTACTTCAGTGTTTGCAAGGAGCATAATTTTAGGAGCCACCATTTTCCATGTGCAGTATTACTCCTGTACAAGATGGCTCTTTCAGCAACAAATGCCTGGGGGGGGGGGTTTAAAGGTTCCCCTTCAACTTGCTCCACTGCAGGCTTCGGCCTACACTCTGCTCCTCTTTGATTCCCTGGGCTTCAACACTGTCAGTTGCCACCTGGAAGTGTTGTCTACAAAGAAAAAACACTAGCTGATGTGTCAGTGGGGTTCAGCACCGCCAGCTGTTCCCCTGCTGTGCAGTCGGCAACGTGTCCAGCACAAGCCACGCTGGCACAACAGAACAAAAGCTGACACCAGTGCAGGCTTCGTCCTACACTCTGCTCCTCTCCTCCTCCTGCTGACCCTGGGCTCTAACACCGCCAGGTTTTGCCCGGAACTGCTAGCTGCACAGAGAAAAACACCAGCCAATGTGTTAGTGGGGTTCAGCACCGCCAGCTGTTCCCCTGCTGTGTAGCCGGCAACGTGACCTGCAAACGCCACGCAGGCACATGAGCTGAAATTAAAGGGACCCTGCCACCCACCCCAAGGTGTTTCTATGTATAACAGCCACCTTGTACAGCAGTAATGCTGCATTTGTACAAGGTGGCTGACTTTTTCTCCTTGCCAAAGTGGAACTCAACACGTACAAAATGTGTCTCATTGAGACCATTCCACTGTCCCTGAGGTGTGACTTTCCTTTCTGATGGTACGCAGCACCCCCCTTGGTAGCGCTGCCCATCTTCTGACATCATTGGTTGGCTGCCTGTGCCTGTGCGTCCGCCCTGTCCGAAACAACCCCCCTCATTGTCTCATATATTTTGGCTGCGAGGGTGTGATTGATGGGCATGTGCAGTGCATATGTTCGCCTGTCTTCACTCATCTCCTTCCGCCTTCTTCAGACTGTGCGGCCTCATGGCCGTGGTAGGCGATAAGGGATCAGCTGAGGCCGCCCAGTCTGAAGCAGGTGTAAGGACATGTGTGAGCGACGAACATATTTACTGCGCAAGGCCACAAATCCCAGCTCTGCAGTGTGACTTTATTAAAAGACACTGCGGGTCTGGGATTCATGCCCATGTCTAACCGCACCGGCCAACATGAAATGAGGTGAGAAGACAGGCAGCGCTCACAGCGCATGCCCAAAGGATCACAATAGCGCAGACTCCTATACAGCAAATAACAACGCTCAGGAGGCTGCGCCCAGCACCAAGGCGTTATTTATGTGCACCTGTGCTGCGTCTACTTAAAAAGACAAGTCACGCCTCCAATACAGTTCTACTGTTCAATGGGCTAAATTGTGTACGTCTTTCATTCTGCGTGTGCAATGAGCAAAACTTAAAGAGCAACCTTTAACTTGTGGAGCTTTACTGCTGCACAAGGTGTGGCTCTTCAACATTGTAACACCTGAGGGTGGGTTAAAGGTTACCTTTGAAATTGGTTCAATTAGGCTTCGGCCTACACTCTGCTCCTCCTGCAGACCCTGGGCTCTAACTACGCCAGTTGGGGCCCGGAAGTGCTGGCTGCACAGAGAAAAACACCCACCATTGTGTCAGTGGGGTTCAGCACCGCCAGCTGTTCCCCTGCTGTGTAGCCGGCATCGTGTCCAGCACAAGCCACGCTGGCACAACCGAACAAAAGCTGCCACCAGTGCAGGCTGCGGCCTACACTCTGCTCCTCTCCTCCTCCTGCTGACCCTGGGCTCTAACACCGCTAGTTTTTGCCCGGAACTGCTAGCTGCACAGAGAAAAACACCCACCATTGTGTCAGTGGGGTTCAGCACTGCCAGCTGTTCCCCTGCTGTGTAGCCGGCATCGTGTCCAGCACAAGCCACGCTGGCACAACCGAACAAAAGCTGCCACCAGTGCAGGCTGCGGCCTACACTCTGTGTTAGGGTTGGCGGAACGCTCCAAATATATTGTTTAATAAAAGGAATTGGTGCGTTCTCATCCCGGGATCCACCGTGCAGGAAAGTACCTGCTGCTAAATAATGGCGGCTCTATATGGCGGTATATACTAACTCTGTTAGCCTCACAGAGTAACCGCGAGAGCTGAGCATTCTAGGGGCTTATTTCAGCCGGGTCCCTGAACACACTTATACACAATCTCCTCGCCGGAGGTGCCAGCATTCTAGGGGCTTATTTCAGCCGGGTCCCTGAACACATACAAACACATGACCACATTGGCGCAAAGCATATAGCAAAAGACGATACTAGCGCATGGCCGTGCGGTCATGCGCAGTTTATATAGTTGCAGCACAGGAAGCTGCTACTGAAGTTTTTGCCCTTTCAGGACCTTCCAGAAGGACTAATGGAAAGTGCTGCAGTACCTGAGCATGTTTTGCCCTTTCAGGACCTTCCAGAAGGACCAATGGAATGTACTGCAGCACCTGAGCATGTGACCGAACATGTGGCCCTCGACCTCCAATGGGAGACCCTGTCCTGGGCATGCTCAGTGTGAGTAAACAAGGACTTAGTCCCAGAGAGGCTCGCTCGCCGCAGATCAGTGCAGGGTACCATAGGAAAGCCAGAAAAGGCAGTAGTGACCCTATGCACCGAATCAGCCCCAGCGAGACGCTGGGAGCGACGTCTCCGCTGAGCAGAACCCACTGCGGCCGATACCGAATGGGAGACCGCAGCAGACACGGATCGAGATTCCCCCTGTGCAGCAGAGGAAACTCGACTCCTAACATTACCCCCCCCTCCTAGGGCCCCCCCCTCCTTGAGCCTCACTACGCTCAAAATCTGCGATAAGCAGCGGAGCCCGAATGTGCTCCACAGGCTCCCAGGTTCTATCCTCTGGGCCGTGACCCTTCCAGTCCACCAGATAAAATTTCTTGCCACGTACCACCTTGCACCCCACAATAGCATTCACCTCAAACTCATCCGTGGATGAACCCGATGTCCCAGCAGATGACTCGGAAAACCGGGACAAATGAACGGGCTTTAAGAGGGAAATGTGGAAAGTATCGGTGATACCAAGGCGTGGAGGAATAGCCAAACGGTAGACCACAGGGTTGACCTGTTCCAGAACCTTAAACGGGCCAATGTAGCGAGGAGCAAACTTAGTGGACTCAACTCGCAGCCTGATGTTACGGGCGGAGAGCCACACTAAGTCGCCAGGAGCAAAGACCGGAGCGGGGCGCCGGTGTGTATCAGCCGAAACCCTCATTCTCTCCTTGGAGGCCCGGATGGCATCCTGTGTGCGGTCCCAGATGTCACATGCCTCCACCGCCCAGTCTGCCACCCTAGAATCGGTGGATGACACGGGCATGGGCACAGGGACACGCGGATGCTGGCCGTAATTAAGGAGAAAAGGAGTTTGACCAGTGGAATCGGCTACGGCGTTGTTCAGGGCAAATTCCGCCCAAGGTAGCAAAGATGCCCAGTTATCCTGCCTAGCAGAGACGAAATGTCGCAAATATGTCACCAGAGTCTGGTTGGTTCTCTCCACCAACCCATTCGTCTCGGGATGTTATGCAGAGGAGAGATTTAACTCTATGCTGAGTAAACGGCAGAGCTCTCTCCAAAACCGAGATGCGAACTGGGGACCCCGATTGCTGACAATCTTATCAGGCATACCATGCAAACGGAAGACATGTTTAATGAACAACACCGCCAAGGCCCGTGCTGAGGGTAACCGAGGAAGCGGCACCAAATGCACCATCTTGGAGAAATGGTCGGTGACAACCCAAATAATGGAGCAGCCACGCGACTTGGGTAGACCCACCACAAAGTCCATCCCGACCATCTCCCAGGGCCTGTCTGCCACCGGTAGAGGGTAAAGCAACCCAGCAGGCCGTTGCCGAGGAGACCGATTCTGGGCGCAAGAAACGCACGCCTGAATATAGTCCTTGACATCTCGGGCCATATGCGGCCACCAGTATGTTCTCGCCAGAAGCTCAGATGTCCTCTTGGTCCCAAAATGCCCACCCACTCTGGAGCAGTGAGCCCAAGAGAGAACCTCCGGTTGCAAGTTAGCTGGTACGAAAGTCTTGCCCGGGGGCACAGACTCTAGCGAAACCGGAGCTACAGTTCTCAGGCTCTCAGAAGGGACAATAAGCCGAGGCTCCTCCTCCTCCTCCTCCGATGACACCACGGAGCGGGAGAGCGCGTCAGCACGAACGTTCTTCTCCCCGGAGAGGAAATGGAGAGTAAAATGGAACCGGGAGAAGAACAGGGACCATCTAGCCTGGTGAGAATTCAGCCGCTGGGCCGTTTGCAGATACACCAAGTTCTTGTGGTCAGTGAAGACTTGGAAGGGAAAGCGAGCTCCCTCCAAGAGATGTCTCCACTCCGAAAAAGCCAACTTCATGGCCAGCAACTCCCTGTCCCCGATGGAATAATTCCTCTCCGCTGGTGTGAAGGTCTTGGAGAAGAAGAAGCAAGGATGCTTCCGACCTTGAGCATCCTTTTGGAAAAGGACTGCTCCAGCACCAACGGATGAGGCATCCACCTCCAAGATAAATGGTTTATCAACATCGGGGCGATGTAGGATGGGAGCGCTAGCAAAGTGTGACTTGATCGAGAGAAAGGCTTTGGAGACCTCCTCTGACCACAACTTGGGATTTGCTCCCTTCTTGGTGAGGGCAACCAAGGGAGCTACCAAAGTTGAGAAGTGTGGAATGAACTGGCGATAGTAATTAATGAACCCCATAAAGCGCTGCACCGCTTTAAGAGAATGGGGTTCCTGCCAGTCCATTACAGCCTGTAGCTTGGCAGGATCCATAGCCAAACCCTGGGCAGAGATGATATAACCAGGAAAAGGCAAGGACTCCTGCTCAAACACACACTTCTCCAACTTGGCGTAGAGGGAGTTTGCCCGTAGGAGGTCGAAGACTTTGCGAACATCTCTCCGATGGGAGTCAATATCTGGAGAGAAGATGAGAATATCATCCAGATAGACTACGACCGAGGTGGTGAGCATATCCCGGAAGATGTCGTTCACAAAGTCTTGGAAAACGGCTGGGGCATTACAGAGCCCGAAGGGCATCACCAGATATTCATAGTGCCCATCCCTGGTGTTAAAAGCCGTCTTCCATTCATCCCCCTCACGGATGCGAATCAGGTTTTAAGCACCCCGCAGATCTAACTTTGTAAATACCCTCGCTCCCCGTAGCCTATCAAACAGCTCAGATATCAGGGGTAGTGGGTACTTGTTCTTAACGGTGATGGCGTTAAGACCCCTGTAGTCTATGCATGGACGTAAGTCTCCAGTCTTCTTCTGTACGAAGAAGAACCCTGCCCCTGCCGGTGACACTGACTTCCTAATGAATCCTCTTGCCAGATTCTCCTGGATGTACTGGGACATTGCCTCCGTCTCTGGGAGAGATAACGGATAGACTCGACCCCGGGGAGGCTCAGCACCAGGCAAGAGGTCAATAGGACAGTCATAGGGGCGGTGAGGCGGAAGGATCTCCGCAGCTCTTTTGGAGAACACGTCTGCATAGGGCCAATAGTGCTTGGGGAGAGAGGAAAGATCTGCGGGTACCTGTGTAGTAGCAACCTGAACGCACTCCCTCAGACATCTACCCTCGCAAGATTTACTCCAACCCAAAATTCTCCCAAAGGACCACTCAATATGAGGAGAATGGTAGCGAAGCCATGGTATCCCCAACAGGACCTCATCAATTCCCTCAGGAATGACTAATAGGGAGATTATCTCCTGATGTGATGGAGACACAGATAGCGTGAAAGGAATGGTTTGGTGGGTAATCTGTGAAGGTAGTGTTGACCCATTTACCACTTGAACGGTTACCGGCTTGGCGAGCATCACCAAGGGTATTGCGTGACGCTGGGCAAAAGCGGAAGACATAAAGTTACCCTCTGCCCCAGAATCCACGCATAGCTCGACCATAAGAGTGGATGGGCCTATGGTAATTGTCCCCTTGAAGGACAACTTTGAGGCAAACATCACCGTGTCTAGTGTACCTCCTCCAACTGCCACTAGATGCTGACGTTTCCCCGACCGCTGAGGACCCTTGAAGGCAAGGTGTCCTGACTGCTGGCAAACATGACGGACCTTATGTGCACGGGCAGACTGAGACTTGGATCCCGCTCGTGTCACCTCTAAGGCCTCATGTGACTCGGATGCCTGGACTGGAGATTCCAAAGGTTTGGCGAAGGTGGGAGCCAGCCGAAACCTCTGCCTACACTGGGCTCGCTCCAACCTCCGCTCGTTAAAACGGAGGTCAATACGAGTAGATACGGCTATGAGCTCCTCCAGTGTGGCGGGAATCTCCCTAGTGGCCAAAGCGTCCTTCACATGGTCAGCCAGCCCCCTCCAAAATACGGGAATGAGGGTTTTATCTGGCCATTCCAACTCAGACGCTAATGTCCGGAAGTGAACAGCAAAATAGCTGATCATGGTTGAACCCTGAGTCAAAGCCAGCAGTTGGAGCGCTTTATCATGGGTGACTTGAGGTCCTAAAAAGACCTGTTTCAGAGTGTCCAGAAACCTAGGAACACTCCGCACCACATGATCGTTGCGCTCCCACAGCGGCGTAGCCCACTCCAACGCTCTGTCCGACAGAAGAGAGATTATGAATCCCACCTTTGCCCGCTCAGTAGGGAAACGTGCAGCCAGAAGCTCAAGGTGTATACCACATTGGCTCACGAAACCCCTACAGGACTTACTGTCCCCAGAGTATCTCTCAGGCAAAGGAAGGTGAGATAGGGTCGGAACAGAGGTGGCAGTGGGTAAAGCTGCTGCAGCCACGCTAGCAGCCTGAACAGCTATTGCGGTAACATCCACCGCCGAGGTTGCACGCTCAAGAGACGCCAACCGGCCCTCCAGCAGCTGGATGTACCCCTGCAATCGCTGTTCATCCGCCATTACTTAGCCAGATCCTGGCGCTAGTATACTGTTAGGGTTGGCGGAACGCCCCAAATATATTGTTTAATAAAAGGAATTGGTGCGTTCGCAACCCGGGATCCACCGTGCAGGAAAGTACCTGCTGCTAAATAATGGCGGCTCTATATGGCGGTATATACTAACTCTGTTAGCTTCACAGAGTAACCGCGAGAGGTGAGCTCTGTGCCCTGTTAGACTTTCACAGAGGCACAGGCCAACTACCCAGATGTGAGCAGTGAGTGGTCATGCATGCATACTCAATCTCCTCGCCGGAGGAGCCAGCATTCTAGGGGCTTATTTCAGCCGGGTCCCTGAACACACTTATACACAATCTCCTCGCCGGAGGTGCCAGCCTTCTAGGGGCTTATTTCAGCCGGGTCCCTGAACACATACAAACACATGACCACATTGGCGCAAAGCATATAGCAAAAGACGATACTAGCGCATGGCCGTGCGGTCATGCGCAGTTTATATAGTTGCAGCACAGGAAGCTGCTACTGAAGTTTTTGCCCTTTCAGGACCTTCCAGAAGGACCAATGGAAAGTGCTGCAGTACCTGAGCATGTTTTGCCCTTTCAGGACCTTCCAGAAGGACCAATGGAATGTACTGCAGCACCTGAGCATGTGACCGAACATGTGGCCCTCGACCTCCAATGGGAGACCCTGTCCTGGGCATGCTCAGTGTGAGTAAACAAGGACTTAGTCCCAGAGAGGCTCGCTCGCCGCAGATCAGTGCAGGGTACCATAGGAAAGCCAGAAAAGGCAGTAGTGACCCTATGCACCGAATCAGCCCCAGTGAGACGCTGGGAGCGACGTCTCCGCTGAGCAGAACCCACTGCGGCCGATACCGAATGGGAGACCGCAGCAGACACGGATCGAGATTCCCCCTGTGCAGCAGAGGAAACTCGACTCCTAACACTCTGCTCCTCTCCTCCTCCTGCTGACCCTGGGCTCTAACACCGCCAGTTTTTGTCCGGACGTGCTAGCTGCACAGAGAAAAACACCAGTCAATGTGTCAGTGGGGTTCAGCACCGCCAGCTGTTCCCCTGCTCTGTAGCTGGCAACGTGTCCTGCAAACGCCATGCAGGCACCTGAACTGAAATTAAAGGGAACCAGCCCCCACCCCCCCAGGTGTTTCTATGTATAACAGCCACCTTGTACAGCAGTAATGCTGCATTTGTACAAGGTGGCTGACTTTTTCTCCTTGCCCACGTGGAACTCAACACGTACAAAATATGTGTCTCATAACAGACCATTACAATGTCCCTGAGGTGTGACTTTCCTTTTTAATGACACGCAGCACCCCCCTTGGTTGAGCTGCCCGTCTTCTGACATCATTGGTTGGCTGCCTGTGCCTGTGCGTCCGTCCTGCCCGACACAACCCCCCTCGTTGTCTCATATATTTTGGCTGCGAGGGTGTGATTGATGGGCATGTGCAGTGCATATGTTCGCCTGTCTTCACTCATCTCCTTCCGCCTTCTTCAGACTGTGCGGCCTCATGGCCGCGGCATGCAAGAAGGGATCAGCTGAGGCCGCCCAGTCTGAAGCAGGTGTAAGGACATGAGTGACAGGCGAAAAAAATTAGTGCGCAAGGCCACGAATCCCAGCCCCGTAGTGTGACTTAAAGAAAAGACACTGCGGGTCTGGGTTTCATGGCCATCGCTAACCGTACCTGCCAACATGAAATGAGGTCCGAAGACAGGCAGCGCTCACAGCGCATGGCCAAGGGATAACAAGAGCGCAGACTCCTGTACAGCAAATAACAACGCTCAGGAATCTGCGCCCAGCACCTAGGTGTAAAGTTTGACACCTGTGCTGCGTCTTCTTAAAAAGACAAGTTACGCCTCCACTACTGTTCGACAGTATAATGGGCTAAATAGTGTACGTGTTTTATTCAGCGGGTGCAAGGAGCAAAATTAATAGAGCAACCTTTTACTTGTGCAGCATTAATGCTGCACAAGGTGTGGCTCTTGTACCTTGTAACACCTGAGGGGGGGTTAAAGGTTACCTTTGAAATTGGTTCAATTAGGCTTCGGCCTACACTCTGCTCCTCCTGCAGACCCTGGGCTCTAACTATGCCAGTTGGGGCACGGAAGTGCTGGCTGCACAGAGAAAAACACCCACCATTGTGTCAGTGGGGTTCAGCACCACCAGCTGTTCCCCTGCTGTGTAGTCGGCAACGTGTCCAGCACAAGCCACGCTGGCACAACAGACCAAAGCTGCCACCAGTGCAGGCTTCCGCCTACACTCTGCTCCTCTCCTCCTCCTGCTGACCCTGGGCTCTAACACCACTAGTTTTTGCCCGCAAGTGCTAGCTGCACAGACAAAAACACCCGCCAATGTGTCAGTGGGGTTCAGCACCGCCAGCTGTTCCCCTGCTGTGTAGTCGGCAACGTGTCCAGCACAAGCCACGCTGGCACAACCGAACAAAAGCTGCCACCAGTGCAGGCTGCGGCCTACACTCTGCTCCTCTCCTCCTCCTGCTGACCCTGGGCTCTAACACCGCTAGTTTTTGCCCGGACGTGCTAGCTGCACAGAGAAGAACACCAGCCAATGTGTTAGTGGGGTTCAGCACCGCCAGCTGTTCCCCTGCTGTGTAGCCGGCAACGTGACCTGCAAACGCCACGCAGGCACATGAACTGAAATTGAAGGGAGCCTGCCCCCCACCCCCAGGTGTTTCTATGTATAACAGTCACCTTGTACAGCAGTAATGCTGCATTTGTACAAGGTGGCTGACTTTTTCTACTTGCCCACGTGGAACTCAACACGTACAAAATGTGTCTCATTGAGTCCATTCCACTGTCCCTGAGGTGTGACTTTCCTTTCTAATGATACACAGCACCCCCCTTGGTAGCGCTTCACGTCTTCTGACATCATTGGTTGACTGGCTGCGCCTGTGTGACCGCCCTTCTCGACACAACGCCCAACGGTGTCTTACTTATTTTGGCAGCGAGGGTGTGATTGATGGGCATGTGCAGTGCATATGTTCACCTGTCTTCACTAATCTCCTTCCGCCTTCTTCACACTGGGCGGCCTCATGGCCAAGGCATGCGATAAGGGACCAGCTGAGGCCGCCCAGTCTGAAGCAGGTGTAAGGACATGTGTGAGCGGCGAGCATATTTACTGCACAAGGCCACGAATCCCATCCCCGCAGTGTGATTTTTAGAAAACACACTGTGTCTAGGATTCATGGCCATCGCTAACCGCAACGGCCTACATGAAATGAGGTCATAAGACGGGCAGCGCTTACAGGGAATTGCCAAGGGATAACGCAAGAGCGCAGACTCCTGTACAGCAAATATCAATGCTCAGGAGGATGCGCCCAGCACCTAGGTGTAAATTTTGACACCTGTGCTGCGTCTCCTTAAAAAGACAAGTCACGCCTCCACTACAGTTTGACTGTAGAATGGGCAGAATTGTTTACGTGTTTCATTCAGCGTGTGCAAGTAGACAAATTAATAGAGCAACCTTTGACTTGTGCAGCATTAATGCTTCACAAGGTGTGGCTCTTGTACTTTGTGACACCTGAGGGGGGGTTAAAGGTTACCTTTGAAATTGGTTCAACTAGGCTTCGGCCTACACTCTGCTCCTCTCCTCCTGCTGCTGCCCCTGGGCTCTAACACCGCTAGTTTTTGCCCGGAAGTGCTAGCTGCACAGAGAAAAACACCCGCCAATGTGTCAGTGGGGTTCAGCACCGCCAGCTGTTCCCCTGCTGTGTAGTCGGCAACGTGTCCAGCACAAGCCACGCTGGCACAACCGAACAAAAGCTGCCACCAGTGCAGGCTGCGGACTACACTCTGCTCCGCTCCTCTTCCTGCTGACCCTGGGCTCTAACACCGCTAGTTTTTGCCCGGAACTTCTAGCTGCACAGAGAAAAACACCCGCCAATGTGTCAGTGGGGTTCAGCACCGCCAGCTGTTCCCCTGCTGTGTAGCCGGCAACGTGACCTGCAAACGCCTCGCAGGCACATGAACTGAAATTAAAGGGAAACCCTGCCACCCACCCCAAGGTGTTTCTATGTATAACAGCCACCTTGTACAGCAGTACTGCTGCATTTGTACAAGGTGGCTGACTTTTTTTCCTTGCCCACGTTGAATGTAACACGTACAAAATGTGTCTCATTAAAGACCATTACAATGTCCCTGAGGTGTATATTTCCTTTTTAATGACACGCAGCACCCTGTTATGAAAGGTAATTCAGTACCACAATGGACATAGAGGTCAGTGCACATACAGTGACCTGGCAATAACCCAAAAAACAAGAACGAGCTCTGAGACGTGGGAACTCTGTTGACCGCAATCCCTAATCCTAACCAACCACACTAGAGGCAGCCGTGGATTGCGCCTCACGCTGCCTATGCAACTCGGCACGGCCTGAGAAACTGGCTAGCCTGAAGATAGAAAATAAGCCTACCTTGCCTCAGAGAAATATCCCAAAGGAAAAGGCAGCCCCCACAAATAATGACTGTGAGTTAAGATGAAAAGACAAACGTAGAGATGAAATAGACTTAGCAAAGTGAGGCCCAACTTTCTGAACAGAGCGAGGATAGGAAAGGTAACTTTGCGGTCAACACAAAACCCTACAAAAACCACGCAAAGGGGGCAAAAAGACCCTCCGTACCGAACTAACGGCACGGAGGTACACCCTCTGCGTCCCAGAGCTTCCAGCAAGCAGAAAAAAACAAATAAACAAGCTGGACAGAAAAAAAACAGCAAACAAATAGCAAAGAGGAACTTAGCTATGCAGAGCAGCAGGCCACAGGAACGATCCAGGAGGAAACAGGTCCAATACTAGAACATTGACTGGAAGCCAGGATCAAAGCACTAGGTGGAGTTAAATAAGGTAGCACCTAACGACTTCACCATATCACCTGAGGAAGGAAACTCAGAAGCCACAGTACCACTTTCCTCCACCAACGGAAGCTCACAGAGAGAATCAGCCGAAGTACCACTTGTGACCACAAGAGGGAGCTCTGCCACAGAATTCACAACAGTACCCCTCCCTTGAGGAGGGGTCACCGAACCCTCACCAGAGCTCCCAGGACGACCAGGATGAGCCATATGAAAGGCATGAACAAGATCGGGAGCATGGACATCAGAGGCAAAGACCCAGGAATTATCTTCCTGAGCATAACCCTTCCACTTAACCAGATACTGGAGTTTCCGTCTAGAAACACGAGAATCCAAAATCTGCTCCACAATATACTCCAACTCCCCCTCCACCAAAACCGGGGCAGGAGGATCAACAGATGGAATCACGGGTGCCACGTATCTCCGCAACAATGACCTATGCAATACGTTATGTATGGAAAAAGAATCTGGAAGGGTCAGACGAAAAGACACAGGATTAAGAACCTCAGAAATCCTATACGGACCAATAAAACGAGGTTTAAACTTAGGAGAGGAAACCTTCATAGGAATATGACGAGAAGATAACCAAACCAAGTCCCCAACCCGAAGTCGGGGACCCACACAGCGTCTGCGATTAGCGAAACATTGAGCCTTCTCCTGGGACAAGGTCAAATTGTCCACTACATGAGTCCAAATCTGCTGCAACCTGTCCACCACAGTATCCACACCAGGACAGTCCGAAGACTCAACCTGCCCTGAAGAGAAACGAGGATGGAACCCAGAGTTGCAGAAAAATGGTGAAACCAAGGTAGCCGAGCTGGCCCGATTATTAAGGGCGAACTCAGCCAAAGGCAAAAAGGACACCCAGTCATCCTGATCAGCAGAAACAAAGCATCTTAGATATGTTTCCAAGGTCTGATTGGTTCGTTCGCTCTGGCCATTAGTCTGAGGATGGAAAGCCGAGGAAAAAGACAAGTCAATGCCCATCCTACCACAAAAGGCTCGCCAAAACCTCGAAACAAACTGGGAACCTCTGTCAGAAACGATATTCTCCGGAATGCCATGTAAACGAACCACATGCTGGAAAAACAATGGCACCAAATCAGAGGAGGAAGGCAATTTAGACAAGGGTACCAAATGGACCATCTTAGAGAAGCGATCACAGACCACCCAAATGACTGACATCTTTTGAGAGACGGGAAGATCTGAAATAAAATCCATAGAGATATGTGTCCAAGGTCTCTTCGGGACCGGCAAGGGCAAAAGCAACCCACTGGCACGAGAACAGCAGGGCTTAGCCCGAGCACAAATCCCACAGGACTGCACAAAAGTACGCACATCCCGCGACAGAGATGGCCACCAAAAGGATCTAGCCACTAACTCTCTGGTACCAAAGATTCCAGGATGACCAGTCAACACCGAACAATGAACCTCAGAGATAACTTTATTCGTCCACCTATCAGGGACAAACAGTTTCTCCACTGGGCAACGATCAGGTTTATCAGCCTGAAATTTTTGCAGCACCCGCCGCAAATCAGGGGAGATAGCAGACACAATTACTCCCTCTTTGAGGATACCCACCGGCTCAGATACACCCGGAGAGTCGGGCACAAAACTCCTAGACAGAGCATCCGCCTTCACATTTTTAGAGCCCGGAAGATATGAAATCACAAAGTCAAAACGGGCAAAAAACAATGACCAACGAGCTTGTCTAGGATTCAAGCGCTTGGCGGATTCGAGATAAGTCAAGTTCTTATGATCAGTCAAGACCACCACGCGATGCTTAGCTCCTTCAAGCCAATGACGCCACTCCTCGAATGCCCACTTCATGGCCAGCAACTCTCGATTACCCACATCATAATTTCGCTCAGCAGGCGAAAACTTCCTGGAAAAGAAGGCGCATGGTTTCATCACCGAGCAATCAGAACTTCTCTGTGACAAAACGGCTCCTGCTCCAATCTCAGAAGCATCAACCTCGACCTGGAACGGAAGCGAAACATCTGGTTGACACAACACAGGGGCAGAAGAAAAACGATGCTTCAACTCTTGAAAAGCTTCCACAGCAGCAGAAGACCAATTGACCACATCAGCACCTTTCTTGGTCAAATCGGTCAATGGTTTAGCAATACTAGAAAAATTTCAGATGAAGCGACGATAAAAATTAGCAAAGCCCAGGAACTTTTGCAGACTTTTCAGAGATGTCGGCTGAGTCCAATTATGGATGGCTTGGACCTTAACAGGGTCCATCTCGATAGTAGAAGGGGAAAAGATGAACCCCAAAAATGAAACCTTCTGGACACCAAAGAGACACTTTGATCCCTTGACAAACAAAGAATTAGCACGCAGGACCTGAAACACCGTTCTGACCTGCTTCACATGAGACTCCCAATCATCCGAGAAGATCAAAATGTCATCTAAGTACACAATCAGGAATTTATCCAGGTACTCTCGGAAGATGTCATGCATAAAGGACTGAAACACTGATGGAGCATTGGCAAGTCCGAATGGCATTACAAGATACTCAAAATGGCCCTCGGGCGTATTAAATGCAGTTTTCCACTCATCGCCTCGCTTAATACGCACAAGATTATACGCACCACGAAGATCTATCTTGGTGAACCAACTAGCCCCCTTAATGCGAGCAAACAAATCAGATAATAATAGCAAAGGGTACTGAAATTTAACAGTAATCTTATTTAGAAGGCGGTAATCTATACAAGGTCTCAGTGAACCATCCTTCTTGGCTACAAAAAAGAACCCTGCTCCTAATGGCGACGATGACGGGCGAATATGCCCCTTCTCCAAAGACTCCTTCACATAACTCCGCATAGCGGCGTGCTCAGGCACAGATAAATTAAACAGTCGACCTTTTGGGAATTTACTACCAGGAATCAAATCGATAGCACAATCACAATCCCTATGCGGAGGTAGGGTATCGGACTTGGGCTCATCAAATATATCCCGGTAATCAGACAAGAACTCAGGAACCTCAGAAGGGGTGGATGACCAAATTGACAGAAATGGGACATCACCATGTACCCCCTGACAACCCCAGCTGGACACAGACATGGATTTCCAATCTAATACTGGATTATGGACTTGTAGCCATGGCAACCCCAACACGACCACATCATGCAAATTATGCAACACCAGAAAGCGAATAACCTCCTGATGTGCAGGAGCCATGCACATGGTCAGCTGGGTCCAGTACTGAGGCTTGTTCTTGGCCAAAGGCGTAGCATCAATTCCTCTCAATGGAATAGGACACTGCAAAGGCTCCAAGAAAAACCCACAACGCCTAGCATACTCCAAGTCCATCAAATTCAGAGCAGCGCCTGAGTCCACAAATGCCATGACAGAATACGATGACAAAGAGCAGATCAAGGTAACGGACAGAAGAAATTTTGACTGTACCATACCAATGGTGGCAGACCTAGCGAACCGCTTAGTGCGCTTAGGACAATCAGAGATAGCATGAGTGGAATCACCACAGTAGAAACACAGCCCATTCAGACGTCTATGTTCTTGCCGTGCAACTCTGGTCCAAGTCCTACCGCAATGCATAGGCTCAGATTTAAGCTCAGGTAATACCGCCAAATGGTGCACAGATTTACGCTCGCGCAAGCGTCGACCGATCTGAATGGCCAAAGACATAGACTCATTCAGACCAGCAGGCATAGGAAATCCCACCATGACATCCTTAAGGGCTTCAGAGAGACCTCTTCTGAAAATAGCTGCGAGCGCACCTTCATTCCACTGAGTGAGTACAGACCACTTTCTAAATTTCTGACAATATACCTCTATCTCATCCTGACCCTGACACAGAGCCAGCAAATTCTTCTCTGCCTGATCCACTGAATTAGGCTCATCGTACAGCAATCCGAGCGCCAGAAAAAACGCATCAACATTACTCAATGCAGGATCCCCTGGCGCAAGGGAAAATGCCCAGTCCTGAGGATCGCCACGCAAAAAAGAAATAACAATTCTCACTTGTTGAACTGGATCACCAGAGGAGCGAGGTCTCAAGGCCAGAAACAGTTTGCAATTATTTTTGAAATTCACAAACTTCGCTCTATCACCATAAAACAAATCAGGAATAGGAATTCTTGGTTCTAACATAGGCTTCTGAACCACCAAATCTTGAATCTTTTGCACATTTATAACGAGATTATCCAATGAAGAGCACAGACCCTGAATATCCATGTCCACACCTGTGTCCTGAACTACCCAAATGTCTAGGGGAAAAAAAAGGCAAAACACAGTGCAAAGAAAAAAAAATGGTCTCAGAACTTCTTTTTTCCCTCTATTGAGAATTATTAGTACTTTTGGCTTCCAGTACTGTTATGAAAGGTAATTCAGTACCACAATGGACATAGAGGTCAGTGCACATACAGTGACCTGGCAATAACCCAAAAAACAAGAACGAGCTCTGAGACATGGGAACTCTGTTGACCGCAATCCCTAATCCTAACCAACCACACTAGAGGCAGCCGTGGATTGCGCCTAACGCTGCCTATGCAACTCGGCACGGCCTGAGAAACTGGCTAGCCTGAAGATAGAAAATAAGCCTACCTTGCCTCAGAGAAATACCCCAAAGGAAAAGGCAGCCCCCACATATAATGACTGTGAGTTAAGATGAAAAGACAAACGTAGAGATGAAATAGACTTAGCAAAGTGAGGCCCAACTTTCTGAACAGAGCGAGGATAGGAAAGGTAACTTTGCGGTCAACACAAAACCCTACAAAAACCACGCAAAGGGGGCAAAAAGACCCTCCGTACCGAACTAACGGCACGGAGGTACACCCTCTGCGTCCCGGAGCTTCCAGCAAGCAGAAAAAACAAATAAACAAGCTGGACAGAAAAGAAACAGCAAACAAATAGCAAAGAGGAACTTAGCTATGCAGAGCAGCAGGCCACAGGAATGATCCAGGAGGAAACAGGTCCAATACTAGAACATTGACTGGAAGCCAGGATCAAAGCACTAGGTGGAGTTAAATAGGGTAGCACCTAACGACTTCACCATATCACCTAAGGAAGGAAATTCAGAAGCCGCAGTACCACTTTCCTCCACCAACGGAAGCTCACAGAGAGAATCAGCCGAAGTACCACTTGTGACCACAAGAGAGAGCTCTGCCACAGAATTCACAACAGCACCCCCTTTGGTAGCGCTGCCCGTCTTCTGACATCATTGGTTTGCTGGCTGTGCCTGTGCGTCCGCCCTGCCTGAAACAACGCTCCTCGTTGTCTTACTTATTTTGATTGCGAGGGTGTGATTGATGGGCACGAGCAGTGCATATCTTCGCCTGTCTTTACTCATCTCCTTCCGCCTTCTTCAGACTGTGCGGCCTCATGGCCGCGGCATGCAAGAAGGGATCAGCTGAGGCCGCCCAGTCTGAAGCAGGTGTAAGGACATGAGTGACAGGCAAAAAAAATTAGTGCGCAAGGCCACGAATCCCAGCCCCGTAGTGTGACTTAAAGAAAAGACACTGCGGGTCTGGGTTTCATGGCCATCGCTAACTGCACCGGCCAACATGAAATGAGGTCCGAAGACAGGCAGCGCTCACAGCGCATGGCCAAGGGATAACAAGAGCGCAGACTCCTGTACAGCAAATAACAACGCTCAGGAATCTGCGCCCAGCACCTAGGTGTAAAGTTTGACACCTGTGCTGCTTCTTCTTAAAAAGACAAGTCACGGCTCCACTACTGTTTGACAGTATAATGGGGTAAATAGTGTATGTGTTTTATTCAGCGGGTGCAAGGAGCAAAATTAATAGAGCAACCTTTTACTTGTGCAGCATTAATGCTGCACAAGGTGTGGCTCTTGTACCTTGTAACACCTGAGGGGGGGTTAAAGGTTTCCTTTGAAATTGGTTCAACTAGGCTTCGGCCTACACTCTGCTCCTCTCCTCCTCCTGCTGCCCCTGCACTCTAACACCGCTAGTTTTTGCCCGGAAGTGCTAGCTGCACAGAGAAAAACACCCGCCAATGTGTCAGTGGGGTTCAGCAACGCCAGCTGTTTCCCCACTGTGTAGCCGGCAAAGTGTCCTGCAAACGCAACGCAGACACAAAGCTGCCTCCAGTGCAGGCTTCGGCCTACACTCTGCTCCCCCTGCTTACCCTTTGCTCCAACACCGCTAGTTGGGGCTGTAGGAAGACAATCTTTAATAGGCAACGCATCCTGGTTCCAGCACCGTCAGCTGTTTCCGGGTAGTGTCAAGCTCACTGAGACACCTATGCGTTGCCCCGTCACGTTGCGGTTGAGTTAGCCAAATCCAGGGTGCCTCCAGTTTAGGAGCTTCCTATGTGGGCTGCGTGAATTGGTAGTCAAGGCTGGTTCTGTAGTGCCAGTAGGCCAAGCTCCCCCTGTAGGACTGTTGGGGTTCGGCAACTGCAGCTGCCTCGCGGCCTAGCTGTTCTCTCCTCTCCTGTGGACCTTCGGGTTCACCAACTGGTTCCAGCACCGTCAGCTGGTTCCGGGCAGAGCCTTTGGCTTAGGTGCCTCCTCCTGGGTATCCGAGTTCCGCCAACGCCAGGCGGTCCTTGGTAGTGCTTTTAAGCGCGGGCACCTACAGCTTAGTAACCGGGTTCCAGCACCGTCAGCTGGTCCTCGGTCGTGCCATTGGCTCTTGCACACTGGGGCAATGCATCCGGGTTCCAGCACCGCCAGCTGGTTCTCGGCAGTATTTTTGTCACGGGTACTCCCTCATGCCCAGCCTGGTTCCAGCACCGTCAGCTGTTTCCGGGTAGTGTCAAGCTCACTGAGACGCTTATGCTTGCCCCGTCGTGTTGCGGTTGAGTTAGCCAACTCCAGGGTGCCTCCAGTTTAGGAGCTTCCTATGTGGGCTGCGTGAATTGGTAGTCAAGGCTGGTTCTGTAGTGCCAGTAGGCCAAGCTCCCCCTGTAGGACTGTTGGGGTTCGGTAACTGCGGCTGCCTCGCGGCCTAGCTGTTCTCTCCTCTCCTGTGGACCTTCGGGTTCACCACCTGGTTCTAGCACCGTCAGCTGGTTCCGGGCAGAGCCTTTGGCTTAGGTGCCTCCTCCTGGGTATCCAAGCTCCACCAACGCCAGGCGGTCCTTGATAGTGCTTTTAAGCGCGGGCACCTACAGCTTAGTAACCGGGTTCCAGCACCGTCAGCTGGTCCTCGGTCTTTCCATTGGCTCTTGCTCACTGGGGCAACGCATCCGGGTTCCAGCACCGCCAGCTGGTTCTCGGCAGTGTTTTTGTCACGGGTACTCCCTCATGCCCAGCCTGGTTCCAGCACCGTCAGCTGTTTCCGGGTAGTGTCAAGCTCACTGAGACGCCTATGCTTGCCCCGTCGTGTTGCGGTCGAGTTAGCCAACTCCAGGGTGCCTCCAGTTTAGGAGCTTCCTATGTGGGCTGCGTGAATTGGTAGTCAAGGCTGGTTCTGTAGTGCCAGTAGGCCAAGCTCCCCCTGTAGGACTGTTGGGGTTCGGTAACTGCGGCTGCCTCGCGGCCTAACTGTTCTCTCCTCTCCTGTGGACCTTCGGGTCCACCACCTGGTTCCAGCACCGTCAGCTGTTTCTCGGCAGTGTCTTTTGCTCTTGTACCTTCTGCTCCCCATCCTGGTTCCAGTACCGTCAGCTGGTTCCGGGCAGAGCCTTTGGCTTAGGTGCCTCCTTCTGGGTATCCAAGTTCCACCAACGTCAGGTGGTCCTTGGTAGTGCTTTCAGGCACGGGTACCTCCTGCTTAGTAACCGGGTTCCAGTAACGTCAGCTGGTCCTCGGTAGTTCCATTGGCTCTTGGACCTTCGGCTACCCATCCGGGTTCCAGTACCGTCAGCTGGTTCTCGGCAGTGTCTTTTGCTCTTGTACCTTCTGCTCCCATCCTGGTTCCAGTAACGTCAGCTGGTTCCGGGCAGAGCCTTTGGCTTAGGTGCCTCCTTCTGGGTATCCGAGTTCCGCCAACGTCAGGCGGTCCTTGGTAGTGCTTTTTAGCACGTGTACCTCCTGCTTAGTAACCGGGTTCCAGTAACGTCAGCTGGTCCTCGGTAGTTCCATAGGCTCTTGAACCTTCGGGTAGCCATCCGAGTTCCAGTTCCATCAGCTGGTTCTTGGCATTTTCTCAGACTTCTTGTACCTTCTGCTACATTTCTAAGTTGAAGACCCTAAAGTCGACGACCCGGAAGACCACCCCGATGACGACGACGACGATGGCGGAGACGACGACGGCGGAGACGACGAGCCTGGAGACGACGACCCTGGAGACGACGACATGGAAGACCGAGAAGCAGAAGAACAAGAGGCTGCAGAACAAAGAGCAGAAGAACATTAAGCATAACACTTAATATCAGAGCAAAAGATATTATCTAAATTATATGCAGAAGAAGACTAAGCAGTGTATGGGGGTGAGTCCGTTCCTCCACGTGGTGCCCCTGCATAAAGCCTGATGCTGCAAGCCAAACTGAACGCGGACAAATGTAACTTTTGTGACTGGCAGAACAGAAGGTGTAATCTTCAAACTTTTATAGATAACAACTACGGGAATGCCTGTCTGTCACAAATGAGAATATGATGAAGAAGTAGAATAGGAAGAATAATAATAGTTGAATAAAATGAATATGAAGAATGTAATAAAAAAAAAAATAGGTAGAAGATGAAGAAGAAGATGAATAAGATGAAGAAGAAGTTGATGTCAAAGATGCTGATGATGAAGAAGATGAAAGTGTGGGAAAAGTAAAAAAAAAAGAAGGGGAAGGGCGTGGAATAGTGAAACATCAATATCTGACAAAATTAAAAAAAAAATTACATAGTCAATATCTTTGTCACTCCGAACATCTTTAGCCCTCCGTCACATACAACTGATCTGACAGGCGCTTCTCTTTTACTTTCATTTCTCCTTCCTCACCAGATTGTGAGGAAACCCCCTCCCTCCAGGTAGTCTCCTGTCTCTTGAAGGTCTGTGAAACCTGATATCACAGTTGGATTTCAGAGCTTCAGGGGAGAGGATATAGCTGCACAGATCTCTCAGGCTCATTGTATGTGAATACGTCACATTCAGTAAGGTTGGTATTTTATGTTTTTATTCATCACAATAGTTTATTTAGCTTGTTTTATGAATGTATAGCACAAAATGTGAGGATATTTCATAGAAATAATGGAGATTTTATAAAAGAAAGTGTGCTGCTCAGGCATATACAGTAGTTCCCTAACATATTCCTTCTCTTGCTTCAGATTATCTGCTGAAATGGAGAGGAAAATGTACAATTTATCCAAACAACTTGATGTTGAGGAAGTAACAAACATGCTGTTAGATGATAGAGACCTCACACTGAATGAGGATTTAGGACAGGAAAGTGAGATTGATTCTCATGATGAGGTGGAAGAATGTGTCCTGGATTCTGAAACAGAGCAAGATGGTGACAGTGGTGACAGGGATCTTGAAAACAAGCTTGAACCACTCCGTAGACGATTGTATCTGAAAAAATTGGCCCATGAACTAGTACTTGGAGAGCTACGCAGGAGAAGCGTGAAAACAATCGGTATCCCCTCTCACCTTCAAGTTCAGCTCAAAAGGTTCCGCCCAGAAGATGATGGTGAAAAGTCACCATCTGCACCACCTCACAAAAGAAGGAGATGCACCACCTGCCAAACGGAAAGCGGAACCAGAAGGCTTTCAAATTATGAATGTCTCAAATGTCATAAAGCAATTTGCCTGACACATGCAAAAATGGTGTGTAATTCTTGCTATTTGCTCTGCAAGTGTGACTTTTCTGGGGAAACCTCAGCATCTACTTCTGATTGAATATGTTTTTAATAGTACTTAAGGTACCTTAAAATTAAGTTTGTGTTCAAAAATTTTCTTTGTACATTTTTTTGAGAGAGTCGAACTGGGGACTATTTGGCGGGAGTTTTGAAAAGTTTGTATTTCATAGTTATTAGTTTTATGTTAAGTAAATGTTTTTTTTTTGCAACTGATTATGTGTAGTCTCTTTTATTACATCCCTATGAAGGTCACTGATCACTTTTAGAGCACTGAAATTGCAAACATTAGATATTATAGGTATTTTTCCAGCAGGCGCCTGACAGGCACATTGTATGTGAACTCGTTAGTCCGAATATTGTATGTGACGGAGGGTTAAAAAAAAATAATAATCATGCTATTCTATTTTATTGGGATAAACCTCTATGAGTTTAATGTCTCCGCCACCTCCCCAAATACATCCTGCATTATTATTAGTTGTTTTCCTTCATGTAGAATGAACCTACAAGGAAAGAAAGGGTTTATTTTAATTCCGATATTTTGGTCCCATTGACTTGCATTGGGATCGGTTATCGGTATCGGCGATATCCGATATTTTTTGAATATTGGCCGATCCAATCCGATACCGATACTTTCCGATATCGGAAGGTATCGCTCAACACTAGTGTTGAGCGATACCGTCCGATACTTGAAAGTATCGGTATCGGATAGTATCGGCCGATACCCGAAAAATATCGGATATCGCCGATACCGATATCCGATACCAATACAAGTCAATGGGACACCAAGTATCGGAAGGTATGCTGATGGTTCCCAGGGTCTGAAGGAGAGGAAACTCTCATTCAGGCCCTGGGATCCATATTAATGTGTAAAATAAAGAATTAAAATAAAAAGTATTGATATATTCACCTGTCCGGCGGCCCCTGAACATCACGCTGCTAACCGGCAGGCTTCTTTGTTTAAAATGCGCGCGTTTAGGACCTGCGAATGACGTCCCGGCTTCTGATTGGTCGCGTGCCGCCCATGTGACTGCCACGCAACCAATCAGAAGCCGTGACGTCATTCGCAGGTCCTCAATTCCTAGAATTAGGAGTTTAGTGAATGAGAATGACGTCGCGGCTTCTGATTGGTCGCGTGGCGGTCCTGTCTCACACAGTACTATCCATTTTCCTTTTTTGCTCATAGTGCAGCCTGCTGCACATTTTTTCTCAAATTTCCTATTAGTGTTTTTCCACCCGTCTCCAGCTATATAGTGGAAAAACACTACATAGGATAACCTAGAGGGGGGTTTTTGGCCTTGCAGCGCCGTTTATGGCTGTCTGCACGGTCTCCGTGTGAGCGCAGCTCGCCCTGTAGTCTGTGTGCAGCCACAGCCCGTTGTATTCAGCTCAGGGTTCGTCACTGCCTCATACCGTTGAATAACTTGTCCTTTTTTTCAAATAGTGCAGCCTGTTGAAAATTTTTTTTAAAAATTCCTATTAGTGTCTTTCCACCCGTCTCCAGCTAAATAGTGGAAAAACACTACATAGGATAACCTAGAGGAGTGTTTTTGGGCCTTGCAGCGCCGTTTACGGCTGTCTGCACGGTCTCCGTGTGAGCGCAGCTCGCCCTGTAGTCTGTGTGCAGCCACAGCCCGTTGTATTCAGCTCAGGGTTCGTCACTGCCTCATACCGTTGAATAACTTGTCCTTTTTTTCAAATAGGTCAGCCTGTTGAAAATTTTTTTAAAAATTTCCTATTAGTGTCTTTCCACCCGTCTCCAGCTAAATAGTGAAAAAACACTACATAGGATAACCTAGAGGAGTGTTTTTGGGCCTTGCAGCGCTGTTTACGGCTGTCTGCACGGTCCCCGTGTGAGTTAAAGTCGCACTGTAGCCCGATCTGCAGAAAAAAAAAAGTAAAGTTCACCAAACACCACTTAACACTTGTGTAGGCCACATTTTATAAATAATAAAGTCTAGTCCACACTTTACAACATTAGTGTTTCTTACACCTGTTAGGAGGAGCATTTCAGGAATAAGCACACTAAGGCCTTAGTACTTTTCTGCTTATCTTTATCTGTCAACCAAGATGAAGAGGGCAGGGAGTAAGGCACGTGGGCGTGGGCGCGGAGCAGGGAGAGGAGCAGGGAGAGGACGTGGTGATTCTGTGCCTGCTGCGGGCACCGGTGACTCGTCATCACTCAGTTTCAGCAGGGAACAGTCCTTCATGCGCAGCTTTGTCGGAGAGCGCTGTGCACCGCTGCTGCGTGAAGATCAAATTGAAGCCGTTGTCGGATGGATGGCAGCTAACGCATCGGCATCGACTTCAATTAGTGCCACATCCTCTCAGGCACAGACCACTGGAGAGCAGCCATCTGTCTCTTCACCACCTGCCAAATTGGCCAGGCAGTCAGAGAGCCCAGGACAGGAGCCGTCTCTACTTCTGTTCTCTGAATCTCTTGGCTTGGAAACAGGGGGCCAGCCAAGCAGTATTGGAGAAATGGAAGAAGAGGCAGTGTGCAGTGATGCCCAACAGCTTTGTCTCTCTGACTCTGAAGAGGCGGGTGGGTCAGTGCCTGCGGTGACCACAGCGCAGTACGCATCTGATGATGAAACTCAGGTGCCGCTTTCTGGTGCGTACTGTGCTGCCGAGACTACCCAGGAGGAGCAGTTGGTGGCAGAGGGTAGTGGAGATGATGAGGTCCTTGACCCATCATGGCGTGAGGAACAGGAAGGTGGTGGGAGCAGCTCAGAGGAAGAGATTCCCCTAACAGGCCAAAGAGGGAGAGGGAGGGGGAAGACTGCGGAGCCTATAGCGTCCACTTTGGCACCCGTTAGGAGCCTGTCTCTTTCAAAAGCCAAAAAGGGCGCTCCCAAGACTTGCAGTGCCTGGTCCTTTTTTGACACAGTTGCAGATGACATTTGTTTTGTCAAATGCAAGCTGTGTCATCAGAAAGTCAAAAGAGGTAAAACTGTCAGCAACCTCAATACCACAAATATGTGGAAACATGTGCGGACCAGGCACGCGGTGGAGTTACAAAAACACACTGAAGACCTAGGCCAACCAACAGCGGCAGCTACCACCTCTTCAGCTCGTGTTGCCTCTTCCTCCAGCTCACGCACAGCTGGTTTGGCATCCTCCCTGGATCGCCATGGAAGAACCTCTGGCACTGTTGTCCAGAGACCTAGTGTAATTCCACCCACAGCACCACATTCCCAGTCATCCTCACACTCCCAGTCTACTCTACAGCCATCGGTAGTACAGGCATGGGAGAAAAGGCGGGCATTCTCGGCCAACCACCCCCGAGCACAGGCTCTGAATGCAGGCATTGCCAAACTTCTGTCCCTGGAAATGCTCTCATTCAGGCTGGTGGAGACTGACAGCTTCCGTGACTTGATGGCATTGGCAGCCCCACAGTACAAGGTGCCCAGCTGCTTTTACTTCAGCAGGCAAGCTGTCCCTGCCCTGCACAAGCATATGGAGGGACAAATAAAACACGCGCTACTGAACGCCGTCAGTAGCAAGGTCCACCTCACCACCGTTGCGTGGACCAGTCATCATGGACAGGTACAGATCGTGCGAGTGGCGCAGGACGTGTCCTGCCCACTCCAAGGATTGCAGGAATCCATTCTGTACGCATTGACTCCTCCTCATACACAAGTTCCTCAGAATCATCGCTGCAGGAGCCGTCACAGTCCACCTCCACATGGACCCGTGAACGTTTACCTATGACCGACATGAGCACAGCCGTGGCCAAACGTCAGCAGGCCGTCTTGAAACTAGTTTCATTGGGGAATCGAAGCCACACAGCGCAGGAGCTCTGGAATGCCATCAAGCAGGAGAGCGATGTGTGGTTTGTGCCAGCGAATCTCCAGCCAGGCATGGTAGTGTGTGACAATGGCCGAAATCTGGTGGCAGCTTTGGCCCTTGGCAACCTCACATCCCATGTCTGGCACATGTGCTCAATTTGGTTGTGCAGAGTTTTCTGAGGGACTATCCGGATCTTGATGCACTGCTGCACAAGGTCCGCCTAGAGTGTGCTCACTTGTGGCGTTCCAGCTTGGCAAGATCCGCTCTGCAGCGCCGATTCCGCCTTCCGGAACACCGCATCATATGTGACCTACCTACCAGGTGGAATTCCACGTTACATATGTTGGAGCGGTTGTGTGAGCAGCAGCAAGCAGTAATGGAGTACCAGCTGCATCAGGCGCTAAAAAGTCGCAGTCAGCGCCGCTCAGACTTCACAACCACAGAGTGGGCCACTATGAAGGACGTCTGCCAGGTTATGCATCCTTTCGATTATTCCACGCGGATGGCAAGTGCAGATGATGCACTAGTCAGCATGACTGTCCCCCTTATCTGCCTGCTTCAGCAAACTTTGCAAGCGTTAAGGGATGATGTTGTGGAAGAGGTGGAGGATGAGGAGTCACCTTTTCCATCAGCTTCTGGAGAGTCAGCGCCACGTGGTTCCTCACAAAGGGGTACGCAGGGGCCACTTTGTGAGGAGGATGAGGAGGATGAGGAGGAGTCAATGGAGGAGGAAGAGCTCCGTCCAGAGGAGGGAGTGAGACAATTGTCCAGTGGTCAGTGTGTACAGCGAGGGTGGGGTGATGACGAGCAGACAGAGATCATGTCTCAAGCAGGGGACAGCGTTTCTGGGCCAGTTGGCAGTCTGCAGCACATGGTGGATTTCATGCTGCAGTGCCTGAGAAACGACCGCCGCATCGACCACATTCTCAACATGCCTGATTATTGGGTGTTCACCCTGCTCGATCCTCGCTACCGGGACAACGTCCAAAACCTCATCCCAGCGTTGACCCGGGAGCGTAAAATGTGGGAGTACCACGACACACTGGTGAATTCAATCATCTTCTCCAGTCCAACTGAGAGGAGTGCTGCTAGTGCTTTACAAAGCAGCTCAGTGCGTCGAGGCAGTGGGGGAGGCTCTGCACAAAGAGGGAGCAGAAGCAGTGCCTCTGCCCAAGGCAAGCCCAGTATGGCACAACTGTGGCAAACTTTTGTGTGCCCGCCCCAAATGTCTACACCATCACCGGCGGCTCCAGTCAGCAGGAGGCAACGGTTCCGTCAGATGGTGACAGACTACATGGCTTGCCCTCTTACTGTACTCCCAGACGGCTCTTCCCCGTTCAAGTTTTGGGTCTCTAAGCTGGATACATGGCCAGAGCTAAGCCAGTATGCATTGGAGGTGTTGGCTTGCCCTGCGGCTAGTGTCTTATCGGAACGTGTCTTTAGTGCCGCAGGTGGTGTACTAACAGACCGTCGCATGCGACTATCCTCCGATAACGTTGACCGGCTTACTTTCCTGAAAATGAACCAGGCCTGGATCTCGCAGGAATTTGCCACTCCTCTGCCTGATTAAGTAATTGGGTGTCATCCAGGTCTCCTGATGTGTTCATCTTTCTACCACCTGAACTGCTATTCCTGGGCTCCAACACCGCCAGTTGCGGCTCAGAAGTGCAGGCTGCACAGTCAAAACATACGACCCAGTGTTATTGGGTTTCAGTAACGTCAGCTGATCCCCAGCTGCGTAGCCGGCAATGTGTCCTGCGACCGCCACGCTGGCACAACAACCGAAATGTAAGGGAACCTGTCCCCCCCCCGGCGTTTGTTACTGAAAGAGCCATCTTGTGCAGCAGTAATGTTGCACAAGGAAAAGGTAGCTCTTTTAGTTTAGCTCCTTGCACACGCAGAACTTAACACTTATAAAATGTGTTCACTGATACCGTTATACCGTCCTGGAGCTGGGACTTTCCTTCATAATGTGACGCAGCACAGCCGTCATTCCTACCCCCTTGGTGCCATGCGCTGCCTCCTCAGCGTTGTTTTAAGCTGTCACGGAGCCTGCGCTGTTCTGTTATCCCTTGGCCATGGCCAATTTGCGCTGCCTGTCTTCTGACATAATTTGGTGTCAGGCTGGCTGCGCCTGTGCGCCCGCGCTGCCCGAGAACCCGCCTCGCAGTGTCTTCTGATTGAATCACACTGCGAGCCTGGGATCCATGGGCAAGCGCAGTGCATATCTTCACCTCGGAATCTCGCTCCTCTCCCTCCGCCTTCTTTAGACTGTGCGCCGTCAGCTGATCCCTAATAGCATGCCACGGCCGTGACGCCGCACAGTCTGAAGAAGAGGGAAGGAGGGGAGTGAGAGGCGAGGATATGCACTGTGCATGCCCATGGATCCAAGGCCCGCAGTGGGATTACATTAGACGACACTGCGAGGTGAGATCTGGAGCAGCGTGGACGCACAGGCACTGACAGCCTGACACCAAATTATGTCAGAAGACAGGCAGCGCAAATTGGGCATGGCCAAGGGATAACAGACCAGCGCAGGCTCCGTGACAGCTTAAAACAACGCTGAGGAGGCAGCGCACGGCACCAAGGGGATAGGAATGACAGCTGTGCTGCGTCCCATTACGAAGGAAATTCCCACCTCCGGGACGGTTTTACGGTATAAGGGGCCACATTTTTAGTGTTTACTTCTTTGTTTGCAAGGAGCATAATTAAAAGAGCAACCTTTTCCTTTTGCATCCTCACTGCTGCACAAGATGGCTCTTTCAGCTACAAACGTCTTGGGGGGGGGAAAGGTTCCCTTTCAACTTGCTCCAATCAGGCTTCGGCCTACACTCTGTTCCTCTGCTCCTCCTGCTGTCCCTGGGCTCTAACACCGCCAGTTGGTGCCTGGAAGTGCTGTCTGCACAGTCAACAGTCGCTCCTCTGTTATTGGGGTTCAGTAAAGTCAGCTGATCCCCAGCTGTGTGTGCGGCAATACCTCCAATCTGCTCCTCCAGCTGTCCTTGGGCTCTAACACCGCCAGTTGGTGCCTGGAAGTGCGGTCTGCACAGTGAACAGTCGCTCCTCTGTTATTGGGGTTCAGTAACGTCAGCTGATCCCCAGCTGTGTGTGCGGCAATACCTCCAATCTGCTCCTCCTGCTGTCCCTGGGCTCTAACACCGCCAGTTGGTGCCTGGAAGTGCTGTCTGCACAGTCAACAGTCGCTCCTCTGTAATTGGGGTTCAGTAACGTCAGATGATCCCCAGCTGTGTGTGCGGCAATACCTCCAATCTGCTCCTCCTGCTGTCCCTGGGCTCTAACACCGCCAGTTGGTGCCTGGAAGTGCTGTCTGCACAGTCAACAGTCGCTCCTCTGTTATTGGGGTTCAGTAACGTCAGCTGATCCCCAGCTGTGTATCCGGCATTGTGTAATGCGACCGCCACGCTGGCACAACAAAAATGTAAGGGAACCTGTCCCCCCCCCCCCTAGGCGTTTGTTACTGAAAGAGCCACCTTGTGCAGCACTAATACTGCATAAGGAAAAGGTCGCTCTTGAAATTATGCTCCTTGGAAACGCTGAACTACACACTCATGTAATGTGTCCCCTCACACCGTCCAACCGTCCCGGAGGTGGGACTTTCCTTTGTAATGTGACGCAGCACAGCCATCATTCCTACCCCCTTGGCTCCGTGCGCTGCCTCCTTAGCGTTGTTTAATTCCGTCAAGGACCCTGCGCTGTTATGTTATCCCTTGGCCATGCACAGTTTGCGCTGCCCGTCCTCTGACATCATTTGTTGTCGACCTGGCTGCGCCTGTGCGTCCACGCTGCCCGAAATCCCACCTCGCAGTGTCGTCTAATGTGATCCCACAGTGGGCCTGGTATCCATGGCCTTGCGCAGTGCATATGCTAGCCTCTCACTCCCACTTCTTCACGCTTCTTCAGACTAGGCGGCGTCAGCTGATCCCTAATAGCATGCCACGGCCGTGACGCCGCACAGTCTGAAGAAGCAGGAAGGAGGTGAGTGAGAGGCGATGATATGCACTGCACATGCCCATGGATCCCTGGCCCGCAGTGGGATTACATTAGATGACACTGCGAGGTTGGATCTCGGGCAGCTTTGACGCACAGGCACTGCCAGCCTGACACCTAAATGATGTCAGAAGACGGGCACCGCTAACTGTGCATGGCCAAGGGATAACATTACAGCGCGGGCTCAGTGACAGAACCAAACAACGTTGAGGAGGTGGCGCACGGCACCAAGGGGGTTGGAATGACGGCTGTGCTGTGTCACATTACAAAGGAAAGTCCCACTTCCATGATGGTTTTACGGTGTGAGGGGACACATTATATGAGTGTGTACTTCAGCGTTTGCAAGGAGCATAATTTTAGGAGCCACTATTTTCCATGTGCAGTATTACTGCTGTACAAGATGGCTCTTTCAGCAACAAATTCCTGGGGGGGGGATAAAGGTTCCCTTTCAACTTGCTCCACTGCAGGCTTCGGCCTACTGTCACGTCCGCTGCTCATTCTTACCCGGCTTCTTCCATCCCTCGGCGCACTCGCGATCCTGTCCCTCGCCGCTCTGCCTCTTCCTTCGCTGGCTCTCGGCGTCCGGTCTCTCTGCGCATGCGCGGTCGCGTCTCCTCCGTCGCTGAGCCTTCTGGGAGGTCGCAACCCGATGGCTCTGCCCCAACATGGTGGCGCCCATCGGGTATTTCTTCCCGGCGTCTTCCCAGGCAAGACACCTTTGCTTTGTAGGTGCACTGTCTGCCGTCAGTGTCCCTATGCCCTAGGCTCCCCTGTATCTGTGTCTTTTCCCAGCTTAGTTCTCGCTTTGTCTCAGTGTCCTGCTGTGTCCTTCCAGTCGATGTTCCTGCTGTGTCCTGCCAAGTTCCGTGTTCCTGCTGTGTCCTGCCAAAGTCCGTGTTCCTGCTGTGTCCTGCCAAGTTCCATGTTCCTGCTGTGTCCTGCCAAGTTCCGTGTTCCTGCTGTGTCCTGCCAAGTTCCGTGTTCCTGCTGTGTCCTGCCAAGTTCCGTGTTCCTGCTGTGTCCTGCCAAGTTCCGTGTACCTGCCCTCTCCTGCCAAGTCCTGAGTTCCTGCCGTGTCCTGCATCGTCTCGTGTTCCTGTCATTATCAGTTAAGTCCTGTTTTCCTATTATTCCCCGCCATTCTAATAGCTCTGTGGTCTCCTTCTTTATCTTGGGTCGCCCCTTTGGCTCTAGCTGTTGTGTCTCCATTCCCCCGAGGTCCTGCTCCTAACACTCCCTGTATAGGGGGTGATTCCATCGGGTCCGCTCGACCCCGAGGGCTCTAGAGTCACGACCCAGAGGGTCCACTCTCGGATTTCTGTCCAAATCCCTACAGTAAGCAAAGGCCATGGACCCCGCTGGGGCCTCTGCTGCGCAAAAAGAGCTACTCTTTTTGCGAGAGAATCAGTCCCGTATAATGTCCTTTATGAAGGCTATGGATTCTCGCCCCTCTACGCTCCTGCCCTCTGATCCTGGCAACGCCGCTCTACTCGTTGGCTTACAGCAAGAGTTAGCTCAGCAGCGTGACACCCAGGCCCATATTCTCAGTTATATGTCTTCAATAGACGATCGGCTGCTTTCTATCCAGACAGCCGCTTCTACCTCTGCTTCTGCTTCCCACCCTCCACGCCGCTTGGCTAAACCACCTCGGTACAATGGGGATCCTAAATCCTGCCGAGGATTTTTAAATCAATGCCGTCTTCACTTTAAGCTTCTGCCCCAGCATTACCCAACGGATCGGTCCAAGGTTGCTTTTTTTATTTCCCATCTGGAGGGTGACGCCTTGGCATGGGTAAATCCACTCTGGGAGCGAGACGATCCCCTAGTCTCCCGGTTGTCTGAATTTTTGGAGACTTTCCGTCTTGTCTTTGACGAACCTGGACGTCTGGCCTCTACTACTGAGGCTCTATTGTCTCTCCATCAGGGATCGTTATCCGTAGGCCAGTATGCTATTCAGTTCCACACCCTCTCCTCTGACTTAGGCTGGAACAATGAGGCGTTAGTGGGTGCTTTCTGGCGGGGTCTCTCTGGGCGCATAAAAGATGAGTTAGCTGGTCGGGACACCCCTACGGTTTTGGAGGATTTCATTTCCTTAGCTACCCGTATTGACCTTCGGTTCCAAGAACGCGCCCGAGAGCGGAGATCTCTTCGTCCTTCTCCTACCACCCGTAAGCCACTCAGCCCACAGCCTAGGACTTCCTCTCTGGCGTCCGCACCTGAACCTATGCAAGTGGACCGTCTAAAGATGTCCGAACAGTGACATAAAGAGAGGCGCACTCAGGGTTTATGTTTTTACTGCGGGAGTGCTGCTCATTTATTGCGGTCTTGCCCTGAACGTCCGGAAAACTTCTCCGCCTAGGTCAGGTAAGAGAGGCCTCCCTAGGTGTGTGTGATTCCTCTCAACCCCTCACTTTGTCTGTCCTTTTGCATATTTCTGGCAAGGGCATTTCTTTGGATGCTTATGTGGATTCTGGCGCAGCAGGGAATTTTATCAGGTTGGAAGAGGTTTTGAAATTCTCCGTTCCAGTCAAAACCCTGGAGGCTCCTGTGATTCTTGCATCTGTGGATGGTAGACCGTTACAGGAGAAACTTCAAGTTGGGGCTCTGCATAAGGAGAAAATTGCATTTTATGTTTTAGCGGGTCTGTCTCATCCTATGCTTTTAGGTCTTCCTTGGTTACGGAATCACGAGCCCATTTTAGATTGGCGCAATGGCAATATCTTGCGCTGGGGAGAGCTTTGTCGGGAACGTTGTCTGCTGCCGGTGCGTCCTGTGGGTTCTTCCTCTTCTTCTTCTCCTTCCTCTTCTTTTCCCGCCTTACCCTGTGTCTACAGCGCTTTCTCTGATGTCTTCAACAAGAAGGAGGCTGAGGGTCTTCCACCTCACCGTCTCTATGATTGTCCCATAGATCTCGTGCCTGGAACTAACCCGCCCAGGGGAAGAATCTATCCTCTCTCTCCTGCTGAGACTCAAGCTATGTCTGAGTATATTTAAGAAAATCTTGCTAAAGGATTCATTCGCAAGTCTTCTTCTCCCGCCGGAGCAGGGGTTTTTTTCGTGAAGAAGAAAGATGGTTCTCTTCGTCCCTGCATTGATTATCGAGGCCTAAACAACATCACGGTGAAGAACAAATATCCTCTGCCACTCATTCCGGAACTCTTTGATCGTCTTCGAGGTGTGCAAATTTTTACCAAATTGGATCTACGTGGCGCATACAATCTGGTTCAAATTCGTGCAGGCGATGAGTGGAAGACCGCCTTCAATACTCGTGACGGTCACTACGAATACTTGGTTATGCCGTTTGGTCTCTGCAACGCCCCTGCGGTTTTCCAGGAATTTGTGAGCGATGTATTTCGGGATCTTCTCTACTCCTCAGTCGTAGTTTACCTTGACGACATTCTCATCTTTTCTCCGGATCTCTCCACTCATAGGTGAGATGTCCGCCGTGTTCTGCAACGGCTAAGGGAGAATCATCTGTTCGCTAAATTGAGAAGTGCGTCTTTGAGCAATCTTCACTTCCCTTCCTTGGATATATTGTCTCAAGATCCGGCTTAGAGACGGATCCAGAGAAGGTTTCTGCTGTCCTGAATTGGCCTCGTCCTCTTGAAACAAAAGCAATCCAACGTTTTCTTGGCTTTGCCAACTACTATAGACAATTTATTCCTCATTTTTCTTCCATGACCAAGCCTATCTCTGCCCTAGTTCACAAGGGAGTCAACTCCAGTCTTTGGACCCCTGAGGCTGAAGAGGCCTTTCAGTCCCTTAAACAAAGTTTCGCTACGGCCCCTGTGCTTCATCGTCCTGATGCTAATAGACCGTTTGTCCTTGAAGTCGACACATCCTCTGTTGGAGCTGGAGCAGTACTTTTGCAAAGATCTTCGTCCGGACATTTGGTGACCTGTGGTTTTTTTTCTAAAGCCTTTTCTGCTCCTGAGCGTAACTACTCCATTGGGGATAAAGAACTATTGGCTATCAAGCTAGTCTTAGAAGAGTGGCGTTATCTCCTTGAGGGGTCTCTTCATCCATTCACCATTTGCACAGACCACAAGAATCTGGCCTATGTTCAGTCTGCCCAAAGACTAAATCCACAACAAGCCAGATGGTCTTTATTCTTCGGACGATTTGAATTTGAACTTCATTTCTGACCCGGAAATAAGAATGTCAAAGCGGATGCTCTTTCAAGATCCTTTCAGCCTCAGGACATTGAGGATTCTCCGGCTCACATCATTGATTCTGCGAAGATCGTCACTCTTGCTCCTCTAAGAGTGATTTCAACTCCTCCTGGCAAGACTCTTGTGTCTAATCAAGACAAGGAGAGAGTTTTACATTGGGGTCATTCCTCCAAGATTGCAGGACATGTAGGAGTCAAGAAGACACTTGCCCTTATCTCTCGGCACTACTGGTGGCCATCTCTCCGACAAGACGTCATCGAATTTATTGCTTCTTGTTCTTCTTGTGCCAAAAATAAGGTTCCTAGACAGCTTCCTTCCGGTCTCCTGCATCCTCTGCCTATGCCTTCCGTCCCTTGGAGTCATATCGCTATGGACTTCATCACTGATCTACCTTGTTCCTCGAGTTGCTCTGTCATCCTAGTTGTTGTGGATCGCTTTTCTAAGATGGCTCACTTTATCGCGTTGCCTAGTCTGCCTTCTGCTCCTGAGTTGGCAAAAATCTTTTTACACCAAGTCTTGCGTCTTCATGGTTTTCCACATCATATTGTCTCAGACCGCGGAGTACAATTTACCTCACGTTTTTGGAGAGCTCTCTGCAGTCTATTGAAAATTAACTTGGATTTCTCTTCCGCTTATCACCCTCAGTCCAACGGTCAAGTGGAGCAAGTTAATCAAGTCCTGACTACATACTTACGACATTTTTCCAATGCACATCAAGATGACTGGGTCTCCCTTCTCCCCTGCGCTGAGTTCTCATATAACAATCTTCCCAGTGAGTCTTCCTCCAAATCTCCCTTTTTTGTGGTCTATGGTCAACATCCGAGCATTCCTCTTCCTGTTTCTCTCTCCTCGGGGGTACCGGCAGCGGATTTCTTGTCCCGGGAATTCTCTAAGATTTGGAGTGAGACTAAAGAGGCTCTTGAGAGAGCTAGGCATAATATGAAAAGATTTGCTGATAAGAGGCGTTTGGATGCTCCTCCCTATTCTCCGGGTGATAAAGTTTGGCTCTCCTCTCGCTATATCAAGCTCAAAATCCCCTCTTACAAACTAGGCCCTCGCTATATTGGTCCTTTTCCTATCTTGAGTCGCATTAATGATGTTTCCTACAAATTGAAACTACCTGCCTCTTTACGCATTGCCAATGCCTTCCATGTATCTCTTCTCAAGCCTGCAGACTTTAATCGTTTTCACTCCGCTACCTCTCTTTCTCCTCAGCTCTGTACCTCTGATGGAATCTTTAATGTTAAAGATATTCTTGCCAAAAAGGTAGTTAGGGGTAAAACCTATTTTTTGATTGATTGGGAGGGATTTGGCCCTGAGGAGAGGTCCTGGGATCCTCGAGAGAACATCAATGCTCCTCTTATCATGAAAAAATTCCTTTCTAGCCTTAAAAGGAGGGGGACTAAGGAGGGGGGTACTGTCACGTCCGCTGCTCATACTTACCCGGCTTCTTCCATCCCTCGGCGCACTCGCGATCCTGTCCCTCGCCGCTCTGCCTCCTGCTTCACCGGCTCTCGGCGTCCGGTCTCTCTGCGCATGCGCGGTCACGTCTCCTCCGTCGCTGAGCCTTCTGGGAGGTCGCGACCCGATGGCTCCGCCCCAACATGGCGGCGCCCATCGGGTATTTCTTCCCGGCGTCTTCCCAGGCAAGACGCCTTTGCTTTGTAGGTGCACTGTCTGCCGTCAGTGTCCCTATGCCCTAGGCTCCCCTGTATCTGTGTCTTTTCCCAGCTTAGTTCTCGCTTTGTCTCAGTGTCCTGCTGTGTCCTGCCAAGTTCCGTGTTCCTGCTGTGTCCTGCCAAGTTCCGTGTTCCTGCTGTGTCCTGCCAGTCCGTGTTCCTGCTGTGTCCTGACAAGTTCCATGTTCCTGCTGTGTCCTGCCAAAGTCCGTGTTCCTGCTGTGTCCTGCCAAGTTCCGTGTTCCTGCTGTGCCCTGCCAAGTTCCGTGTTCCTGCTGTGTCCTGCCAAGTTAAGTGTTCCTGCTGTGTCCTGCCAAGTTCCGTGTACCTGCCATCTCCTGCCAAGTCCTGAGTTCCTGCCGTGTCCTGCATCGTCTCGTGTTCCTGTCATTATCAGTTAAGTCCTGTTTTCCTATTATTCCCCGCCATTCTAATAGCTCTGTGGTCTCCTTCTTTATCTTGGGTCGCCCCTTTGGCTCTAGCTGTTGTGTCTCCATTCCCCCGAGGTCCTGCTCCTAACACTCCCTGTATAGGGGGTGATTCCATCTGGTCCGCTCGACCACGGGGGCTCTAGAGTCACGACCCAGAGGGTCCACTCTCGGATTTCTGTCCGAATCCCTACACCTACACTCTGCTCCTCTTTGATTCCCTGGGTTTCAACACTGTCAGTTGCCACCTGGAAGTGTTGTCTACACAGAAAAAACACTAGCTGATGTGTCAGTGGGGTTCGGCACCGCCAGCTGTTCCCCTGCTGTGTAGTCGGCAACGTGTCAAGCACAAGCCACGCTGGCACAACAGAACAAAAGCTGCCACCAGTGCAGGCTTCGGCCTACACTCTGCTCCTCTCCTCCTCCTGCTGACCCTGGGCTCTAACACAGCCAGTTTTTGCCCGGACGTGCTAGCTGCACAGAGAAAAACACCAGTCAATGTGTCAGTGGGGTTCAGCACCGCCAGCTGTTCCCCTACTGTGTAGACGGCAACGTGTCCTGCAAACGCCATGCAGGCACCGGAACTGAAATTAAAGGGAACCTGCCCCCACCCCCCCAGGTGTTTCTATGTATAACAGCCACCTTGTACAACAGTACTGCTGCATTTGTACAAGGTGGCTGACTTTTTCTCCTTGCCCACATTGAATTTAACACGTACAGAATGTGTCTCATTACAGACCATTACAATGTCCTTGAGGTGTGACTTTCCTTTTTAATGACACGCAGCACCCCCCTTGGTAGCGCTGCCCGTCTTCTGACATCATTGGTTGGCTGCCTGTGCCTGTGCGTCCGCCCTGCCCGACACAACCCCCCACGTTGTCTCATGTATTTTGACTGCAAGGGTGTGATTGATGGGCATGTGCAGTGCATATGTTCGCCTGTCTTAACTCATCTCCTTCCACCTTCTTCAGACTGTGTGGCCTCATGGCCATGGCAGGCGATAAGGGACCAGCTGAGGCCGCTCAGTCTGAAGCAGGTGTAAGAACATGTGTGAGCGGCGAACATATGTCCTGTGCAAGGCCAAAAATCCCAGCTCTGCAGTGTGACTTTATTAAAAGACACTGCGGGTCTGGGATTCATGGCCATTGGTAACCGCACCGGCCAACATGAAATGAGGGGAGAAGACAGGCAGCGCTCACAGCGCATGGCCATGGGATCACAATAGCGCAGACTCCTGTACAGCAAATAACAACGCTCAGGAGGCTGCGCCCAGCAGTAAGGCGTTATTTATGTGCACCTGTGCTGCGTCTCCTTAAAAACACAAGTCACGCCTCCAATACAGTTCTACTGTACAATAGGCAAAATTGTGTACGTCTTTCAGTCTGCGTGTGCAATGCGCAAAATTCAAAGAGCAACCTTTCACTTGTGGAGCATTAATGCTGCACAAGGTGTGGCTCTTGTACTTTGTAACACCTGAGGGAGGGTTAAAGGTTACCTTTGAAATTGGTTCAATTAGGCATCGGCCTACACTCTGCTCCTCTCCTCCTCCTGCTGACCCTGGGCTCAAACACTGCCAATTTCTGCCTGGACGTGCTAGCTGCACAGAGAAGAACACCAGCCAATGTGTTAGTGGGGTTCAGCACCACCAGCTGTTCCCCTGCTGTGTAGCCGGCATCGTGTCCAGCACAAGCCATGCTGGCACAACAGACCAAAAGCTGCCACCAGTGCAGGCTTCGGCCTACACTCTGCTCCTCTCCTCCTCCTGCTGACCCTGGGCTCAAACACCGCCAGTTTCTGCCCGGACGTGCTAGCTGCACAGAGAAGAACACCAGCCAATGTGTCAGTGGGGTTCAGCACCGCCAGCTGTTCCCCTGCTGTGTAGCCGGCATCGTGTCCAGCACAAGCCCTGCTGGCACAACAGACCAAAAGCTGCCACCAGTGCAGGCTTCGGCCTACACTCTGCTCCTCTCCTCCTCCTGCTGACCCTGGGCTCTAACACCGCCAGTTGGGGCCCGGACGTGCTAGCTGCACAGAGAAAAACACCAGCCAATGTGTCAGTGGGGTTCAGCACCGCCAGCTGTTCCCCTGCTGTGTAGCCGGCAACATGACCTGCAAACGCCACGCAGGCACCTGAACTGAAATTAAAGGGACCCTGACCCCCACCCCCAAGTGTTTCTATGTATAACAGCCACCTTGTACAGCAGTACTGCTGCATTTGTACAAGGTGGCTGACTTTTTCTCCTTGCCCACGTGGAACTCAACATGTACAAAATGTGTCTCATTACAGACCATTTCACTGCCCCTGAGGTGTGATTCTCCTTTTTAAATGACACGCAGCACCCCCCTTGGTAGCGCTGCCCATCATCTGACATCATTGGTTGGCTGCTTGTGCCTGTGCATCCGCCCTGCCCGACACAACGCCCCTCGTTGTCTCATATATTTTGACTGCGAGGGTGTGATTGATGGGCACGAACAGTGCATATCTTCGCCTGTCTTCACTCCCCTCCTTCCGCCTTCTTCATTAATGTGTGGCCTCATGGCCGTGGCATGCGATAAGGGATCAGCTGAGGCCGCCCAGTCTGAAACAGGTGTAAGGACATGTGTGAGCGGCGAACATATTTACTGCACAAGGCCACGAATCCCAGCCCCGCACTGTGACTTTATGAAAAGACACTGCGTGTCTGGGATTCATGGCCATCGTTAACTGCACCAGCCAACATGAAATGAGGTCATAAGACAGGCAGCGCTCACAGCGCATGGCCAAGGGATAAGAAGAGCGCAGACTCCTGTACAGCAAATATCAACGCTCAGGAGGCTGCGCCCAGCACCAAGGCGTTATTTTGGTGCACCTGTGCTGCATCTCCTTTAACCCCTTCATGACCCAGCCTATTTTGACCTTAAAGACCTTGCCGTTTTTTGCAATTCTGACCAGTGTCCCTTCATGAGGTAATAACTCAGGAACGCTTCAATGGATCCTAGCGGTTCTGAGATTGTTTTTTCGTGACATATTGGGCTTCATGTTAGTGGTAAATTTAGGTCAATAAATTCTGTGTTTATTTGTGATAAAAACGGAAATTTGGCGAAAATTTTGAAAATTTCGCAATTTTCACATTTTGAATTTTTATTCTGTTAAACCAGAGAGTTATGTGACACAAAATAGTTAATAAATAACATTTCCCACACGTCTACTTTACATCAGCACAATTTTGGAAACAAAATTTTTTTTTGCTAGGAAGTTATAAGGGTTAAAATTTGACCAGCGATTTCTCATTTTTACAACGAAATTTACAAAACCATTTTTTTTAGGGACCACCTCACATTTGAAGTCAGTTTGAGGGGTCTATATGGCTGAAAATACCCAAAAGTGACACCATTCTAAAAACTGCACCCCTCAAGGTGCACAAAACCACATTCAAGAAGTTTATTAACCCTTCAGGTGCTTCACAGCAGCAGAAGCAACATGGAAGGAAAAAATGAACATTTAACTTTTTAGTCACAAAAATGATTTTTCAGCAACAATTTTTTTATTTTCCCAATGGTAAAAGGAGAATCTGAACCACGTACGTTGTTGTCCAATTTGTCCTGAGTACGCCGATACCTCATATGTGGGGGTAAACCACTGTTCGGGCGCACGGCAGGGCTTGGAAGGGAAGGAGCGCCATTTGACTTTTTGAATGAAAAATTGGCTGCACTCTTTAGCGGACACCATGTCACATTTGGAGAGCCCCCGTGTGCCTAAAAATTGGAGCTCCCCCACAAGTCACCCCATTTTGGAAACTAGACGCCCCAAGGAACTTATCTAGATGCATAGTGAGCCCTTTAAACCCCCAGGTGCTTCACAAATTGATCCGTAAAAATGAAAAAGTACTTTTTTTTCACAAAAAAATTCTTTTAGCCTCAATTTTTTCATTTTCACATGGACAACAGGATAAAATGGATCCTAAAATTTGTTTGGCAATTTCTCCTGAGTACACCGATACTTCACATGTGGGGGTAAACCACTGTTTGGGCACATGGTAAGGCTCGGAAGGGAAGGAGCGCCATTTGACTTTTTGAATGAAAAATTATCTCCATCGATAGCGGACACCATGTCGCGTTTGGAGAGACCCTGTGTGCTTAAACATTGGAGCTCCCCCACAAGTGACCCCATTTTGGAAACTGGACCCCCCAAGGAACTTATCTAGATGCCTAGTGAGCACTTTAAACCCTCAGGTGCTTCACAAATTGATCCGTAAAAATGAAAAAGTACTTTTTTTTCACAAAAAATTTATTTTCGCCTCAATTTTTTCATTTTCACATGGGCAATAGGATAAAATGGATCCTAAAATTTGTTGAGCAATTTCTCCCGAGTACGCCGATACCTCATATGTGGGGGTAAACCACTGTTTGGGCACACGGCAGGGCTCGGAAGGGAAGGCGCGCCTTTTAACTTTTTGAATGGAAAATTAGCTCCAATTGTTAGCGGACACCATGTCGCATTTGGAGAGCCCCTGTGTGCCTATGCAATGGAGCTCCCCCACAAGTGACCCCATTTTGGAAACTAGACCCCCCAAGGAACTTATCTAGATGCATACTGAGCACTTTAAACCCCCAGGTGCTTCACAGAAGTTTATAATGCAGAGCCATGAAAATAAAAAATAATTTTTCTTTTCTCAAAAATGATTTTTTAGCCTGGAATTTCCTATTTTGCCAATGGTAATAGGAGAAATTGGACCACAAATGTTGTTGTCCAGTTTGTCCTGAGTATGCAGATACCCCATATGTGGGGGTAAACCACTGTTTGGGCGCACGGCAGGGCTCAGAAGGGAAGGCACGCCATTTGGCTTTTTAAATGGAAAATTAGCTCCAATCATTAGCGGACACCATGTCGCGTTTGGAGAGCCCCTGTGTGCCTAAACATTGGAGATCCCCCACAAATTACCCCATTTTGGAAACTAGACCCCCAAAGGAACTAATCTAGATGTGTAGTGAGCACTTTGAACCCTCAAGTGCTTCACAGAAGTTTATAACGCAGAGCCATGAAAATAAAAAAAAAAAATTATTTTCTCAAAAATGAATTTTAGCCCGCAATTTTTTATTTTCCCAAGGGTAACAGGAGAAATTTGACCCCAAAAGTTGTTGTCCAGTTTCTCCTGAGTACGCTGATACCCCATATGTGGGGGTAAACCACTGTTTAGGCACATGCTGGGGCTCGGAAGTGAAGTAGTGACGTTTTGAAATGCAGACTTTGATGGAATGCTCTGCGGGCGTCACGTTGCGTTTGCAGAGCCCCTGATGTGGCTAAACAGTAGAAACCCCCCACAAGTGACCCCATTTTGGAAACTAGACCCCGAAAGGAACTTATCTAGATGTGAGGTGAGCACTTTGAACCCCCAAGTGCTTCACAGAAGTTCATAACACAGAGCAGTGAAAATAATAAATACGTTTTCTTTCCTCAAAAATAATTTTTTAGCCCAGAATTTTTTATTTTCCCAAGGGTTACAGGAGAAATTGGACCACAAAAGTTGTTGTCCAGTTTCTCCTGAGTACGCTGATACCCCATGTGTGGGGGTAAACCACTGTTTGGGCACACGTGGGGGCTCAGAAGGGAAGTAGTGACTTTTGAAATGCAGACTTTGATGGAATGGTCTGCGGGCGTCACATTGCGTTTGCAGAGCCCCTGGTGTGCCTAAACAGTAGAAACCCCCCACAAGTGACCCCATTTTGGAAACTAGACCCCCAAAGGAACTTATCTAGATGTGTGGTGAGCACTTTCAACCCCCAAGTGCTTTACAGAAGTTTATAACGCAGAGCCGTGAAAATAATAAATACGTTTTCTTTCCTCAAAAATAATTTTTTAGCCCAGAATTTTTTATTTTCCTAAGGGTTACAGGAGAAATTGGACCACAAAAGTTGTTGTCCAGTTTCTCCTGAGTACGCTGATGCCCCATGTGTGGGGGTAAACCACTGTTTGGGCACACGTGGGGGCTCAGAAGGGAAGTAGTGACTTTTGAAATGCAGACTTTGATGGAATGGTCTGCGGGCGTCATGTTGCGTTTGCAGAGCCCCTGGTGTGCCTAAACAGTAGAAACCCCCCACAAGTGACCCCATTTTGGAAACTAGACCCCCCAAGGAACTTATCTAGATATGTGGTGAGCACTTTGAACCCCCAAGTGCTTCACAGACGTTTACAACGCAGAGCCGTGAAAATAAAAAATCATTTTTCTTTCCTCAAAAATGATGTTTTAGCAAGCAATTTTTTATTTTCTCAAGGGTAACAGGAGAAGTTGGACCCCAGTAATTGTTGCGCAGTTTGTCCTGAGTATGCTGGTACCCCATATGTGGGGGTAAACCACTGTTTGGGCACACGTCGGGGTTCGGAAGTGAGGGAGCACCATTTGAATTTTTGAATACAAGATTGGCTGGAATCAATGGTGGCGCCATGTTGCGTTTGGAGACCCCCTGAAGTGCCTAAACAGTGGAAACCCCTCAATTCTACCTCCAACACACCCCTAACCCTTATCCCAACTGTAGCCGTAACCCTAATCACAACCCTAACCCCAACACACCCCTAACCACAACCCTAACCCCAACACACCCCTAACCCTAACCACAACCCTAATTCCAACCCAACTCTAAGGCTATGTGCCAACGTTGCGGATTCGTATGAGATTTTTCAGCATCATTTTTGAAAAATCCGTGGGTAAAAGGCACTGCGTTTTACCTGTGGATTTACCGTGGATTTCCAGTGTTTTTTGTGCGGATTTCACCTGTGGATTCCTATTGAGGAACAGGTGTAAAACGCTGCGGAATCCGCACAAAGAATTGGCATGCTGCGGAAAATACAACGCAGCGTTCCCGCGCGGTATTTTCTGCACCATGGGCACAGCGGATTTGGTTTTCCATATGTTTACATGGTACTGTAAACCTGATGGAACACTGCTGCGAATCCGCAGCGGCCAATCCGCACCGTGTGCACATGGCCTAATTCTAAAGGTATGTGCACACGCTGCGGAAAACGCTGCGGATCCGCAGCAGTTTCCCATGAGTGTACAGTTCAATGTGAACCTATGGGAACCAAAAATCGCTGTACACATGCTGCGGAAAAACTGCACGGAAACGCAGCGGTTTACATTCCGCAGCATGTCACTTCTTTCTGCGGATTCCGCAGCGGTTTTAGAACTGCTCCAATAGAAAATCGCAGTTGTAAAACCGCAGTGAAATGCGCAGAAAAACCGCGGTAAATCCACGATAAATCGGCAGCGGTTTAGCACTGTGGATTTTTCAAATCCGCTGCGGAAAAATCCGCATAGGACCAGAATACGTGTGCACATACCGAAACCCTAACCCTAGCCCTAACCCTACCCTAACCCTAACCCTAACCCTAGCCCTAACCCTACCCCTACCCCTAACCCTAGCCCTAACCCTACCCCTACCCCTAACCCTACCCCTAACCCTACCCCTAACCCTACCCCTAACCCTACCCCTAACCCTAACCCTAGTTCTTACCCCAACCTTAGTGAAAAAAAAAAAAATTCTTTATTTTTTTTATTGTCCCTATCTATGGGGGTGACAAAGGGGGGGGTCATTTACTATTTTTTTTATTTTGATCACTGAGATAGGATATATCTCAGTGATCAAAATTCACTCTGGAACGAATCTGCCGGCCGGCAGATTCGGCGGGCGCACTGCACATGCGCCCGCCATTTTGGAAGATGGCGGCGCCCAGGAAAGAAGACGGACGGACCTCGGGCGGCCAGGTAAGTATAAGGGGGGGAGATCAGGGCACGGGGGGGGCGTCGGAGCACGGGGGGGTGGATCGGATCATGGGGGGGGTGGATCGGAACACGGGAGGGAGGATTGGAGCACGGGGAAGGATTGGAGCACGGGGTGAGGGATCGCTGTGCGGGGGGGGTGGATCGGAGCACGGGGGGGGGTCGCTGTGTGCGGGGGGGGGATCGGAGTGCGGGGGGGTTTGATTGCAGCACAGGGGGTGTGATTGGTGCACGGGGAAGCGGACAGGAGGACGGGGGAGCGGAGCACAGGACGGAGGGGAGCGGACCACAGATCGGGGGGGTGGGGGGGCGATCGGAGGGGTGGGGTGGGTGCACATAAGTGTTTCCAGCCATGGCCGATGATATTGCAGCATCGGCCATGGCTGGATTGTAATATTTCACCAGTTTTTTAGGTGAAATATTACAAATCGCTCTGATTGGCAGTTTCACTTTCAACAGCCAATCAGAGCGATCGTAGCCACGAGGGGGTGAAGCCACCCCCCCTGGGCTAAACTACCACTCCCCCTGTCCCTGCAGATCGGGTGAAATGGGAGTTAACCCTTTCACCCGGCCTGCAGGGACGCGATCTTTCCATGACGCATATGCTGCGTCATGGGTCGGAATGGCACCGACTTTCATGACGCAGCGTATGCGTCAAAGGTCGGGAAGGGGTTAAAAGAAAAGTCACGCCTCCAATACAGTCTTACTGTATAATGGGCAAAATTGTGTACGTCTTTCATTCTGCGTGTGCAATGACCAAAATTCATAGAGCAACCTCTGACTTGTGCAGCATTAGTGCTGCACAAGGTGTGGCTCTTGTACTTTGCAACACCTGAGGGGGGGTTAAAGGTTACCTTTGAAATTGGTTCTACTAGGCTTCGGCCTACACTCTGCTCCTCTCCTCCTCCTGCTGACCCTGGGCTCTAACACCGCCTGTTGGGGCCCGGACGTGCTAGCTGCACAGAGAAAAACACCAGCCAATGTGTTAGTGGGGTTCAGCACCGTCAGCTGTTCCCCTGCTGTGTAGCCGGCATCGTGTCCAGCACAAGCCACGCTGGCACAACCGACCAAAAGCTGCCACCTGTGTAGGCTTCGGCCTACACTCTGCTCCTCTCCTCCTCCTGCTTACCCTGGGCTCTAACACCGCCAGTTGGGGCCCGGACGTGCTAGCTGCACAGAGAAAAACACCAGCCAATGTGTTAGTGGGGTTCAGCACCGTTAGCTGTTCCCCTGCTGTGTAGCCGGCATCGTGTCCAGCACAAGCCACGCTGGTACAACAGACCAAAAGCTGCCACCTGTGTAGGCTTCGGCCTACACTCTGCTCCTCTCCTCCTCCTGCTGACACTGAGCTCTAACACCACCAGTTGGGGCGCGGGCGTGCTAGCTGCACAGAGAAAAACACCAGCCAATGTGTTAGTGGGGTTCAGCACCGCCAGCTGTTCCCCTGCTGTGTAGCCGGCAACGTGACCTGCAAACGCCACGCAGGCACCTGAGCTGAAATTAAAGGGACCCTGACCCCCACCCCAAGGTGTTTCTATGTATAACAGCCACCTTGTGCAGCAGTACTGCTGCATTTGTACAAGGTGGCTGACTTTTTCTCCTTGCCCACGTGGAACTCAACACGTACAAAATGTGTCTCATTAGAGACCATTACCATGTCCCTGAGGTGTGACTTTCCTTTTTAATGACGCGCAGCACCCCCCTTGTTAGCGCTGCCCGTCTTCTGACATCATTGGTTGGCTGGCTGTGCCTGTGCGTCCGCCCTGCCCGACACAACCCCCCTCGTTGTCTCATATATTTTGACTGCGAGGGTGTGATTGATGGGCATATGCAGTGCATATGTTCGCCTGTCTTCACTCCCCTCCTTCCGCCTTCTTCAGACTGTGTGGCCTTATGGCCGCGGCATGCGAGAAGGGATCAGCTGAGGCTGCCCAGTCTGAAGCAGGTGTAAGGACAATTGTGAGCGGCGAACATATTTACTGCACAAGGCCATGAATCCCAGCCCCACAGTGTGAATTATTGAAAACACACTGGGGGTCTGGGATTCATGGCCATCGATAACCGCACCGGCCAACATGAAACGAGGTCATAAGACAGGCAGCGCTCACAGCGCATGGCCAAGGGTTCACAATAGCGCAGACTCCTGTACAGCAAATAACAACGCTCAGGAGGCTGCGCCCAGCACCAAGGCGTTATTTATGTGCACCTGTGCTGAGTCTCCTTAAAAAGACAAGTCACGCCTCCAATACAGTTCTACTGTACAATGGGCTAAATTGTGTATGTCTTTCATTCTGCGTGTGCAATGAGCAAAACTTAAAGAGCAACCTTTAACTTGTGGAGCATTACTGCTGCACAAGGTGTGGCTCTTCATCATTGTAACACCTGAGGGTGGGTTAAAGGTTACCTTTGAAATTGGTTCAATTAGGCTTCGGCCTACACTCTGCTCCTCCTGCAGACCCTGGGCTCTAACTACGCCAGTTGGGGCCCGGAAGTGCTGGCTGCACAGAGAAAAACACCCGCCATTGTGTCAGTGGGGTTCAGCACCGCCAGCTGTTCCCCTGCTGTGTAGCCGGCAACGTGACCTGCAAACACCACGCAGGCACATGAACTGAAATTGAAGGGAGCCTGCCCCCCACCCCCAGGTGTTTCCATGTATAACAGCCACCTTGTACAGCAGTAATGCTGCATTTGTACAAGGTAGCTGACTTTTTCTACTTGCCCAAGTGGAACTCAACACGTACAAAATGTGTCTCATTGAGACCATTCCACTGTCCCTGAGGTCTGACTTTCCTTTCTAATGATACGCAGCACCACCCTTGGTAGCGCTGCCCGTCTTTTGACATCATTGGTTAGCTGGCTGCGCCTGTACGTCTGCCCTGCTCGAAACAACGCCCCTCGGTGTCTTATTTATTTTGACAGTGAGGGTGTGATTGATGGGCATGTTCAGTGCATATGTTTGCCTGTGTTCACTCATCTCCTTCCGCCTTCTTCAGACTGTGCGGCCTCATGGCCGCAGCATGCGATAAGGGATCACATAAGGCTGCCCAGTGTGAAGCAGGTGTAAGGACATGTGTGAGCGGCAAACATATTTACTGCACAAGGCCACGAATCCCAGCCACGCAGTGTGAATTTTTGAAAACACACTGTGGGTCTGGGATTCATGGCCATCGCTAACCGCAACGGCCGACATGAAATGAGGTCATAAGACAGGCAGCACTAACAGCGCATGGCCAAGGGATAACAAGAGCGCAGACTCCTGTACAGCAAATAACAACGCTCAGGAAGCTGCGCCCATGCACCAAGGTGTTATTTGGGACACCTGTGCTGCGTCTCCTTAAAAAGACAAATCACGCCTCCACTACAGTTTGACTGTATAATGGGCTAAATTGTGTACGTGTTTCATTCAGCGTGTGCAAGTAGAAAAATTAATAGAGCAACCTTTGACTTGTGCAGCATTAATGCTGCACAAGGTGTGGCTCTTCTACTTTGTAACACCTGAGGGGGGGTTAAAGGTTACCTTTGAAATTGGTTCAACTAGGCTTCGGCCTACACTCTGCTCCTCTCCTCCTCCTGCTGACCCTGGGCTCTAACACCGCTAGTTTTTGCCCGGACGTGCTAGCTGCACAGAGAAAAACACCAGCCAATGTGTTAGTGGGGTTCAGCACCGCCAGCTGTTCCTCTGCTGTGTAGTCGGCAACGTGTCCAGCACAAGCCACGCTGGCACAACCAAACAAAAGCTGCCACCAGTGCAGGCTTTGGCCTACACTCTGCTCCTCTCCTCCTCCTGCTGACCCTGGGCTCTAACACCGCTAGTTTTTGCCCGGACGTGCTAGCTGCACAGAGAAGAACACCAGCCAATGTGTTAGTGGGGTTCAGCACCGCCAGCTGTTCCCCTGCTGTGTAGCCGGCAACATGACCTGCAAACGCCACGCAGGCACATGAACTGAAATTAAAGGGACCCTGTCACCCACCCCAAGGTGTTTCTATGTATAACAGCCACCTTGTACAGCAGTACTGCTGCATTTGTACAAGGTGGCTGACTTTTTCTCCTTGCCCACGTTGAATGTAACACGTACAAAATGTGTCTCATTACAGACCATTACAATGTCCCTGAGGTGTGACTTTCCTTTTTAATGACACGCAGCACCCCCCTTGGTAGCGCTGCCCGTCTTCTGACATCATTGGTTGGCTGGCTGCGCCTGTGCGTCCGCCGTGCCTGAAACAACGCCCCTCGTTGTCTTACTTATTTTGACTGCGAGGGTGTGATTGATGGGCACGAGCAGTGCATATCTTCGCCTGTCTTTACTCATCTCCTTCCGCCTTCTTCAGACTGTGCGGCCTCATGGCCGCGGCATGCGAGAAGGGATCAGCTGAGGCCGCCCAGTCTGAAGCAGGGGTAAGGACATGAGTGACAGGCGAAAAAATTTACTGCGCAAGGCCACGAATCCCAGACCCGTAGTGTAACTTAAAGAAAAGACACTGTGGGTCTGGGTTTCATGGCCATCGCTAACCGCACCGGCCAACATGAAATGAGGTCAGAAGACAGGCAGCGCTCACAGCGCATGGCCAAGGGATAACAAGAGCGCAGACTCCTGTACAGCAAATAACAACGCTCAGGAATCTGCGCCCAGCACCTAGGTGTAAATTTTGACACCTGTGCTGGGTCTCCTTAAAAAGACAAGTCACGCCTCCACTACTGTTTGACAGTATAATGGGCTAAATAATGTACGTGTTTTATTCAGCGTGTGCAAGGAGCAAAATTAATTGAGCAACCTTTGACTTGTGCAGCATTAATGCTGCACAAGGTGTGCCTTTTGTACCTTGCAACACCTGAGGGGGGGTTAAAGGTTACCTTTGAAATTGGTTCAACTAGGCTTCGGCCTACACTCTGCTCCTCTCCTCCTCCTGCTGACCCTGGGCTGTAACACCGCCAGTTGGTGCCTGGAAGTGCTGGCTGCACAAAGAAAAACACCCGCCATTGTGTCAGTGGGGTTCAGCACCGCCAGCTGTTCCCCTGCTGTGTAGTCGGCAACGTGTCCAGCACAAGCCACGCTGGCACAACCGAACAAAAGCTGACACCAGTGCAGGCTTCAGCCTACACTCTGCTCCTCTCCTCCTCCTGCTGACCCTGGGCTCTAACACCACCAGTTGGTGCCTGGAAGTGCAGGCTGCACAGAGAAAAACACCCGCCATTGTGTCAGTGGGGTTCAGCAACGCCAGCTGTTCCCCCCATGTGTAGCCGGCAAAGTGTCCTGCAAACACAACGCAGACACAAAGCTGCCTCCAGTGCAGGCTTCGGCCTACACTCTGCTCCCCCTGCTTACCCTTTGCTCCAACACCGCTAGTTGGGGCTGTAGGAAGACAATCTTTAATAGGCAACGCATCCTGGTTCCAGCACCGTCAGCTGGTTCCGGGTAGTTTCAAGGTCACTGACACACCTATATGTTGTCCCGTCGTGTTGCGGTCGGGTTAGCCAACTCCATGGTGCCTCCAGTTTAGGAGCTTCCTATGTGGGCTGCGTGAATAGGTAGTCAAGGCTGGTTCTGTAGTGCCAGTAGGCCAAGCTTCCCCTGTAGGACTGTTGGAGTTCGGTAACTGCGGCTGCCTCGCGGCCTTGCTGTTCTCTCCTCTCCTGTGGACCTTCGGGTCCACCACCTGGTTCCAGCACCATCAGCTGGTTCCGGGCAGAGCCTTTGGCTTAGGTACCTCCTCCTGGGTATCCAAGTTCCGCCAACGCCAGGCGGTCCTTGGTAGTGCTTTTAAGCGCGGTCACCTACAGCTTATTAACCGGGTTCCAGCACCGTCAGCTGGTCCTCGGTGCCATTGGCTCTTGCACACTGGGGCAACGCATCTGGGTTTCAGCACCGCCAGCTGGTCCTCGGCAGTGTTTTTGTCATGGGTACTCCCTCGTGCCCAGCCTGGTTCCAGCACCGTCAGCTGTTTCCGGGTAGTGTCAAGCTCACTGAGACACCTATGCTTGCCGCATCGTGTTGCGGTCGGGTTAGCCAACTCCAGGGTGCCTCCAGTTTAGGAGCTTCCTATGTGGGCTGCTTGAATTGGTAGTCAAGGCTGGTTCTGTAGTGCCAGTAGGCCAAGCTCCCCCTGTAGGACTGTTGGGGTTCGGTAACTGCGGCTGCCTCGCGGCCTAGCTGTTCTCTCCTCTCCTGTGGGCCTTCGGGTCCACCACCTGGTTCCAGCACCGTCAGCTGGTTCCGGGCAGAGCCTTTGGCTTAGGTGCCTCCTCCTGGGTATCCGAGTTCTGCCAACGCCAGGCGGTCCTTGGTAGTGCTTTTAAGCGCGGGCACCTACAGCTTAGTAACCGGGTTCCAGCACCGTCAGCTGGTCCTCGGTGCCATTGGCTCTTGCACACTGGGGCAACGCATCCGGGTTCCAGCACCGCCAGCAGGTTCCCGGCAGTGTTTTTGTCATGGGTAATCCCTCGTGCCCAGCCTGGTTCCAGCACCGTCAGCTGTTTCCGGGTAGTGTCAAGCTCACTGAGACGCCTATGCTTGCCCCGTCGTGTTGCGGTCGGGTTAGCCAACTCCAGGGTGCCTCCAGTTTGGGAGCTTCCTATGTGGGCTGCGTGAATTGGTAGTCAAGGCTGGTTCTGTAGTGCCAGTAGGCCAAGCTCCCCCTGTAGGACTGTTGGGGTTTGGTAACTGCGGCTGCCTCGTGGCCTAGCTGTTCTCTCCTCTCCTGTGGGCCTTCGGGTCCACCACCTGGTCCCAGCACCGTCAGCTGGTTCCGGGCAGAGCCTTTGGCTTAGGTGCCTCCTCCTGGGTATCCGAGTTCCGCCAACGCCAGGCGGTCCTTGGTAGTGCTTTTAAGCGCGGGCACCTACAGCTTAGTAACCGGGTTCCAGCACCGTCAGCTGGTCCTCGGTGCCATTGGCTCCTGCACACTGGGGCATCGCATCCGGGTTCCAGCACCGCCAGCAGGTTCCCGGCAGTGTTTTTGTCATGGGTACTCCCTCGCGCCCAGCCTGGTTCCAGCACTGTCAGCTGTTTCCGGGTTGTGTCAAGCTCACTGAGACGCCTATGCTTGCCCCGTCGTGTTGCGGTCGGGTTAGCCAACTCCAGGGTGCTTCCAGTTTAGGAGCTTCCTATGTGGGCTGCGTGAATTGGTAGTCAAGGCTGGTTCTGTAGTGCCAGTAGGCCAAGCTCCCCCTGTAGGACTGTTGGGGTTTGGTAACTGCGGCTGCCTCGTGGCCTAGCTGTTCTCTCCTCTCCTGTGGGCCTTCGGGTCCACCACCTGGTTCCAGCACCGTCAGCTGGTTCTGGGCAGAGCCTTTGGCTTAGGTGCCTCCTCCTGGGTATCCGAGTTCCGCCAACGCCAGGCGGTCCTTGGTAGTGCTTTTAAGCGCGGGCACCTACAGCTTAGTAACCGGGTTCCAGCACCGTCAGCTGGTCCTCGGTGCCATTGGCTCTTGCACACTGGGGCAACGCATCTGGGTTTCAGCACCGCCAGCTGGTCCTCGGCAGTGTTTTTGTCATGGGTACTCCCTCGTGCCCAGCCTGGTTCCAGCACCGTCAGCTGTTTCCGGGTAGTGTCAAGCTCACTGAGACACCTATGCTTGCCGCATCGTGTTGCGGTCGGGTTAGCCAACTCCAGGGTGCCTCCAGTTTAGGAGCTTCCTATGTGGGCTGCTTGAATTGGTAGTCAAGGCTGGTTCTGTAGTGCCAGTAGGCCAAGCTCCCCCTGTAGGACTGTTGGGGTTCGGTAACTGCGGCTGCCTCGCGGCCTAGCTGTTCTCTCCTCTCCTGTGGGCCTTCGGGTCCACCACCTGGTTCCAGCACCGTCAGCTGGTTCCGGGCAGAGCCTTTGGCTTAGGTGCCTCCTCCTGGGTATCCGAGTTCTGCCAACGCCAGGCGGTCCTTGGTAGTGCTTTTAAGCGCGGGCACCTACAGCTTAGTAACCGGGTTCCAGCACCGTCAGCTGGTCCTCGGTGCCATTGGCTCTTGCACACTGGGGCAACGCATCCGGGTTCCAGCACCGCCAGCAGGTTCCCGGCAGTGTTTTTGTCATGGGTAATCCCTCGTGCCCAGCCTGGTTCCAGCACCGTCAGCTGTTTCCGGGTAGTGTCAAGCTCACTGAGACGCCTATGCTTGCCCCGTCGTGTTGCGGTCGGGTTAGCCAACTCCAGGGTGCCTCCAGTTTGGGAGCTTCCTATGTGGGCTGCGTGAATTGGTAGTCAAGGCTGGTTCTGTAGTGCCAGTAGGCCAAGCTCCCCCTGTAGGACTGTTGGGGTTTGGTAACTGCGGCTGCCTCGTGGCCTAGCTGTTCTCTCCTCTCCTGTGGGCCTTCGGGTCCACCACCTGGTCCCAGCACCGTCAGCTGGTTCCGGGCAGAGCCTTTGGCTTAGGTGCCTCCTCCTGGGTATCCGAGTTCCGCCAACGCCAGGCGGTCCTTGGTAGTGCTTTTAAGCGCGGGCACCTACAGCTTAGTAACCGGGTTCCAGCACCGTCAGCTGGTCCTCGGTGCCATTGGCTCCTGCACACTGGGGCATCGCATCCGGGTTCCAGCACCGCCAGCAGGTTCCCGGCAGTGTTTTTGTCATGGGTACTCCCTCGCGCCCAGCCTGGTTCCAGCACTGTCAGCTGTTTCCGGGTTGTGTCAAGCTCACTGAGACGCCTATGCTTGCCCCGTCGTGTTGCGGTCGGGTTAGCCAACTCCAGGGTGCTTCCAGTTTAGGAGCTTCCTATGTGGGCTGCGTGAATTGGTAGTCAAGGCTGGTTCTGTAGTGCCAGTAGGCCAAGCTCCCCCTGTAGGACTGTTGGGGTTTGGTAACTGCGGCTGCCTCGTGGCCTAGCTGTTCTCTCCTCTCCTGTGGGCCTTCGGGTCCACCACCTGGTTCCAGCACCGTCAGCTGGTTCTGGGCAGAGCCTTTGGCTTAGGTGCCTCCTCCTGGGTATCCGAGTTCCGCCAACGCCAGGCGGTCCTTGGTAGTGCTTTTAAGCGCGGGCACCTACAGCTTAGTAACCGGGTTCCAGCACCGTCAGCTGGTCCTCGGTGCCATTGGCTCTTGCACACTGGGGCAACGTATCCGGGTTCCAGCACCGCCAGCAGGTTCCCGGCAGTGTTTTTGTCACGGGTACTCCCTCGTGCCCAGCCTGGTTCCAGCACTGTCAGCTGTTTCCGGGTAGTGTCAAGCTCACTGAGATGCCTATGCTTGCCCCGTCGTGTTGCGGTCGGGTTAGCCAACTCCATGGTGCCTCCAGTTTAGGAGCTTCCTATGTGGGCTGCGTGAATTGGTAGTCAAGGCTGGTTCTGTAGTGCCAGTAGGCCAAGCTCCCCCTGTAGGACTGTTGGGGTTTGGTAACTGCGGCTGCCTCGTGGCCTAGCTGTTCTCTCCTCTCCTGTGGGCCTTCGGGTCCACCACCTGGTTCCAGCACCGTCAGCTGGTTCCGGGCAGAGCCTTTGGCTTAGGTGCCTCCTCCTGGGTATCCGAGTTCCGCCAACGCCAGGCGGTCCTTGGTAGTGCTTTTAAGCGCGGGCACCTACAGCTTAGTAACCGGGTTCCAGCACCGTCAGCTGGTCCTCGGTGCCATTGGCTCTTGCACACTGGGGCAACGCATCCGGGTTCCAGCACCGCCAGCAGGTTCCCGGCAGTGTTTTTGTCATGGGTAATCCCTCGTGCCCAGCCTGGTTCCAGCACCGTCAGCTGTTCCCGGGTAGTGTCAAGCTCACTGAGACGCCTATGCTTGCCCCGTCGTGTTGCGGTCGGGTTAGCCAACTCCAGGGTGCCTCCAGTTTGGGAGCTTCCTATGTGGGCTGCGTGAATTGGTAGTCAAGGCTGGTTCTGTAGTGCGAGTAGGCCAAGCTCCCCCTGTAGGACTGTTGGGGTTTGGTAACTGCGGCTGCCTCGTGGCCTAGCTGTTCTCTCCTCTCCTGTGGGCCTTCGGGTCCACCACCTGGTTCCAGCACCGTCAGCTGGTTCCGGGCAGAGCCTTTGGCTTAGGTGCCTCCTCCTGGGTATCCGAGTTCCGCCAACGCCAGGCGGTCCTTGGTAGTGCTTTTAAGTGCGGGCACCTACAGCTTAGTAACCGGGTTCCAGCACCGTCAGCTGGTCCTCGGTGCCATTGGCTCTTGCACACTGGGGCAACGCATCCGGGTTCCAGCACCGCCAGCAGGTTCCCGGCAGTGTTTTTGTCATGGGTACTCCCTCGTGCCCAGCCTGGTTCCAGCACTGTCAGCTGTTTCCGGGTAGTGTCAAGCTCACTGAGACGCCTATGCTTGCCCCGTCGTGTTGCGGTCGGGTTAGCCAACTCCAGGGTGCCTCCAGTTTAGGAGCTTCCTATGTGGGCTGCGTGAATTGGTAGTCAAGGCTGGTTCTGTAGTGCCAGTAGGCCAAGCTCCCCCTGTAGGACTGTTGGGGTTTGGCAACTGCGGCTGCCTCGTGGCCTAGCTGTTCTCTCCTCTCCTGTGGGCCTTCGGGTCCACCACCTGGTTCCAGCACCGTCAGCTGGTTCCGGGCAGAGCCTTTGGCTTAGGTGCCTCCTCCTGGGTATCCGAGTTCCGCCAACGCCAGGCGGTCCTTGGTAGTGCTTTTAAGCGCGGTCACCTACAGCTTAGTAACCGGGTTCCAGCACTGTCAGCTGGTCCTCGGTGCCATTGGCTCTTGCACACTGGGGCAACGCATCCGGGTTCCAGCACCGCCAGCAGGTTCCCGGCAGTGTTTTTGTCACGGGTACTCCCTCGTGCCCAGCCTGGTTCCAGCACTGTCAGCTGTTTCCGGGTAGTGTCAAGCTCACTGAGACGCCTATGCTTGCCCCGTCGTGTTGCGGTCGGGTTAGCCAACTCCAGGGTGCCTCCAGTTTAGGAGCTTCCTATGTGGGCTGCGTGAATTGGTAGTCAAGGCTGGTTCTGTAGTGCCAGTAGGCCAAGCTCCCCCTGTAGGACTGTTGGGGTTTGGTAACTGCGGCTGCCTCGTGGCCTAGCTGTTCTCTCCTCTCCTGTGGGCCTTCGGGTCCACCACCTGGTTCCAGCACCGTCAGCTGGTTCTGGGCAGAGCCTTTGGCTTAGGTGCCTCCTCCTGGGTATCCGAGTTCCGCCAACGCCAGGCGGTCCTTGGTAGTGCTTTTAAGCGCGGGCACCTACAGCTTAGTAACCGGGTTCCAGCACCGTCAGCTGGTCCTCGGTGCCATTGGCTCTTGCACACTGGGGCAACGCATCCGGGTTCCAGCACCGCCAGCAGGTTCCCGGCAGTGTTTTTGTCACGGGTACTCCCTCGTGCCCAGCCTGGTTCCAGCACTGTCAGCTGTTTCCGGGTAGTGTCAAGCTCACTGAGACGCCTATGCTTGCCCCGTCGTGTTGCGGTCGGGTTAGCCAACTCCATGGTGCCTCCAGTTTAGGAGCTTCCTATGTGGGCTGCGTGAATTGGTAGTCAAGGCTGGTTCTGTAGTGCCAGTAGGCCAAGCTCCCCCTGTAGGACTGTTGGGGTTCGGTAACTGCGGCTGCCTCGCGGCCTAGCTGTTCTCTCCTCTCCTGTGGACCTTCGGGTCCACCACCTGGTTCGAGCACCGTCAGCTGGTTCTCAGCAGTGTCTTTTGCTCTTGTACCTTCTGCTCCCCATCCTGGTTCCAGTAACGTCAGCTGGTTCCAGGAAGAGCCTTTGGCTTAGGTGCCTCCTTCTGGGTATCCGAGTTCCGCCAACGTCAGGCGGTCCTTGGTAGTGCTTTTTAGCACGGGTACCTCCTGCTTAGTAACCGGGTTCCAGTAACGTCAGCTGGTCCTCAGTAGTTCCATAGGCTCTTGAACCTTCGGGTAGCCATCCAAGTTCCAGTACCATCAGCTGGTTCTCTGCATTTTCTCAGCCTTCTTGTACCTTCGGCTACATTTCCAAGTTGAAGACCCTAAAGTCGACGACCCGGAAGACCACCCCTAAGATGACGACGACACCAGAGACAACAACCAGTGAGATGATGACGACCCTGGGGATGACGACCCTGAAGACCACCCAGATGACGACGACGACCCTGGAGACGACGACCCTGGAGACGACGACATGGAAGACCGAGAAGCAGAAGAACAAGAGGCTGCAGAACAAAGAGCAGAAGAACATTAAGCATAACACTTAATATCAGAGCAAAAGATATTATCTAAATTATATGCAGAAGAAGACTAAGCAGTGTATGGGGGTGAGTCCGTTCCTCCTCGTGGTGCCCCTGGATAAAGCCTGATGCTGCAGGCCAAACTGAACGCGGACAAATGTAACTTTTGTGACAGGCAGAACGGAAGGTGTAATCTTCAAACTTTTATAGATAACAACTACGGGAATGCCTGTCACAAATGAGAATATGATGAAGAAGTAGAATAGGAAGAATAATAACAGTTGAATAAAATGAATATGTAGAATAGGAAGAATAATAATAGTTGAATAAAATGAATATGAAGAATGTAATAAAAAAAAATAGGTAGAAGATGAAGAAGAAGATGAATAAGGTGAAGAAGAAGTTGATGTCAAAGATGCTGATGATGATGAAGATGAAAGTGTGGGAAAAGTAAAAAAAAAAGAAGGGGAAGGGCGTGGAATAGTGAAACATCAATATCTGACAAAATAAGAAAAATATTTACATAGTCAATATCTTTGTCACTCCGAACGTCTTTAAAAAAAAAAAAAAAATCATGCTATTCTATTTGATTGGGCTAAACCTCTATGACTTTAATGTCTCCGCCACCTCCCCAAATACATCCTGCATTATTCTAAGTTGTTTTCCTTCATGTAGAATGAACCTACAAGGAAAGAAAGGGTTTATTTTAATTCCGATATTTTGGTCCCATTGACTTGCATTGGGATCGGGTATCGGTATCGGCGACATCCGATATTTTTTGAATATCGGCCGATCCAATCCAATACTGATACTTTCCGATATCGGAAGGTATCGCTCAACCCTAATCATCACCAATCACAAAAATGAATTATATCTGGAATTGGCTAAACATCTTATACCTAAACAGGCAAGATCGTCTTTGTTTTTTACCGTATTCAACTTTTTTGTGTTCTATAGGCTGGGGATAAAAACATTAAAGCAGATGCATTGTCTCATTGTTTTCTGGGTGAAAATGTCATGGCGAGCATGATCCCATTTTACAGAACATGGTGGTCATTGCTTCTATATGTTCTTATCGTGAGAAGGAGGTCACAGAAGCCCAGTGTGATGCCCCTGTCACATGTCCTCCAGGTAAACTATTTGTACCTGTTTTAGAATGTTGAGTGAACATCACGATTTGGTCCTGGCTGGACATCTCGGTAGTAGTGCCACCACAAATCTATTTGCTTATCGTTTTGGTGGTCAGTGTTGTACCGGGATGTTCATTATCATGTCTCTGTGTACTTGTACGTGTTCTAAGATCCCTCATACTCGTCCGTCAGGGGTTCTTCAACCTTTGGTCATTCTCTGTAATCCATGGACTCATGTGTCTGTTGATTTTATCACTGTTATGCGCGTGACAGGTGACACTTTAATTTTAGTGGTAGTGGATAGAAGGCTCATTTAATTATACGACCCACACTACCAAATGCCATGACTTTTACTATTTTTTATTAAGGAGATTGTAAAATTGCATGAGATTCCTTCTGAAACCGTTTCGATTCAGGGGGTTCAATGCATATTAAAGTTTTGGAAGGCATTTTGTGCTTGTTTAGGGATTCATCTATAATTTCCGTTCGTGTTTCATCCACAATCTAATGGGCAAACTGCCTTAGTAAACCAGAATCTTAAGACATTGAGACAAATGAGCCTTGTGTGCATTTTTTACTAGGCAGCCACTCCCCCCATGAATTAGTAGGTCTGTGTGTGGCTGTTTTCATCAGTATTTTGCATCTGTGCAAGTCAAAGATGTTATAGGATTTTTGCAGGATGAAAAGGGAGAAGTGGTAAAAAATGATATTGAGAAGGCTTAACTTTTAAGTTCCTATTTTGCATCTGTGTTCTCTAAGAAAGCAAATGTAACATCAACTGATCTTCACTTTGCTATCAAATGAATAAAAGTATCCACACTATCTATAAACAGAAAGATGGTGAGGGAACAGGTAGTTTATTTAAATTAATTTAAATCTCCTAGTCGAGATGAATTACATTCTACTGTACTGAAAGAGAAAGCAGAAACCAGACACTGATCACCATAAGAACTTACACTCTACATGAGAGTGAGAACGCAACCATAAGAGCTTACTCTGTAGAGGAGAGAGAGAACCCTGCTGATCATAAGAGCATACATCCTAGATGAGAAAGTGAAGATGTGACGCCCACCAGGGCTCTGGGGTACCCGGAACTGAGTGGACAGTTGTTTGGGGAAGTCATAGGGCCGTGACCCGACTCCGTTGCCCTGTGTGTGCAATAAAAAAATGATGATAGGCCAAAAGTTATATGAGATTGATTCGTGAATAGTGATGAGCGAACATGCTCGCCACTACTCGGTACTCGCTCGAGTATCACTATGCTATGCAATGAAAGAATACCTAGCCAATGCCCCACAGGCCACAATACTAAATTCTGACATTTCTGTCTGCTTGCGCTTGAAATGTTGCCTTTTAGGCTCGTTGAGATGGAAGCTTTCCACAACCTGATAGCAGCGGCCTTCCCAAGGTACTCGGTCCCCAGTCGCCACTTTTTCTCCCGGTGTGCCATACCGGCATTACACCAGCATGTGTCCCACAACATTCCCCATGCCCTCAACACTGCTGTTACTGGGAAAGTCCACCTAACCCTGGAAACGTTGACAAGTTCTTGTGGGCAGGGACGGTACATCTCACTGACAGCACACTGGGTTAACATAGTGGAAGTCGGGACCAAGACGGACCTTGAGATGGAACACATCCTCCCCACACCGACGATTGCAGGCCCTACATCAATCAGGGTTGTCCCCACAGTCTACAGCTCCTGCACCTCCTTCTCCTTCGCATCCTCTTCTGCCTCCATCTCTTAAAGTACCACAGTCACAAGCTGGAAGCATTGCAGCACTGCCTCAGCCAAGCGGCAACATGCTGTGCTGAAGCTAATCTGCTTAGGTGACGAACTGCACAATGCTGAAGAGTTGTGGACAGCTCTGAAAGAGCAGTCATATATTTGGATGACCGCTGAACCTACAGCCAGGTATGGTCATGTGTGACAATGGTCGGAACCTTTTGGCGACTCTGAGACAAGGTGAGCTCACACATATACCTTGCCTGGCCCATGTGCTTAACCTTGTGGTTCAACGTTTTCTCAAGTGCCACCAGGAGCTGCCGGATCTGCTAGTGGAAGTACGCCATCTGTCTGCCCATTTTAGAAAGTCAGCTAAAGCTTCAGCCGCACTTACCGTGCTACGGCAGCGTTTTCAACTTCTGGCTCACTGATTGGTGTGTGATGTCCCCACGCCTTGGAACTCTACACTGCATATGTTGGAAAATATTTGTGAGCAGAAGAGGGCAGCTGTTGACTACAAACATCAACAAGGCCATCGTTATTCAGTTCAGACTCCACACATAAGACCTCAGGAGTTGACATGGATGTCAGACTTATGTACCATCCTTCAAAACTTTGAGGACTGCACCAAGATCGTAAGCAGTGATGATGCCATAATTAGCATCACCACACCGCTTCTCTGCATTCTGAAAACCTCTTTGCTCACAATTAAAAAGGATGCATTGCAGGCGGAGCACGAGGACATGGAGCAAGGAACCATACAGGGTGATTACACACAGTTTAGCCTCATGTAGTCCCAATGTGGATTGGTAAACAATGAGGAAGAGGAGGAGGAAAAACAGGAGAAACTTTCATGCGCTATAGGCAGTACTACAAGCACAGCTGTCATATCGTCTGTTCAGCATGGATGGCCTGAGGACAGGGAGGAGGAGGATGAGGAGGACAGCATGGTCAGTCATCCTGTTGGTGAGGACACGGAAGTCTTGCCTGTTAGCAGTCTGGCATGTATGGATAACTTTATGATGCGCTGCATTTCCTGTGACTCTCGCACTATTACAATTTTTAGTGACACTCAATACTGGTTAGTGACACTTCTAGACTCACACTACAAGGAGAACTTTAAATCTCTTCTTCCAGAGGCAGACAGGTGTACTAAAATGCTGAATTACCACACGGCCCTTGTAGCGGAAATACTAAAAAAATTCCCATCTGAGAATGCTGGCAGCAGACGTCAGAGTTTGTTGTACAACCAAGGGGTACAAGCGAGGAAGACAGAAGTACAATCCAGCACAAGCAGGAGAACAATGGCAAAGTTCTGGGACAGTTTTCTCAGACCCTCCTATCGCGCCGCCACAGAGGCAAGAGGTGCTGTCACAAGAAGTGCAATGTTTGGGAAGATGCTGAAGGAGCTGATCGTACAAACATCCTCTGTGATTCCTCTGTGCCTTTTAAGTAATGGGTATCCAAGCTGGACACGTGGCATGAACTGGATCTCTATGCCTTGGAGGTCCTGGCCTGCCCTGCTGCTAGCATTCTGTCACAGCGGGTTTTTAGTGGTGGAATTATGACTGATAAGCGCATCCGCCTGTCAACTGAAAACGCTAACAGGCTGTCTCTTATAAAAATGAACAGGGGCTGGATTGGGCAAGACGTCTGCACAACACCAAATGAAAATAGCTAAACATAACCTCAAATACATTGTCTTTTTTGGGGAGGTGTATTCTCATGCACCTCTTCACAACAACACATAGGTATATGCTTCCTGATTTTGTCTATTTGGTGTTATCGTCCTCCTTATCCTCATCCTCATCATCCAGAACCATTATAACACCAGGGTGAACGTATTCCGTGATACAAAAGTCACTCAATATTTGTGCAAGTGTGTTTTTATGATGCCCGTTACTAATTTGAATCCAAAATAAATTTTACTCCCCAGAGTGAAATGTTTGTCAGCCCATGCACTTAGTGTATGGGGATTACGAGTCTAGGAGACCCGCTCCTTTATATTGGACCTATGTTTTAATGAAACCTTAATCCACATCTCATCATTCACCGCCACCAGATCACTATGGTGAATGTGTTCTATGCTGCTACAGCCAGTCTATTTTTTGGCAAGGGTGTCAATGATCCCCATAAAAAAATGTAAAAAAATGTACCCCCCTTGGGGAAATGTTTGTCAGCCCATGCACTTAGTGTATGGGCATTACGAGTCTAGGAGATGCGCTAATTTACATTGGGTCTATTTTTTAATGAGGGCTTTCTCCATGTCTCATCTGTTGTGAATTCTGTGGCTGAATTCACTCCTGTGGTCACAAGTGGTACTGCAGCTTCTGAGCTTCCTCCCTCAGGTGTTCTGGTGAGCTCGTTAGCTGCTTCGTTACTTAACTCCACCTGATGCTGCTATCCTTGCTCCTTGTCAATGTTCCAGTGTTGGATCTGAGCTTCTCCTGATTGTTCCTGTGACCTGCTGCTCTGTATAGCTAGGTGCTTTTTTGCTATTTTGTTGCTTTTTTTCTGTCCAGCTTGTCTTTTGTTTTGCTGGAAGCTCTGAGACGCAAAGGGTGTACCGCCGTGCCGTTAGTTCGGCACGGTGGGTCTTTTTTGCCCCCTTTGCGTGGTTTTTGCTTTAGGGTTTTTTGTAGACTGCAAAGTTCGCTTTACTGTCCTCGCTCTGTCTAAGAATATCGGGCCCCACTTTGCTGAATCTATTTCATCCCTACGTTTTGTCTTTTCATCTTTCTCACAGTCATTATATGTGGGGGGCTGCCTTTTCCTTTGGGGTATTTCTCTGGGGGCAAGTCAGGCCTATTTTTCTATCTTCAGGCTAGCTAGTTTCTTAGGCTGTGCCGAGTTGCATAGGTAGTTGTTAGGCGCAATCCACAGCCGCTTTTAGTTGCGTTTAGGATAGGATCAGGTGTGCAGTCTACAGAGTTTCCACGTCTCAGAGCTCGTTCTTTTGTTTTTGGGTATTTGTCAGATCACTGTGTGCGCTCTGATCGCTAGGCACACTGTGTCTCTGGATTGCCTTCATAACACCTTTCATTAGCACACATAACAGTACAAGGAGCCAAACTAATGATTCTCAATAGAGGGAAAGAAAAAGTTCTGACATCATTTTTTTTTTTTTTTTTTCTGCTCTGTGTTCATTTTTTTTTTCCCCTAGACATTTGGGTGATTCTGGATACAGGTGTGGACATGGATATTCAGGGTCTGTGCTCTTCAATGGATAATCTCGTTATAAATGTACAAAAGATTCAAGACACTATTGATCAGAAATCTATGTTAGAACCAAGAATTCCTATTCCTGATTTGTTTTTTGGAGATAGAACTAAGTTTCTAAGTTTCAAAAATAATTGTAAGCTATTTCTGGCCTTGAAACCTCATTCTTCTGGTAATTCTATTCAACAGGTTTTGATTATTATTTCTTTTTTGCGCGGCGACCCTCAAGACTGGGCATTTTCTCTTGCGCCAGGAGACCCTGCATTGAGTAGTGTCGATGCGTTTTTCCTGGCGCTCGGATTGCTGTACGATGAGCCTAATTCGGTGGATCAGGCTGAGAAAAATTTGCTGGCTTTGTGCCAGGGTCAGGATGATATAGAAGTATATTGTCAGAAATTTAGGAAATGGTCAGTACTCACTCAGTGGAATGAATCTGCGCTGGCAGCTTTGTTCAGAAAGGGTCTCTCTGAGGCTCTTAAGGATGTCATGGTGGGATTTCCTATGCCTGCTGGTTTGAATGAGTCTTTGTCTTTGGCCATTCAGATCGGTCGACGCTTGCGCGAGCGTAAATCTGTGCACCATTTGGCGGTATTGCCTGAGTTTAAACCTGAGCCTATGCAGTGCGATAGGACTATGACCAGAGTTGAACGGCAGGAATACAGACGTCTGAATGGGCTGTGTTTCTACTGTGGTGATTCCACTCATGCTATTTCTGATTGTCCTAAGCGCACTAAGCGGTCCGCTAGGTCTGCCATCATTGGTACTGTACAGTCCAAATTCCTTCTGTCCGTTACCTTGATATGCTCTTTGTCGTCGTTTTCTGTCATGGCGTTTGTGGATTCAGGCGCTGCCCTGAATCTGATGGATTTGGATTATGCTAAACGTTGTGGGTTTTTCTTGGAGCCTTTGCGGTGTCCTATTCCATTGAGAGGAATTGATGCTACACCTTTGGCCAAGAATAAACCTCAGTACTGGGCCCAGCTGACCATGTGCATGGCTCCTGCACATCAGGAAGTTATTCGCTTTCTGGTGTTGCATAATCTGCATGATGTGGTCGTGTTGGGGTTGCCATGGCTACAAACCCATAATCCAGTATTGGATTGGAATTCCATGTCGGTATCCAGCTGGGGTTGTCAGGGGGTACATGGTGATGTTCCATTTTTGTCAATTTCGTCATCCACCCCTTCTGAGGTCCCAGAGTTCTTGTCTGATTATCAGGATGTATTTGAAGAGCCCAAGTCCGATGCCCTACCTCCGCATAGGGATTGTGATTGTGCTATCAATTTGATTCCTGGTAGTAAATTCCCTAAAGGTCGATTATTTAATTTATCCGTGCCCGAACACGCCGCTATGCGCAGTTATGTGAAGGAATCCCTGGAGAAGGGACATATTCGCCCATCGTCATCACCACTGGGAGCAGGGTTCTTCTTTGTAGCCAAGAAGGATGGTTCGCTGAGACCGTGTATTGATTACCGCCTTCTTAATAAGATCACTGTTAAATTTCAGTATCCCTTGCCATTGTTATCTGACTTGTTTGCTCGGATTAAGGGGGCTAGTTGGTTCACTAAGATAGATCTTCGTGGTGCGTATAATCTGGTGAGAATCAGGCAAGGAGATGAATGGAAAACTGCATTCAAAACGCCCGAGGGTCATTTTGAGTATCTAGTGATGCCGTTCGGACTTGCCAATGCTCCATCTGTGTTTCAGTCTTTTATGCATGACATCTTCCGTGAGTATCTGGATAAATTCCTGATTGTTTACTTGGATGACATTTTGATCTTCTCAGATGATTGGGAGTCTCATGTGAAGCAGGTCAGAATGGTTTTTCAGGTCCTGCGTGCTAATTCTTTGTTTGTGAAGGGATCAAAGTGTCTCTTCGGTGTGCAGAAAGTTTCATTTTTGGGGTTCATCTTTTCCCCTTCTACTATCGAGATGGATCCAGTTAAGGTCCAAGCCATCCAGGATTGGATTCAGCCGACATCTCTGAAAAGTCTGCAAAAGTTCCTGGGCTTTGCTAATTTTTATCGTCGCTTCATCTGTAATTTTTCTAGCATTGCCAAACCATTGACCGATTTGACCAAGAAGGGTGCTGATTTGGTTAATTGGTCTTCTGCTGCTGTGGAAGCTTTTCAGGAGTTGAAGCGTAGTTTTTGTTCTGCCCCTGTGTTGTGTCAGCCAGATGTTTCTCTTCCGTTCCAGGTCGAGGTTGATGCTTCTGAGATTGGAGCAGGGGCGGTTTTGTCACAGAGAGGTTCTGATTGCTCAGTGATGAAACCATGTGCTTTCTTTTCCAGGAAGTTTTCGCCCGCTGAGCGTAATTATGATGTGGGCAACCGAGAGTTGCTGGCCATGAAGTGGGCATTCGAGGAGTGGCGTCATTGGCTTGAAGGAGCTAAGCATCGCGTGGTGGTATTGACTGATCATAAGAACTTGACTTATCTCGAGTTTGCCAAGCGCTTGAATCCTAGACAGGCCCGTTGGTCGTTATTTTTTGCCCGCTTCGACTTTGTGATTTCGTACCTTCCGGGCTCTAAAAATGTGAAGGCGGATGCTCTGTCTAGGAGTTTTGTGCCCGACTCTCCGAGTTTATCTGAGCCAGCGGGTATCCTCAAGGAAGGAGTCATTGTGTCTGCCATCTACCCTGATTTGCGGCGGGTGCTGCAAAAATTTCAGGCGAATAAACCTGATCGTTGTCCAGCGGAGAAACTGTTCGTCCCTGATAGGTGGACTAATAAACTTATCTCTGAACTTCATTGTTCGGTGTTGGCTGGTCATCCTGGAATCTTTGGTACCAGAGAGTTAGTGGCTAGATCCTTCTGGTGGCCATCTCTGTCACGGGATGTACGTACTTTTGTGCAGTCCTGTGGTATTTGTGCTAGGGCTAAGCCCTGCTGTTCTCGTGCCAGTGGGTTGCTTTTGCCCTTGCCGGTCCCAAAGAGGCCTTGGACACATATTTCGATGGATTTCATTTCTGACCTTCCCGTTTCTCAAAAGATGTCAGTCATTTGGGTGGTCTGTGATCGCTTTTCTAAAATGGTCCATCTGGTGCCCTTGGCTAAATTGCCTTCCTCCTCTGATTTGGTACCTTTGTTCTTTCAGCATGTGGTTCGGTTGCATGGCATTCCTAAGAATATTGTTTCTGACAGAGGTTCCCAGTTTGTTTCAAGGTTTTGGCGAGCCTTTTGTGGTAGGATGGGCATTGACCTATCCTTTTCCTCGGCTTTCCATCCTCAGACTAATGGCCAGACCGAACGAACCAATCAGACCTTGGAAACATATCTGAGATGTTTTGTTTCTGCTGACCAGGATGATTGGGTGTCCTTTTTGCCGTTGGCTGAGTTCGCCCTTAATAATCGGGCCAGCTCGGCTACCTTGGTTTCTCCATTTTTTTGCAATTCTGGGTTCCACCCTCGTTTCTCTTCAGGACAGGTTGAGTCTTCGGACTGTCCTGGTGTGGATTCTGTGGTGGACAGGTTGCAGCAGATCTGGACTCAGGTAGTGGACAATTTGACCTTGTCCCAGGAGAAGGCTCAACTTTTCGCTAATCGCAGACGCCGTGTGGGTCCCCGACTTCGTGTTGGGGATCTGGTTTGGTTATCTTCTCGTCATATTCCTATGAAGGTTTCCTCTCCTAAATTTAAACCTCGTTTTATTGGTCCGTATAGGATTTCTGAGGTTCTCAATCCTGTGTCTTTTCGTCTGACCCTCCCAGACTCCTTTTCCATACATAATGTATTCCATAGGTCGTTGTTGCGGAGATACGTGGCACCTATGGTTCCATCTGTTGAGCCTCCTGCCCCGGTTTTGGTGGAGGGGGAATTAGAGTATATTGTGGAGAAGATTTTGGATTCTCGTGTTTCTAGACGGAAACTCCAGTATCTGGTTAAATGGAAGGGTTATGCTCAGGAAGATAATTCCTGGGTTTTTGCCTCTGATGTTCATGCTCCCGATCTTGTTCGTGCCTTTCATGCGGCTCATCCTGGTCGGCCTGGGGGCTCTGGTGAGGGTTCGGTGACCCCTCCTCAAGGGGGGGGTACTGTTGTGAATTCTGTGGCTGAATTCACTCCTGTGGTCACAAGTGGTACTGCAGCTTCTGAGCTTCCTCCCTCAGGTGTTCTGGTGAGCTCGTTAGCTGCTTCGTTACTTAACTCCACCTGATGCTGCTATCCTTGCTCCTTGTCAATGTTCCAGTGTTGGATCTGAGCTTCTCCTGATTGTTCCTGTGACCTGCTGCTCTGTATAGCTAGGTGCTTTTTTGCTATTTTGTTGCTTTTTTTCTGTCCAGCTTGTCTTTTGTTTTGCTGGAAGCTCTGAGACGCAAAGGGTGTACCGCCGTGCCGTTAGTTCGGCACGGTGGGTCTTTTTTGCCCCCTTTGCGTGGTTTTTGCTTTAGGGTTTTTTGTAGACTGCAAAGTTCGCTTTACTGTCCTCGCTCTGTCTAAGAATATCGGGCCCCACTTTGCTGAATCTATTTCATCCCTACGTTTTGTCTTTTCATCTTTCTCACAGTCATTATATGTGGGGGGCTGCCTTTTCCTTTGGGGTATTTCTCTGGGGGCAAGTCAGGCCTATTTTTCTATCTTCAGGCTAGCTAGTTTCTTAGGCTGTGCCGAGTTGCATAGGTAGTTGTTAGGCGCAATCCACAGCCGCTTTTAGTTGCGTTTAGGATAGGATCAGGTGTGCAGTCTACAGAGTTTCCACGTCTCAGAGCTCGTTCTTTTGTTTTTGGGTATTTGTCAGATCACTGTGTGCGCTCTGATCGCTAGGCACACTGTGTCTCTGGATTGCCTTCATAACACCTTTCATTAGCACACATAACAGTACAAGGAGCCAAACTAATGATTCTCAATAGAGGGAAAGAAAAAGTTCTGACATCATTTTTTTTTTTTTTTTTTCTGCTCTGTGTTCATTTTTTTTTTCCCCTAGACATTTGGGTGATTCTGGATACAGGTGTGGACATGGATATTCAGGGTCTGTGCTCTTCAATGGATAATCTCGTTATAAATGTACAAAAGATTCAAGACACTATTGATCAGAAATCTATGTTAGAACCAAGAATTCCTATTCCTGATTTGTTTTTTGGAGATAGAACTAAGTTTCTAAGTTTCAAAAATAATTGTAAGCTATTTCTGGCCTTGAAACCTCATTCTTCTGGTAATTCTATTCAACAGGTTTTGATTATTATTTCTTTTTTGCGCGGCGACCCTCAAGACTGGGCATTTTCTCTTGCGCCAGGAGACCCTGCATTGAGTAGTGTCGATGCGTTTTTCCTGGCGCTCGGATTGCTGTACGATGAGCCTAATTCGGTGGATCAGGCTGAGAAAAATTTGCTGGCTTTGTGCCAGGGTCAGGATGATATAGAAGTATATTGTCAGAAATTTAGGAAATGGTCAGTACTCACTCAGTGGAATGAATCTGCGCTGGCAGCTTTGTTCAGAAAGGGTCTCTCTGAGGCTCTTAAGGATGTCATGGTGGGATTTCCTATGCCTGCTGGTTTGAATGAGTCTTTGTCTTTGGCCATTCAGATCGGTCGACGCTTGCGCGAGCGTAAATCTGTGCACCATTTGGCGGTATTGCCTGAGTTTAAACCTGAGCCTATGCAGTGCGATAGGACTATGACCAGAGTTGAACGGCAGGAATACAGACGTCTGAATGGGCTGTGTTTCTACTGTGGTGATTCCACTCATGCTATTTCTGATTGTCCTAAGCGCACTAAGCGGTCCGCTAGGTCTGCCATCATTGGTACTGTACAGTCCAAATTCCTTCTGTCCGTTACCTTGATATGCTCTTTGTCGTCGTTTTCTGTCATGGCGTTTGTGGATTCAGGCGCTGCCCTGAATCTGATGGATTTGGATTATGCTAAACGTTGTGGGTTTTTCTTGGAGCCTTTGCGGTGTCCTATTCCATTGAGAGGAATTGATGCTACACCTTTGGCCAAGAATAAACCTCAGTACTGGGCCCAGCTGACCATGTGCATGGCTCCTGCACATCAGGAAGTTATTCGCTTTCTGGTGTTGCATAATCTGCATGATGTGGTCGTGTTGGGGTTGCCATGGCTACAAACCCATAATCCAGTATTGGATTGGAATTCCATGTCGGTATCCAGCTGGGGTTGTCAGGGGGTACATGGTGATGTTCCATTTTTGTCAATTTCGTCATCCACCCCTTCTGAGGTCCCAGAGTTCTTGTCTGATTATCAGGATGTATTTGAAGAGCCCAAGTCCGATGCCCTACCTCCGCATAGGGATTGTGATTGTGCTATCAATTTGATTCCTGGTAGTAAATTCCCTAAAGGTCGATTATTTAATTTATCCGTGCCCGAACACGCCGCTATGCGCAGTTATGTGAAGGAATCCCTGGAGAAGGGACATATTCGCCCATCGTCATCACCACTGGGAGCAGGGTTCTTCTTTGTAGCCAAGAAGGATGGTTCGCTGAGACCGTGTATTGATTACCGCCTTCTTAATAAGATCACTGTTAAATTTCAGTATCCCTTGCCATTGTTATCTGACTTGTTTGCTCGGATTAAGGGGGCTAGTTGGTTCACTAAGATAGATCTTCGTGGTGCGTATAATCTGGTGAGAATCAGGCAAGGAGATGAATGGAAAACTGCATTCAAAACGCCCGAGGGTCATTTTGAGTATCTAGTGATGCCGTTCGGACTTGCCAATGCTCCATCTGTGTTTCAGTCTTTTATGCATGACATCTTCCGTGAGTATCTGGATAAATTCCTGATTGTTTACTTGGATGACATTTTGATCTTCTCAGATGATTGGGAGTCTCATGTGAAGCAGGTCAGAATGGTTTTTCAGGTCCTGCGTGCTAATTCTTTGTTTGTGAAGGGATCAAAGTGTCTCTTCGGTGTGCAGAAAGTTTCATTTTTGGGGTTCATCTTTTCCCCTTCTACTATCGAGATGGATCCAGTTAAGGTCCAAGCCATCCAGGATTGGATTCAGCCGACATCTCTGAAAAGTCTGCAAAAGTTCCTGGGCTTTGCTAATTTTTATCGTCGCTTCATCTGTAATTTTTCTAGCATTGCCAAACCATTGACCGATTTGACCAAGAAGGGTGCTGATTTGGTTAATTGGTCTTCTGCTGCTGTGGAAGCTTTTCAGGAGTTGAAGCGTAGTTTTTGTTCTGCCCCTGTGTTGTGTCAGCCAGATGTTTCTCTTCCGTTCCAGGTCGAGGTTGATGCTTCTGAGATTGGAGCAGGGGCGGTTTTGTCACAGAGAGGTTCTGATTGCTCAGTGATGAAACCATGTGCTTTCTTTTCCAGGAAGTTTTCGCCCGCTGAGCGTAATTATGATGTGGGCAACCGAGAGTTGCTGGCCATGAAGTGGGCATTCGAGGAGTGGCGTCATTGGCTTGAAGGAGCTAAGCATCGCGTGGTGGTATTGACTGATCATAAGAACTTGACTTATCTCGAGTTTGCCAAGCGCTTGAATCCTAGACAGGCCCGTTGGTCGTTATTTTTTGCCCGCTTCGACTTTGTGATTTCGTACCTTCCGGGCTCTAAAAATGTGAAGGCGGATGCTCTGTCTAGGAGTTTTGTGCCCGACTCTCCGAGTTTATCTGAGCCAGCGGGTATCCTCAAGGAAGGAGTCATTGTGTCTGCCATCTACCCTGATTTGCGGCGGGTGCTGCAAAAATTTCAGGCGAATAAACCTGATCGTTGTCCAGCGGAGAAACTGTTCGTCCCTGATAGGTGGACTAATAAACTTATCTCTGAACTTCATTGTTCGGTGTTGGCTGGTCATCCTGGAATCTTTGGTACCAGAGAGTTAGTGGCTAGATCCTTCTGGTGGCCATCTCTGTCACGGGATGTACGTACTTTTGTGCAGTCCTGTGGTATTTGTGCTAGGGCTAAGCCCTGCTGTTCTCGTGCCAGTGGGTTGCTTTTGCCCTTGCCGGTCCCAAAGAGGCCTTGGACACATATTTCGATGGATTTCATTTCTGACCTTCCCGTTTCTCAAAAGATGTCAGTCATTTGGGTGGTCTGTGATCGCTTTTCTAAAATGGTCCATCTGGTGCCCTTGGCTAAATTGCCTTCCTCCTCTGATTTGGTACCTTTGTTCTTTCAGCATGTGGTTCGGTTGCATGGCATTCCTAAGAATATTGTTTCTGACAGAGGTTCCCAGTTTGTTTCAAGGTTTTGGCGAGCCTTTTGTGGTAGGATGGGCATTGACCTATCCTTTTCCTCGGCTTTCCATCCTCAGACTAATGGCCAGACCGAACGAACCAATCAGACCTTGGAAACATATCTGAGATGTTTTGTTTCTGCTGACCAGGATGATTGGGTGTCCTTTTTGCCGTTGGCTGAGTTCGCCCTTAATAATCGGGCCAGCTCGGCTACCTTGGTTTCTCCATTTTTTTGCAATTCTGGGTTCCACCCTCGTTTCTCTTCAGGACAGGTTGAGTCTTCGGACTGTCCTGGTGTGGATTCTGTGGTGGACAGGTTGCAGCAGATCTGGACTCAGGTAGTGGACAATTTGACCTTGTCCCAGGAGAAGGCTCAACTTTTCGCTAATCGCAGACGCCGTGTGGGTCCCCGACTTCGTGTTGGGGATCTGGTTTGGTTATCTTCTCGTCATATTCCTATGAAGGTTTCCTCTCCTAAATTTAAACCTCGTTTTATTGGTCCGTATAGGATTTCTGAGGTTCTCAATCCTGTGTCTTTTCGTCTGACCCTCCCAGACTCCTTTTCCATACATAATGTATTCCATAGGTCGTTGTTGCGGAGATACGTGGCACCTATGGTTCCATCTGTTGAGCCTCCTGCCCCGGTTTTGGTGGAGGGGGAATTAGAGTATATTGTGGAGAAGATTTTGGATTCTCGTGTTTCTAGACGGAAACTCCAGTATCTGGTTAAATGGAAGGGTTATGCTCAGGAAGATAATTCCTGGGTTTTTGCCTCTGATGTTCATGCTCCCGATCTTGTTCGTGCCTTTCATGCGGCTCATCCTGGTCGGCCTGGGGGCTCTGGTGAGGGTTCGGTGACCCCTCCTCAAGGGGGGGGTACTGTTGTGAATTCTGTGGCTGAATTCACTCCTGTGGTCACAAGTGGTACTGCAGCTTCTGAGCTTCCTCCCTCAGGTGTTCTGGTGAGCTCGTTAGCTGCTTCGTTACTTAACTCCACCTGATGCTGCTATCCTTGCTCCTTGTCAATGTTCCAGTGTTGGATCTGAGCTTCTCCTGATTGTTCCTGTGACCTGCTGCTCTGTATAGCTAGGTGCTTTTTTGCTATTTTGTTGCTTTTTTTCTGTCCAGCTTGTCTTTTGTTTTGCTGGAAGCTCTGAGACGCAAAGGGTGTACCGCCGTGCCGTTAGTTCGGCACGGTGGGTCTTTTTTGCCCCCTTTGCGTGGTTTTTGCTTTGGGGTTTTTTGTAGACTGCAAAGTTCGCTTTACTGTCCTCGCTCTGTCTAAGAATATCGGGCCCCACTTTGCTGAATCTATTTCATCCCTACGTTTTGTCTTTTCATCTTACTCACAGTCATTATATGTGGGGGGCTGCCTTTTCCTTTGGGGTATTTCTCTGGGGGCAAGTCAGGCCTATTTTTCTATCTTCAGGCTAGCTAGTTTCTTAGGCTGTGCCGAGTTGCATAGGTAGTTGTTAGGCGCAATCCACAGCCGCTTTTAGTTGTGTTTAGGATAGGATCAGGTGTGCAGTCTACAGAGTTTCCACGTCTCAGAGCTCGTTCTTTTGTTTTTGGGTATTTGTCAGATCACTGTGTGCGCTCTGATCGCTAGGCACACTGTGTCTCTGGATTGCCTTCACAACACCTTTCATTAGCACACATAACACTCATCATCCACTGCCACTAGAACACCAGGGTGAATATGTTCTATGCTGCTACAGCCAGTCTATTTTTTTGGGCAAGGGTGTCTATGATCCCCATAAAAATGTTTAAAAAATGTACCCCCCATGGGGAAATGTTTGTCAGCCCATACACTAAGTGTATGGGCATTACGAGTCTAGAAGACTAGAAATTGCAAAAAAAGTGAAATACCACACTTGTTTTTAACACACAGAATGAGCAATGGACGGCACTAGAGAAGCACAAATCAATGTGGACATTAACTCCTTGAGGAACATCCGAAAAATACACAGGTGGCACGTATGTTCTGGGTATACGGTGCTCAGCACTGATAAGCAATCCACAGTAAATTCGATGAAACAAGAAAAGTATTTTTGACCTTACTGTGCTCTTTTGTGTCTTCAAGTTTCTTGGTAGTGTGTGAACAGGTTCCTACAGACTTGTTCATTGTGCAAGTAGCCCATGTGTTTCTGGTTCTATAGATCTATAATAGTTACAAATGTTACATTTTTTTGATTATCTATAGAGCTATATAAATATCTATCTGTGTGTAAACATTATTCTTCAATGGAGTATGTAAATGAAGAGGTTGGACAAGAAATGACATCACGACATCACAATTAATTTTTTGATCATTAATAGATCTTTATTTAGCTTTCAAAAACGCATACAAATCTGCATGAAAAAACACATCAAAAACGCATCAAATCCGCACCTGCATTTTCCTCCAAGAGAGGAAGAATCTGCATAGAAAATTCCACAGGCAAATCAGCAACGTGTGCACATAGCCTAAGACTTCTGTGAACCATTGGCCAAGCCAAGAGCAGGGCTGGGACTAGAGTGACAGTGAATTTGCTCAGTACATCTCCCTATTTTTTTCAGGCTGGTAACAATAACGTATGCAAACAAAGCAGTAAAGCAGAGAGGCAAAGCAGATAAGGCAGACAATTAATGACATTTTGACCAGGGTGGGATTTTTGGTGCTAGGACTTATCAGTGATCGGTCTCTGTAAATAATTATATAATAATTATTTATATAATAAATAATTTTCTTACCTAGTTAGGAGTTGCAATCTCCTCCCTCGAGTGGCCCGTTCTAAAACTGAAGGTGGTGTTTGCGGCTGGTCATCTCCGAACATGTCATCCTAGATCTATTTTGGGCACCAAATGTTAGGACACACAGAATGCGTTCTTAGTTGTCTGCCTCCAAATTGTATATTGGAGGTTTATAGACAGAGAAATCACAAGACATGGACAAAGAGTCATGTCTTAAATGAATTCTGGTTTATTGGTTGAATTATACAACATTTTATAGATAGAAATAAGGAAATTTACTACACATTACCTCACCGCCTTATCTCAATAATTATTGCTAGTCATTGCTGACGTCTGTCACCCACATGTCATTATCTTTAATGGTTAATCACTTCGGTCAAGCTGACATCTGTCTTGCACATAATCTTCAAAGTCAATCGGTATGGTCCGCAATAAGGTCTATTAATGGAAGAATCATTAGGGTTTTTCCCATTTGCACAGTTGCATGTAGCATGTTGAATTTTGATCACCATAGGCCGAGTGGTAAAGCATGGTACGGGCTTACTCGGTCATTTTAACAGTGTTCAGTATTATTCATTATTCAGTATTTGTGAATCTTATATTATATTTACAGATATGAATGATAATAACAAAACTTTTTCTCCACTCATGATTAGTGGTTGAGTGTAACCATTTATTGTCAAAATACTGTGTTTTCTCTTTCTAAATCATAAATACAACCCAAAACATCCAAATGACCCTGATCAAAAGATTACATACCCCATTTCTTAATACCGTGTATTGCCCCCTCTAACATCAATGGCAGCTTGAAGTCTTTTGTGGTAGTTGTGGATGAGGTTCTTTGTTTTCTCAGATAGTAAAGCTGCCCACTCTTCTTGGCAAAAAGACTCCAGTTCCTGTAAATTCCTGGGCTGTCCAGCATGAACTGCGCACTTGAGATCTCCCCAGAGTGGCTCAATGATATTGAGATCAGGAGACTGAGATGGCCACTCCAGAATCTTCATTTTGTTCTGCTGTAGCCAACGACAGGTCAACTTGGCCTTGTGTTTTGGATCATTGTCATGTTGCAACGTCTGAGTACGTTCCATGTGCAGCTTCTGGGCTGATGAGTGCAAATTTGCCTCCTGTATTTGCTGATAATGTGCTGCACTCATCTTTCCTTCAACTTCAAATTTCCTGTGCTTTTGTAGCTCACACATCCCCAAAACATTAGCTATCCACCTCCGTGCTTTACAGTGGGAATGGTGTTCCTTTCATCACAGGCCTTGGTGATTGCAACATTTATGGCTGTGGCAAAAAAGTTCAATTTTGGTCTCATCACTCCAAATTACCGTGTTCATGAAGTTTTGAGACTTGTCTCTGTGCTGCTTTACGTATTTTAGCTGAGATACTTTGTGGCATTTGTCCAGTAATGGCTTTCTTCTGGCGACTTGACCATGCAGCCCATTTTTCTTCAAGTGCCTATTTTATTGTGCAGCTTGAAACAGTCACACCACTAGTTTTCAGAAAGTCTTGTATTTCAGCTGAAGTTATTTGTGTGCTTTTCTTTGCATCCAAAACAGTTTTCCTGGCAGCTGTGGACAACTTTTTTGTTGGTCTGCCTGAAAATGGTTTTGTTTTTACAGAGCCCCTGATTTTCCATTTGGTAATCACAGTTGAACGCTGCTGACTGGCAATATCAATTCCTTGGATATCTTTTAGGATCCCTTTCCTGTTTTATATACAGTCATGGCCAAAAGTATTGACACCCCTGCAATTCTGTCAGATAATACTCATTTTCTTCCTGAAAATGATTGCAAACATAAATTATTTGGTATTATTATCTTCATTTAATTTGTCTTAAATGAAAAAACACGAAAAGAATTGTCCTAAAGCCAAGTTGGATATAATTCCACAGCAAACATAAAAAAAGGGAGTGGACAAAAGTATTGGCACTGTTCGAAAATTCATGTGATGCTTCTCTAATTTGTGTAACTAACAGCACCTGTAACTTACCTGTGGCACCTAACAGGTGTTGGCAATAAGTAAATCGCACTTGCAGCCAGTTGACATGGATTAAAGTTGACTCAACCTCTGTCCTGTGTCCTTGTGTGTACCACATTGAGCATGGAGAAAAGAAAGAAGACCAAAGAACTGTCTGAGGACTTGAGAAACCAAAACTATGAGGAAGCATGAGCAATCTCAAGGCTACAAGTCCATCTCCAAAGACCTGACTGTTCCTGTGTCTACCGTGCGCAGTGTCATCAAGAGGTTTAAAGCCCATTGCACTGTGGCTAAGATCCCTAGATGTGGACGGAAAAGAAAAATTGACAAGAGATTTAAACGCAAGATTGTGCAGATGTTGGATAAAGAACCTCGACTAACATCCAAACAAGTTCAAGCTGCCCTGCAGTCCAAGGGTACAACAGTGTCAACCCGTACTATCTGTCAGCGTCTGAATGAAAAGGCACTGTATGGTAGGAGACCCAGGAAGACCCCACTTCTTACCCCGAGACATAAAAAAGCCAGGCTGGAGTTTGCCAAAACTTACCTGTAAAAGCCTAAAATGTTTTGGAAGAATTATCTATGGTCAGATGAGACAAAAGTAGAGCTTTTTGGGCAAAGGCATCAACATAGAGTTTACAGGAGAAAAAAAGATGCATTCAAAGAAAAAAACACTGTCCCTACAGTCAAACATGGCGGAGGTTCCCTGATGTTTTGGGATTGCTTTGCTGCCTCTGGCACTGAACTGCTTGACCGTGTGCATGGCATTATGAAGTCTGAAGACTACCAACAAATTTTGCAGCATAATGTAGGGCCCAGGGTCAGAAAGCTGCGTCTCCCTCAGAGGTCATGGGTCTTCCAGCAGGACAATGACCCAAAACACACTTCAAAAAGCACTAGAAAATGGTTTGAGAGAAAACACTGGAGACTTCTAAGGTGGCCAGCAATGAGTCCAGACCTGAATCCCATAGAACACCTGTGGAGAGATCTAAAAATGGCAGTTTGGAGAAGGCACCCTTCAAATATCAGGGACCTGGAGCAGTTTGCCAAAAAAGAATGGTCTAAAATTCCAGCAGAGCATTGTAAGAAACTCATTGATGGTTACCGGAAGCGGTTGGTCGTAGTTATTTTGGCTAAAGGTTGTGCAACCAAGTATTCGGCTGAGGGTGCCAATACTTTTGTCTGGCCCATTTCTGGAGTTTTGTGCGAAATGATCAATGTTTTGCTTTTTTGCTTCATTCTCTTTTGTGTTTTTTCATTTAAGACAAATTAAATGAAGATAATAATACTAAAGAATTTGTGTTTGCTATCATTTTCAGGAAGAAAATGAGTATTATCTGACAGAATTGCAGGGGTGTCAATACTTTTGGCCATGACTGTAGTTCAACTACCTTTTCCCATTGATCCATTGACAATTATTTTGCTTTTCCCATGACTCACAATCGAGAAACGTCAGTGGTTGCAAGAAAGATTCAAAAGTCTATCTGGGTCGCAGAAACACACTCAGTTTTTATGCACACACACTGATTACAAGCAAACAGGTCACAGGTGAGGATGTTACCTTTAGTTGCCATTCAAATCCATTTGTGCCAACTTCTGTGCAGGTTATCAGGCCAAAATCACCAGGGTATGTAAACTTTTGATCAGGGTCATTTGGATGTTTTGTGTTCTCATTACGATTTAAAAAGAGAAAACACAGTCGTTTGACAATAAATGGCTTCACCGAACCACTAACCAAGACTGAAAAAGCTTTAGTGTTATCATTCAGGTAGATTTAAAGCTGCCATCAAGTTATGTCCATTATCACAGACAAACTGGTTGGAACTTTAGCGGGAAGAACCACTGATCTGTCTGTTCTTTTTATCCCTTTCAACAGCTCAACTGCTTTGTGAGCTTTATCACATAAACATATGAACTTCAGCAGAGCGTACTGCCACCCCACTAAGGCACTCCTGCAGATTTCCCAGCTGGGGAGTGATGTAGAGGCTATTTCCACTGAGGATGAGGAGGAGAGGCAGGAACTGGAATACGAGGAGACTAAAATCCTGATGGAAATTGGGCCTGCTATTCTTCGTGTGGGTGAGATGCGTGATGTCCCAGCCTCTGACTCTGTTCCAGACTCCACTAGGTTAACTCATTGTGCCATCAGGGAAATGTATCATCCCTGTCCACAAGAACTTATCCACGTGTCTGTGGTTAGGTGGATCTTCCCTGTGACCACATTGGCCAGAGCACTACTGATATTGAGTAACGTGTGTTTATGTAAGGTGGGGACGGCACACCAGGAAATATAATGTCTGCTGGGATTTGAGTACCCTGGGGCTGCCACTGCCAAGAGGTTGCGCAAAGACTCAATTCCCACAGGTCAAAACAGCAACATTTCCAGTGCTAGAAATCTGGCAATGTGGGTGATTAGCATTTAGGTCTGTGGGTGAGTGGCTGGATATTTCTGATTTTTGGCAAATGTCTGGGGCAGGGAAAATTGAAATCTGCCCTGGAACAATGAACTGGATGTGGTTGATGACTGTTGTGCGTGTGCAACCGCTGCTTTTGGAAAGGAGGTATCATCATGTTCTTTATAGTCAGAAGATTGGGAAGGCCGTAACACAGGGGAAGGGGCAGTGGTTTGACCCTCAAACACAGATTTTGTACCCATGGTTTCTGCCCACCTACTGGGTTGCTTGGCTGCCATGTGCTTTTTGTATTCTGGTGGTGCTCAGGTTGGCAGCGTTCTTGCCCCTTCTTAGCTTGGTTTGGCAGATGCTGCAAATTACAGTTTTATCTAAAGAACTTTCACAATGAAACTGCCATACAGGGGAACAAAGTACCCTTCGCCTGTTACCTAACCCAGTGGGGGGCTCTGTGGAACAGTTGATCAAGTTCTGCCCCTTGTCAAACCATAATCTCTTCTTGCCTCTTTTCTTGCATGCCTAATGCCAGATTGGATCAGTGGCCTCATCATCAACCACATTGTCTTCCAATTCCTCAATCTGATCCTCTTTACTAGTTGCAATTTGAGGCTCAAGGCCCACCAAGGACAACATCTACAAAGAGTTTGTATGTTCTCTCTGTGTTTGCGTGGGTTTCCTCTGGGTACTCCGGTTTCCTCCCACATTCCAAAGACATACTGATAGGGAATTTAGATTGTGAGCCCAAACGGGGACAGTGATGATAATGTGTGCAACCTGTAAAGCGCTGCGGAATATGTTAGCGCTATATAAAAATAAAGATTATTATTATTATTAACTGTGCGTCATGATTATCCTCCACCTCTTCAGACATGAATTGACCTTCCCCAATGTGGCTTTCTCCTGACTGAGGGTGCACAAATGTTTGGGCATCACTACACTCCCACCTGGTGGGAGGAATGAGGACCAGGTTGAATTTTCAAAATCCAAGCCTTTTGGCTACTGAGAATGGACAGTGTGGATAACTTTGTGATTCTGCTTGTCAACACACTGGAGGCTTTGTGTGCCATCCAACCCACAACAACCTCACACTTGTCTTGGTTTGTTAGTGGTGTAGCATGCTGACCAAATTTTGACAGGAACCTAGATTGAGATACAGTTACCTTTGCATCTATCACTTGGGCTTGGCAGGCACCACCACATCCATGTCCCTTAACATCACCCTTTCTCATCTTGAATTCGTTATGCTTATAAAACAAAAAAATACTGGCTTTATTTTTCACAAGTACCCTTACAAAGGTCTTTTGTACAAATTCACTGCATCTAGCAATGTGTGGCTATTTTTTGGGAGATCGCAGTTTTATTATACATGGCAACAGCAGACTGGCGTAAATTACAGGTAAAAAGTCACATTTGCGTATCTCTGCAGGCTTTACACCAGTCACATAACTGCTAAATAAAGATACACTATTTTTTAAACCAATACAAAATAATGTTTTTTTACATCCCCTTGCTGACATCCTCCAAAAGCAGAGTAATGAAGATGATTTTCACTGCTAAATTGTCACATAAGATTATCTCTACCCGGATTGCTCCAGTCACACAACTTCTAAAGACATACTATTTTTTAAACCAATAGAAAATTATGATTTTTTTTAGATCACCTTGCTAACACACTCCAAATGCAGAGCAATGAAGTTTATTGTTGCTGCTAAATTGTCACATAAGATTATCTCTACCCAGCTTGCGCCAGTCGCACAACTGCTAAACAAATATTAGGTATTTAAGCAATAGACGAGGAATATTATTTAGCAATTAAATTTTAAAATGGATGTTACTATATGCTTGCATTGAGGAATATAATTTTGCTGTATAGGGTGCTACACAGGAATATTATGTAGCTCCAATAAAATGATTTTGTATATTCTGTTACTACCTAATATTATTTCCTTCTACAAACAGCTGATTTTTATATTTTGATAGTAGATGGAACCCGCAATATTTCACCCTAAACCAACAGTCTGCTCCTAATACCAACTACTATACAACACAGTGGAAAATAGCAGAGATTTGTGGCATGTACTTGCAATGATGGTAACACTCAGGTGCCTGTCTTTCACTTTCCCTCTTATTAAATATCTCACTACAAAATACCCACCTAAAAGGCCTGTAGCCTTTAAATATCCCCTATGACACAGGAAGGCCAGCCAATCACAGTGATGCCACACCAAAGATGGCACAGGCATTACTGTGATTGGCAAGCCAGCCCAGCATGTTCATTGGCTCCAAATAAAGCGCCAAACATGCTGGGTGGGTCACTCAAATATACTGAGGCAAATACCTAATTACTCGCCGAGTAAAGAATAGCCCGAATACCTTACTATTCATGCGAGTAAGGAATAGTGCCGAATGTATTCGCTCATCAATAGTTGCTGGTCTTGATCTTTACATTGTTTCTTCTATTCTTCCAGCAATCATGTCCTTCTCCAGTGATTGCTCTCTTCGTATGATGAGTCCAAAGCATGCAAGACATAGCTTGGTAAGGCTTTCTTCGAGTGACATATCAGGCTTGATCTTCAACACTGCTTTATTCATTCTTCTTACCATTGATGGCATTGATAGCAACTTTACAGTTTGGGTCACTCATATCTAGTTATAACCATACAACCAGAGAAAGCCAGGCTTGTGTGTCTCTTTAAAGTTGAACCCCTATGCTTATGTAGTGTAACTTATATGCTTATGTGCCTCATGGAAGTTCCACAGCTGTCTTTAGTGCCTGCTCCGAGAAATGTAAAGGAATTTTGAATTTACAAACTTTGTATGAATTCCTTTAGAGCCAACCACTGACATATATTGCCTTCCATGCCTAGCAACTGACCACTGTACTAATTCTACCTAAGTCTCTAATTTTGTGCACCATGTCCTTTCAAGCTGCAAGTTCCATCAGCCATGTACTATAATTGCATCTCCTGGGTGCATCACAGTAACCAGAACTCTGGAGAAAAGTCTAGTCAAAATAAATACTAATAACATTGAGTCATTTTAAGGCTCAATTAATGAGTGTTCAGTTACATAATGTATACATCATTTCAAAAGAAGACACCTTTTTAACCTCATTTTTTCTCTTTTTTTTCTTCTGCTCATACAAACAGGTAATCTACCCTCCTGGGAGCCCAGCTTTGACAGTAGGTGGTGCATGAAATTATATTTCTCATGGAAAATGTAGAATTTATTCACAAAGCGTGGAAAATGAATCCTGCTTCCTATAATTTAACATAATGCATTTTAACTGCATGAGCAGCACATGCAGAACACTCACTGGCCCAAGCAATTTTACTGGATTCTTTTCTCTATTGGATTCAGATCAACACACTTCCAGATGTTTATCTCATTATTAAAAGTCAGAAACCCGAGACAACACCGGCCACTTGAAAATTGTCAGACCCTTATTTTTCTTCAAAAGAAAAGAAAAAATGGATCTACTCTATGTGAGGATTATCAATTAATCTTGTAATAAATAACTAACAAGACTTTACTGGTCTTCTTTTTTGTCATTGAAGGGGGTTAGCAGTACAACACTTTGCTTCTCAGTAATGACAAAAATAGGTACAGTTCCATTTGAAAATTGTAACACTGTAGCCATTACCAATAATGTGTTGTGGTGTGGATCTAAATTAATCTGCAAGTTTCTAAGCAAGTAAACCTACAAATAAAGTACCAGACAGACCCCAAAGTATAAATCAATACCAAATTTTATTAGACATACAATTTAAAAGAGACCACCATTGATGGTGATATACACCAGTGATGAAAGACACCACAGACCTGAGGTATATATAATCCATATAAATCTTCAGCCACAAATATAGTATATACTTCTATCATACCATAGTCAACTGTACCCACGGGCATACCCTGACAATGACCGGCAATAATGTACCCCAAAGTGGCGAAATATACAACCCACAAAGTTATAGCTGCCTTACCTCAGGTCTGATGGTGCCACGTCCCCTACGCGCGTTTCGGCTGCGTCCGCCTTCTTCCGGGGGAGTGGCAACATCAGATCACTGACCGGTTAAATAATTCAACCCACCCAATCAAAATATGACAACACCACGTGTCATATGTCCGCCTCCCTTGTACGGCGCATGCTCCGACCTCCGCCGCACAGCCAGAGTCCTCCACGGTGTCATCAGGCGAGCACGCCCACACAAGCGCCCAGCAGGCGATCACGTGAGCGCCCAGCCCGATAAAGACACCGCGGACAATGCACAGCCAGCGACGAGGGGCGCGCATGCGCACAGGAGCGGACACACAGGCGATCCCTCCGCTTGCACATACAGACCATTAACCCTGAAATACCACCTTGTCGCTGGCTGTGCGTTGTCCGCGGTGTCTTTATTGGGCTGGGCGCTCACGTGATCGCCTGCTGGGCGCTTATGTGGGCGTGCTCGCCTGATGACGCTGTGGAGGACTCTGGCTGTGCGGCGGAGGTCGGAGCATGCGCCGTACAAGGGAGGCGGACATATGACGCGTGGTGTTGTCATATTTTGATTGGGTGGGTTGTATTATTTTACCGGTCAGTGATCTGATGTTGCCACTCCCCCGGAAGAAGGCGGACACAGCCGAAACGCGCGTAGGGGACGTGGCACCATCAGACCTGAGGTAAGGCAGCTATAACTTTGTGGATTGTATATTTCGCCACTTTGGGGTACATTATTGCCGGTAATTGCCAGGGTATGCCCGTGGGTACAGTTGACTATGGTATGATAGAAGTATATACTATATTTGTGGCTGAAGATTTATATGGATTATATATACCTCAGGTCTGTGGTGTCTTTCATCACTGGTGTATATCACCATCAATGGTGGTCTCTTTTAAATTGTATGTCTAATCAAATTTGGTATTGATTTATACTTTGGGGTCTGTCTGGTACTTTATTTGTAGGTTTACATTCTATGTGTACGGGACCGTTATGGTTGTAATATCCCCTAACGGACACAGGGGTAAATTCTATGACTGCCTGTGTTTTTGTTTGCCTGTTATTGGTAAATTGTATTTTGCTGTGTATTTTCACAGAGTATTGTGGGACAAACAATGGATTATAGGAATCGAGACACGACCTGGCAGGCACAAGCTGCTTCGGTTTTTGATGGTGTGAATACTAGTGTGGTAACCAATACGAATGAAGAGGTTAAAAATCTGCAAATACAGCTGAAACGTTTGGTCCATAAAAGGACAAAATTATGGTGGAATAGGGCATTCCTTGAGAACTATTTGAAAAAGAAGTTGATCCCAAGAGGTTTGAGGATCCAGGTGTTCCCCTCATTTCCAGTGCATGATGAGGATTTTATGGTCAAGTGGGAGGAGGTGTGTACCGCAGCATCCTTCCAATTCATAGAATTATTGATTGAACTTAATAAAAAATCTGTAACGGCTCTGGAGACAGAGATTGATGAATCTTATGGAAATTTAAAAAAATTAATATCTGCGAAGTCCTTATCTGTTTTTAACCAGAGTATGGATAAAAACTCAGATGAATGGGAAGCACAGATTAAAACAGTGCAGGCTAAGAAGGTGTCCCGGGATAATGGAGACTTCCAACAAGGCACAGTGTATAGATGGAGGAGGAAGAGATCTGTGAGTCACATTATGAGAACTTCCTCGGTATCATCTTTGGCATCATCTGGAGGGAGATCTGATGGAACCCAATATTCAATTGAGACCAGATTTGGCAATAGTAAAAGGAAAAAAGAACAAAAGGTGGATTCTAATAAACGCCCGCAGACCTCCAGTGCCAAAAACGATGCCTTAAAGGTAATAAATTTATCAGATCATGAACTTAGTTATGAAGAACTTTCTGTATTATCTAAGGGTCTAACTTTCTCACCTAGCACGCGGCTTGACACCTTCACGGTAATCAAAGATTTGCATGTGTTCGGGAGATCATTGTTGTTTAAAAAGTGGCACCATAGTAAAGAGATTCAGAAGTTATTTCCCCTACCTGAAGAACAAGCTGCATTGAGGGATTTGGAGGAGCTGGCAGAAGAGCACATCAGACCATCTTTAGGTAAGGTTCCCCCATCACTCCGCCCAAAATCCAAAAAATTCCCTCCTCTTTTGGGTCTGCATTTGGACATTGTGTAACATCAATGCATTTTTATGCTCCACGCACTTCTTCAGGTTTACGATTTACACATAATAATAATATGAGTAATGAAACATGCTCTATATACAGCTCTGGCAAAAATTAAGAGACCGCTGCAAAATGTTCAGTTTGACAGATTTTTCTCTTTATAGGTATATTTTTGAGTCAAATTTAAATTGTTCTTTTAGTCTTTAAACTTCTGACAACATGTCTCCGAATTTCCAATAAATTTAGTATTTTTTTCTGACAAAAAAAGGTCTAAATAAAAAAAAAACAGTGCTTTCAGACCTCACATAATGCAAAGAAAACAAGTTCATAATAATTTAGAAACAACAATACTAATGTTTTAACTCAGGAAGAGTTCAGAAATCAATATTTTGTGGAATAACCATGATTTTTAATCACAGCTTTCATGCGTCTTGGCATGCTTTCCACCAGTCTTTCACACTGCTTCTGGTGCAAAAATGTAAGCAGTTCTTCTTTGTTTGATGGCTTGTGACTATCCATCATCTTCTTTATTACATTCCAGAGGTTTTCAATGGGGTTCAGGTCTGGAGATTGGGCTGCCCATGACAGGTCTCTTAATTTTTGCCAGAGCTGTATACATATAAAGAGAAAAATCAGGCAAACTGAACATTTTGCAGTGGTCTCTTAATTTTTGCCAGAGCTGTATGATAAAAGGAAGGTATATACAGTATATATCTATATATCTATGTATATAGATATATAGCTATATATAATGTTATGTACATATAATTATGAAGGAAAACATGTTTCTTAGTGTTTTTCCCTTAAAAAATATAGGTTTGGTTTGATAGGTCTTTTTACAAATCCGTAAAGCCAGTGCAATAGTCTGACAACATTATTTCCAGATATCATATGTGAGTGATAAAGGCATGCAAGCTGCTTCTCCATGGTATTCCCATTTAGTTTTAGCTATTTCCCATTCATTTCAGCTTTTTTTTCAAGCCCCCAGACCTGTTGTTGGGTTCAGCAGAAAAATATTCATCTTTCCCCTTGACTTGCTTTGGATTCTTTATTCTGTACTAATACACAGATATTAAGAATTATTTGTGCCAATTTTCCTTAATCCGAATATTTCACTATTCGCTCATAACTGAAAATTATGATTAAAGAATACAATTAGTAAACTTTTAAATCACTTTGCAACTCAGTTTATTAGGGGATGTGTCTTCATTTCTGTAAAACAGTTTATTTGCCTGACTTTAGCTGAATTGAAATCACAACATACTCATTTGGAGTTCTGATGATGGCAGTGAAAAGGGTAAGCTCAGCACCTGTGTCTCACTAATTCTGGGAACACGTCTGGTGCCAGAGATTGTTCTTATTAGCACAACTATAGAGGAGGAGACATTGGTTGACCTTATTCACCATCATCATCTGTACTCCAACGAATAAGTTCTGATATCAGTGCAGCAAAATGCAGCAAATAGACTGGGGAAAAGCAGGTGTTTGGAAACCACTTGAAAAAATAAATGTTGTATATACTGTACTTACCATATATACTCGAGTATAAGCCGAGAATTTCAGTCCATTTTTTTAGGGTGAAATTACCCCTCTCGGCTTATACTCTAGTCATTCCCAGGGGTCGGCAGGGAAGGGGGAGCAGCAGCTGACTAATAATACTCACCTGCTCCTGGCGCGGTCCCTGCACGTCCCTGGTTCTCCGGGCGCTGACAACTTCTTCCTGTCTTGAGCGGTCACATGGTACCGCTCATTACAGTAATGAATATGGACCCGACTCCACTCCCATAGGGGTGGAGCCGCATATTCATTACTCTAATGAGCGGCAACATGTGACTGCTCAACGCTGGAAGAGCTGTCAGAGCCTGGAGAACCAGGGACATGCAGGGACCGCGAACAGGAGCAGGTGAGTATGAAGGGGCAGTGCGCGATATTCAAATGTACCCTGTTCCACTGTCGGCGCCTCTCAGTCTTCCGCATCCTCTGCAGTGATGCTCAGGTCAGAGGGCGCGATGACGCGATTAGTGCGCGCGCCGCCCTCTGCCTGAACAGTCAGTGCAGAGGACGTGGAAGACACAGTGGCGCCCAGCGGTGGAACGGGAGACAGGTGACTATAGCAAGTGCCGGGAGCCTGAGCAACGAGAGGTGAGTATGCTTGTAAGTTTTTTTTTATTCGCATCAACAGCATATGGGGCATAATATTCTATGGAGCATCTTGTAGGGCCATAATCAGCATTTGTGCCGCATCATATGGGGTAAATATTTCTATGGAGCATCTTATGGGGCTATGTGCAGCATTATATGGGGCAAATGTGTCTATGAAGCATCTTATGGGGGCCATAAACAGCATTTGTGGAGCATTATAAGGGGCAAATATTTCTATGGAGCATCTTATGGGGCCATAATCAGCATTTGTGGAGCATTATACGGGGCAAATATTTCTATGGAGCATCTTATGGGGCCATAATCAGCATTTGTGCAACATTATATGGGGTAAATATTTCTATGGAGCATCTTATGGGGCTATGTGCAGCATTATACGGGACAAATGTGTATATGGAGCATCTTATGGGGGCCATAATCAGCATTTGTGGAGCATTATACGGGGCAAATATGTCAATGGAGCATCTTATGGGGCCATAATCAGCATTTGTGCAGCATTATATGGGGCAAATATCTCTATGGAGCATCATACGGGGCCATAATCAGCATTTGTGCAGCATTATATGGGGCAAATATCTCTATGGAGCATCTTATGGGACCATAATCAGCATTTGTGGAGCATTATATGTGGCAAATGTGTCTATGGAGCATCTTATGGGACCATAATCAGCATTTGTGCAACATTATATGGGGCAAATATTTCTATGGAGCATCTTATGGGGCTAAGTGCAGCATTATATGGGGCAAATATCTCTATGGAGCATCTTATGGGTCCATAATCAGCATTTGTGGAGCACTATATGGGGCAAATGTGTTTATGGAGCATCTTATGGGGCCATAATCAGCATTTGTGCAGCATTATATGGGGCAAATATCTCTATGGAGCATCTTATGCGACCATAATCAGCATTTGTGGAGCATTATATGGGGCAAATGTGTCTATGGAGCATCTTATGGGGCCATAATCAGCATTTGTGCAACATTATTTGGGGCAAATATTTCTATGGAGCATCTTATGGGGCTAAGTGCAGCATTATATGGGGCAAATATCTCTATGGAGCATCTTATAGGTCCATAATCAGCATTTGTGGAGCACTATATGGGGCAAATGTGTCTATGGAGCATCTTATTTAGCCATAATCAGCATTTGTGCAGCATTATATGGGGCAAATGTGTCTATGGAGCATCTTATGGGGCCATAATCAGCATTTGTGGAGCATTATACGGGGCAAATGTGTCTATGAAGCATCTTATGGGGGGCATAATCAGCGTTTGTGGAGAATTATACGGGGCAAATGTGTCTATGGAGCATCTTATGGGGTCATAATCAGCATTTGTGCAGCACTATATGGGGCAAATTTCTGTATGGAGCATCTTATAGGGCCATAATCAACATTTTTGCATCATGGTATTGGGCAAATGTCTCTATGGCGCATCTTATGGGGTCATAATCAACATTTGTGCAGCGTTATATGGGGCATATTTTAATATGGAGCATCTTATGGGGCCCATCATAATCTGTATGGAGCATTATATGGGGTGTATTTTGTATGGATCAACTTATGGGGCTCATCATGAACTGTATGGAGCACTATACGGGGCTCCTGATTCAATATGGATATTCAAAAACACTTAACCTACTGATGTCTCAATTAATTTTACTTTTATTGGTATCTAGTTTTATTTTTGACATTTACCGGTAGCTGCTGCATTTTCCACCCTAGGCTTATACTCGAGTCATTAAGTTTTCACAGTTTTTTGTGGCAAAATTAGGGTTCTCAGCTTATACTTGGGTCGGCTTATACTCAAGTATATATGGTAATTCATTTTTTGCTTAGAAACTTTTTACCAATAACAGGCAAACAAAAACACAGGCAGTCATAGAATTAACCCCTGTGTCCGTTAGGGGATATTACAACCATAACGGTCCTGTACACATAGAATGTAAACCTACAAATAAAGTACCAGACAGACCCCAAAGTATAAATCAATACCAAATTTTATTAGACATACAATTTAAAAGAGACCACCATTGATGGTGATATCAAAATATGACAACACCACGCGTCATATGTCGTATATGTTGTATATTTCGCCACTTTGGGGTACATTATTGCCGGTAATTGCCAGGGTATGCCCGTGGGTACAGTTGACTATGGTATGATAGAAGTATATACTATATTTGTGGCTGAAGATTTATATGGATTATATATACCTCAGGTCTGTGGTGTCTTTCATCACTGGTGTATATCACCATCAATGGTGGTCTCTTTTAAATTGTATGTCTAATCAAATTTGGTATTGATTTATACTTTGGGGTCTGTCTGGTACTTTATTTGTAGGTTTACATTCTATGTGTACGGGACCGTTATGGTTGTAATATCCCCTAACGGACACAGGGGTTAATTCTATGACTGCCTGTGTTTTTGTTTGCCTGTTATTGGTAAATTGTATTTTGCTGTGTATTTTGGGACAAACAATGGATTATAGGAATCGAGACACGACCTGGCAGGCACAAGCTGCTTCGGTTTTTGATGGTGTGAATACTAGTGTGGTAACCAATACGAATGAAGAGGTTAAAAATCTGCAAATACAGCTGAAACGTTTGGTCCATAAAAGGACAAAATTATGGTGGAATAGGGCATTCCTTGAGAACTATTTGAAAAAGAAGTTGATCCCAAGAGGTTTGAGGATCCAGGTGTTCCCCTCATTTCCAGTGCATGATGAGGATTTTATGGTCAAGTGGGAGGAGGTGTGTACCGCAGCATCCTTCCAATTCATAGAATTATTGATTGAACTTAATAAAAAATCTGTAACGGCTCTGGAGACAGAGATTGATGAATCTTATGGAAATTTAAAAAAATTAATATCTGCGGAGTCCTTATCTGTTTTTAACCAGAGTATGGATAAAAACTCAGATGAATGGGAAGCACAGATTAAAACAGTGCAGGCTAAGAAGGTGTCCCGGGATAATGGAGACTTCCAACAAGGCAGATGGAGGAGGAAGAGATCTGTGAGTCACATTATGAGAACTTCCTCGGTATCATCTTTGGCATCATCTGGAGGGAGATCTGATGGAACCCAATATTCAATTGAGACCAGATTTGGCAATAGTAAAAGGAAAAAAGAACAAAAGGTGGATTTTAATAAACGCCCGCAGACCTCCAGTGCCAAAAACGATGCCTTAAAGGTAATAAATTTATCAGATCATGAACTTAGTTATGAAGAACTTTCTGTATTATCTAAGGGTCTAACTTTCTCACCTAGCACGCGGCTTGACACCTTCACGGTAATCAAAGATTTGCATGTGTTCGGGAGATCATTGTTGTATAAAAAGTGGCACCGTAGTGAAGAGATTCAGAAGTTATTTCCCCTACCTGAAGAACAAGCTGCATTGAGGGATTTGGAGGAGCTGGCAGAAGAGCACATCAGACCATCTTTAGGTAAGGTTCCCCCATCACTCCGCCCAAAATCCAAAAAATTCCCTCCTCTGTCCCTATGTCAAAATGTGGATATATTTATCCAATTAGTAACAAAAGAACTTGAAGGGATCCCACCAATAATTTGGCGGGATAACCTAACTAAAAAAGAACATCAAGCGATAAAGGCTTTGAGTAAACAAAAGGACTTTTTAGTAAAACCTGCGGACAAGGGGGAGAATGTTGTAATTTGGCCAACTAACCTATACGAAACAGAGGCGTATCGGATGTTGAGAGATCCCACTTGTTACAAAAAACTAACGTTCAACCCTCTGGTATCGTATAAAGAGGAACTTCGTAAAATCCTTGGGAGGGCGGAGGAGAGGGGAATAATAACTAAGGAGGTAAGGGAGAGCCTATTAGTGAAAGATCCACGCATCCCGACGTTGTACCTACTGCCAAAGGTGCATAAAAATAAAAAAAAAAACCCCGGGGAGGCCCATTATCTCTGGGATAGGTAGCCTTACGGAGGGCATCGGGAGATATATAGACATGTTCCTCAAGCCATTGGTGGAGGCTATACCCTCATTTACTCGTGATACATCTGACTTTTTTAAAAAGATTGATTCAATACATATTGATGAGGGTATGCTTTTAGTGACTTGCGACGTGGAGTCGCTTTACACGAATATCAGGCACCACGATGGCTTGGGGGCGGTCTCCAAATTTTTGACCATGACAAATTTTTCAAGGGAAGAGATTGATTTTTTGGTATGTCTTATTCAATTTCTTCTGACTCATAACTTTTTTATTTTTAATGGATCCCTCTACCTGCAGCTCCAGGGCACTGCGATGGGGGCGGCCTGTGCGCCCTCGTATGCAAATGTGTTCCTGGGGCTGTCGGAGAGGGATCTATTCACGTCAGATCATGGTACATCGATGGAGCGGGTCATTTTTTGGACCCGCTACATCGATGACATTTTTTTGATCTGGCGTGGTACGCCATCTGAACTCAAAAATTTCTTTCAGACATTAAATAACAACGAGTATAATATTCATTTAACATATAAACATAGTTGTGAGCAGATTGAGTTCCTTGATGTCTTGGTCAAAAGAGACGCAAATGGTCTGTTGGTCTCGGATGCCTTCCGTAAGGAGACTGCGGTGAATTCTGTTCTACATGCCAGCTCCTCTCACCCTTCTCATGTAATCAATGCAGTACCCTATGGCCAATTCCAACGGATAAGAAGAATTTGTTCTATTATGGAGGACTTTGAAGAACGTGCACTGGAAATGAGGGTGAGATTCCTGGAGAGGGGTTATAGCCGGAGAAGTATTAAAAGAGCATATAATCGTGCGAGAAATATGGACCGCCAACAACTTCTTTATTCATCGAAGAAAAAAATCACAACAAATCAGGTAAGGTTGGTGACAACCTATAACTCTCAATGGACGAAACTCTTTGAATGTGTGGCGAAACAATGGCCTGTTTTACTGGCGGATCCAGTACTAAAACAGTACCTGTCGGAGAAACCCTCTCTCACTGCGAGAAGATCCAAGAGTCTGAGGGATACTCTGGTTAGGAGTTTGTATGTCCCGGAGGCACGGCCACTTTTCGGGTCACAAAGGCAAAATAGATCCCCATGGGGTTGTAAACCATGTGGGAAGTGTGTGGCGTGCCCCAATGTGGATACAGCAACCGAATTCGTGTCTTCAGATGGACGGAAATTTAATATTACACATGCAATAACGTGCACTACCACTGCTGTGGTGTATTACGCATATTGCACATGTGTTAAAATCTATGTAGGATTGACAACTAGAGCTCTGAAGATACGAATTAGGGAGCATGTAAGGGACATTCTTGCCGGAAAAGAGGAAGAGAACCTGGATATATTAAAAAGTGTCCCGAGGCACTTTAAACAATTCCATGACAGTGATCCTTCATGTTTGAGGGTAAAGGGGATTGACTGTATTCCATTGAGTCCACGGGGGGGGGGGGTAATGTGAGTAAAGCCCTGGCCCAAAAAGAATCCCGCTGGATTTGGGAACTTCGTACGTTGAAACCTGATGGTTTAAATGAAACGTTAAGCTTCGCACCTTTTCTTTAGTATGGTTGCTTTTTAATTATGTGTTGTGGTTCATCTGATTTTAGATTGATGTGTTTTCTTTTATAGGGATTTTAATATGTATTTGTTACTTTTTCAGCCTCCGCTTTGTATGTTTCTTGTTGGCCCGCTTTAAACCTGATTCAAGTCGGACGAATTTTGGAAGGATGCTCACTATACGCACTTTATATATTTATGCACTTTATATAATTATGTGTATATTATGGATATGTATTTAGATGATGTTGTTTATGTATCATATATATACAGATTGTTCACATTATGTTTATATCTGTCTATGTGTAATGTATATATCGTATGTATTTATATATGTAATATTGTGCAGATTGTGTGGTGTTCAGTAGCTTTATCATTTTTTTGTTTATTATAATTTTGTAATAGGGGTTTACATTGATTTTTATGGCACTAATGTAATATTGGAGATATTTATAAATGATCACTTCGTATAAATTCATCCATCTCCATGGAATGACCATGGATGTCTGATTGCATGTAAAAACATTGCTTTGTCCTATGTGGTCTATGGGAGGTTGGTGGCTTTAGGTGGTATTTCAGGGTTAATGGTCTGTATGTGCAAGCGGAGGGATCGCCTGTGTATCCGCTCCTGTGCGCATGCGCGCCCCTCGTCGCTGGCTGTGCGTTGTCCGCGGTGTCTTTATCGGGCTGGGCGCTCACGTGATCGCCTGCTGGGCGCTTGTGTGGGCGTGCTCGCCTGATGACGCCGTGGAGGACTCTGGCTGTGCGGCGGAGGTCGGAGCATGCGCCGTACAAGGGAGGCGGACATATGACGCGTAGTGTTGTCATATTTTGTTAGGGTGGGTTGTATTATTTAACCGGTCAGTGATCTGCTGTTGCCACTCCCACGGAAGAAGGCGGACGCAGCCGAAACGCGCGTAGGGGACGTGGCACCATCAGACCTGAGGTAAGGCAGCTATAACTTTGTGGGTTGTATATTTCACCACTTTGGGGTACATTATTGCCGGTCATTGTCAGGGTATGCCCGTGGGTACAGTTGACTATGGTATGATAGAAGTATATACTATATTTGTGGCTGAAGATTTATATGGATTATATATACCTCAGGTCTGTGGTGTCTTTCATCACTGGTGTATATCACCATCAATGGTGGTCTCTTTTAAATTGTATGTCTAATAAAATTTGGTATTGATTTATACTTTGGGGTCTGTCTGGTACTTTATTTGTAGGTTTACATTCTATGTGTACAGGACCGTTATGGTTGTAATATCCCCTAACGGACACAGGGGTTAATTCTATGACTGCCTGTGTTTTTGTTTGCCTGTTATTGGTAAAAAGTTTCTAAGCAAAAAATGAATTACCATATATACTTGAGTATAAGCCGACCCAAGTATAAGCTGAGAACCCTAATTTTGCCACAAAAAACTGTGAAAACTTAATGACTCGAGTATAAGCCTAGGGTGGAAAATGCAGCAGCTACCGGTAAATGTCAAAAATAAAACTAGATACCAATAAAAGTAAAATTAATTGAGACATCAGTAGGTTAAGTGTTTTTGAATATCCATATTGAATCAGGAGCCCCGTATAGTGCTCCATACAGTTCATGATGAGCCCCATAAGTTGATCCATACAAAATACGCCCCATATAATGCTCCATACAGTTTATGATGGGCCCCATAAGATGCTCAATATTAAAATATGCCCCATATAACGCTGCACAAATGTTGATTATGACCCCATAAGATGCGCCATAGAGACATTTGCCCAATACCATGATGCAAAAATGTTGATTATGGCCCTATAAGATGCTCCATACAGAAATTTGCCCCATATAGTGCTGCACAAATGCTGATTATGGCCCCATAAGATGCTCCATAGACACATTTGCCCCATATAATTCTCCACAAACGCTGATTATGCCCCCCATAAGATGCTCCATAGACACATTTGCCCCGTATAATTCTCCACAAACGCTGATTATGCCCCCCATAAGATGCTCCATAGACACATTTGCCCCGTATAATGCTCCACAAATGCTGATTATGGTCCCATTAGATGCTCCATAGACACATTTGCCCCATATAGTGCTCCACAAATGCTGATTATGGACCTATAAGATGCTCCATAGAGATATTTGCCCCATATAATGCTGCACAAATGCTGATTATGGCCCCGTATGATGCTCCATAGAGATATTTGCCCCATATAATGCTGCACAAATGCTGATTATGGCCCCATAAGATGCTCCATTGACATATTTGCCCCGTATAATGCTCCACAAATGCTGATTATGGCCCCCATAAGATGCTCCATATACACATTTGTCCCGTATAATGCTGCACATAGCCCCATAAGATGCTCCATAGAAATATTTACCCCATATAATGTTGCACAAATGCTGATTATGGCCCCATAAGATGCTCCATAGAAATATTTACCCCGTATAATGCTCCACAAATGCTGATTATGGCCCCATAAGATGCTCCATAGAAATATTTGCCCCTTATAATGCTCCACAAATGCTGTTTATGGCCCCCATAAGATGCTTCATAGACACATTTGCCCCATATAATGCTGCACATAGCCCCATAAGATGCTCCATAGAAATATTTACCCCATATGATGCGGCACAAATGCTGATTATGGCCCTACAAGATGCTCCATAGAATATTATGCCCCATATGCTGTTGATGCGAATAAAAAAAAACTTACAAGCATACTCACCTCTCGTTGCTCAGGCTCCCGGCACTTGCTATAGTCACCTGTCTCCCGTTCCACCGCTGGGCGCCACTGTGTCTTCCACGTCCTCTGCACTGACTGTTCAGGCAGAGGGCGGCGCGCACACTAATCGCGTCATCGCGCCCTCTGACCTGAGCATCACTGCAGAGGATGCGGAAGACTGAGAGGCGCCGACAGTGGAACAGGGTACATTTGAATATCGCGCACTGCCCCGTCATACTCACCTGCTCCTGTTCGCGGTCCCTGCATGTCCCTGGTTCTCAAGGCTCTGACAGCTCTTCCAGCGTTGAGCAGTCACATGTTGCCGCTCATTAGAGTAATGAATATGCGGCTCCACCCCTATGGGAGTGGAGTCGGGTCCATATTCATTACTGTAATGAGCAATACCATGTGACCGCTCAAGACAGGAAGAAGTTGTCAGCGCCCGGAGAACCAGGGACGTGCAGGGACCGCGCCAGGAGCAGGTGAGTATTATTAGTCAGCTGCTGCTCCCCCTTCCCTGCCGACCCCTGGGAATGACTAGAGTATAAGCCGAGAGGGGTAATTTCACCCTAAAAAAATGGACTGAAATTCTCGGCTTATACTCGAGTATATATGGTAAGTACAGTATATACAACATTTATTTTTTCAAGTGGTTTCCAAACACCTGCTTTTCCCCAGTCTATTTGCTGCATTTTGCTGCACAAATATCAGAACTTATTCGTTGGAGTACAGATGATGATGGTGAATAAGGTCAACCAATGTCTCCTCCTCTATAGTTGTGCTAATAAGAACAATCTCTGGCACCAGACGTGTTCCCAGAATTAGTGAGACACAGGTGCTGAGCTTACCCTTTTCACTGCCATCATCAGAACTCCAAATGAGTATGTTGTGATTTCAATTCAGCTAAAGTCAGGCAAATAAACTGTTTTACAGAAATGAAGACACATCCCCTAATAAACTGAGTTGCAAAGTGATTTAAAAGTTTACTAATTGTATTCTTTAATCATAATTTTCAGTTATGAGCGAATAGTGAAATATTCGGATTAAGGAAAATTGGCACAAATAATTCTTAATATCTGTGTATTAGTACAGAATAAAGAATCCAAAGCAAGTCAAGGGGAAAGATGAATATTTTTCTGCTGAACCCAACAACAGGTCTGGGGGCTTGAAAAAAAAGCTGAAATGAATGGGAAATAGCTAAAACTAAATGGGAATACCATGGAGAAGCAGCTTGCATGCCTTTATCACTCACATATGATATCTGGAAATAATGTTGTCAGACTATTGCACTGGCTTTACGGATTTGTAAAAAGACCTATCAAACCAAACCTATATTTTTTAAGGGAAAAACACTAAGAAACATGTTTTCCTTCATAATTATATGTACATAACATTATATATCTATATATCTATATACATAGATATATAGATATATACTGTATATACCTTCCTTTTATCATACAGCTCTGGCAAAAATTAAGAGACCACTGCAAAATGTTCAGTTTGCCTGATTTTTCTCTTTATATGTATACAGCTCTGGCAAAAATTAAGAGACCTGTCATGGGCAGCCCAATCTCCAGACCTGAACCCCATTGAAAACCTCTAGAATGTAATAAAGAAGATGATGGATAGTCACAAGCCATCAAACAAAGAAGAACTGCTTACATTTTTGCACCAGAAGCAGTGTGAAAGACTGGTGGAAAGCATGCCAAGACGCATGAAAGCTGTGATTAAAAATCATGGTTATTCCACAAAATATTGATTTCTGAACTCTTCCTGAGTTAAAACATTAGTATTGTTGTTTCTAAATTATTATGAACTTGTTTTCTTTGCATTATGTGAGGTCTGAAAGCACTGTTTTTTTTTTATTTAGACCTTTTTTTGTCAGAAAAAAATACTAAATTTATTGGAAATTCGGAGACATGTTGTCAGAAGTTTAAAGACTAAAAGAACAATTTAAATTTGACTCAAAAATATACCTATAAAGAGAAAAATCTGTCAAACTGAACATTTTGCAGCGGTCTCTTAATTTTTGCCAGAGCTGTATATAGAGCATGTTTCATTACTCATATTATTATTATGTGTAAATCGTAAACCTGAAGAAGTGCGTGGAGCATAAAAATGCATTGATGTTACACAATGTCCAAATGCAGACCCAAAAATCAAAATGAGGCTCCCAGATACATGCTTAAAAAGACAGGGGCAACACAAAAAAAAATAGAATATATGGAGATTGAGAGTAGAAATTTTAACATTACACAATGTACAAAGGTTTCCAAAAATTACCCAAAGGGTCTGTATCATACACGCCGAAAGAGACTATGATGGGGACCTCACAACACATTTTGCAATTATTAAAATAGGTTGAGATAGGGTGTACACATTCCACCATTGCACAATGTTCAAAGTTTTGCAAAATATACCCAAGAAGTCTGTATCATACACGCTGAAAGTGACTGTGATTAAAACCTCACAATTAGTTATGAACAAATACATTTGGCGCTGTTCGTTACTCGCATGAATAGTGTGGAATTCGGGCTATTCGTTACTTGGCGAGTAATTAGATATTCGCCTTGGTATATTTGAGTGACCCGCCAAGCATGTTTGGCGCTTTAATTGCATCAAATAAACATGCTGGGCTAGCTTGCCAAACAAAGTAATGCCGGCGCCATCTTTGGTGTGGCATTAGTGTAATTGGCTTGACTTCCAGCATCATAGGAACTATTTAAACGCTGCTGGCGCCATCTTGCACACATTGCAGCTGGAAACAGCGTTTTGAGAGCGTATTGTGAGCGTAGGAAGAGGGAAAGGAGCATAGAGACAGTAATAGAAAGTTATAGTGAGCGTCATTTATTCCAAAAAGTTCTAAAAGAGCTTAAAAAGAGCTGAAGACTGTCAAGATTACTTTTTTTGTTTATTAGGTGGGGATTTAGTAGTTAGAGATATAATAGGATTAAAAGCAGGTACCTGGGTGTGCTGATTATTGCAAATACATGCTGCAGCTCTCTGCTATTTTCCACTTAAAATACAGTGGGTAAAGGAAATTATTCAGACCCCTTTAAATTTTTCACTCTTTGCTTCATTGCAGCTATTTGGTAAATTCAAAAAGGTTCATTTTTTCACATTAATGTACACTCTACAAGATATCTTGACTGAAAATAGCAGAAATGTAAATTTTTTTTGCAAATTTAATGAAAAAGAAAAACTGAGATATCACATGGTGATAAGTATTCAGACCCTTTTCTCAGACACTCATATTTAAGTCACATGCTGTCCATTTTGCGTGATTCTTCTTGAGATGGTTCTACTCCTTCATTGGAAACCAGTTGTGTTTAATTAAACTGAAATGACTTGATTTGGAAAGGCACACACCTGTCTATATAAGATCTCACAGCTCACAGTGCATGTCACACCAAATGAGAATCATGAGGTCAAAGGAACTGGCCAAGGAGCTCAGAGACAGAATTGTGGCAAGGCACAGATCTGGCCAAGGTTACAACATAATTTCTACAGTACTCAAAGTTCCTAAGAGCACAGTGACCTCCATAGTCCTTAAATGGACGAAGTTTGGAACCGCCAGAAGTAATCCTAGACATGGTCATCCAGACAAACTGAGAATCATGGGATAAGAGCCTTGGTGAGAGAGGGAAAAAGAACACCAAGATCACTGTGGCTGAGCTCCAGAAATGCAGTAGGGAGATGGAAGAAAGTTCCACAAAGTCAAATATCACTGCAGCCCTCTATCAGTAGGGCCTTTATGGCAGAGTGGCTCAATGGAAGCCTCTCGTCAGTGCAAGACATATGAAAGCCTACATAGAGTTTGCTAAAAAAAAAACATGTAGGACTCCCAGACTATGAGAAATAAGATTATCTGGTCTGATGAGGCGACTATAGACCTTTTTGGTGATAATTCTAAGTGGTATGCGTGGAGAAAACCAGGCACTGCTCATAACCTGCCCAATACAATCCCAACAGTGAAACATGGTGGTGGCAGCATCATACTATTGGGGTGTTTTTCATCTGAAGGAACAGGACAACTGGTTGTCATTGAAGGAAACATGAATGCAGCCAAGTACAGAGATATACTGGAAGTACATAGTTACATAGTTATTAAGGTTAAAGGAAGACTTTAAGTCCATCTAGTTCAACCCATAGCCTAACTTAAATTGCCCTAACATGTTGATCCAGAGGAAGGCAAAAAAAAACCCATGTGGCAAAGAGTAAGCTCCACCTTGGGAAAAAAAATTCCTTCCCGACTCCACATACGGCAATCAGACTAGTTCCCTGGACCAACGCCCTATCAAGGAATCTAGTGTATATACCCTGTAACATTATACTTTTCCAGAAATGTATCCAGTCCCCTCTTAAATTTAAGTAATGAATCACTCATTACAACATCATACGGCAGAGAGTTCCATAGTCTCACTGCTCTTACAGTAAAGAATCCGCGTCTGTTATTATGCTTAAACCTTTTTTCCTCCAAACGTAGAGGATGCCCCCTTGTCCCTGTTTCAGGTCTATGATTAAAAAGATCATCAGAAAGGTCTTTGTACTGTCCCCTCATATATTTATACATTAACATAAGATCACCCCTTAGTCTTCGTTTTTCCAAACTAAATAGCCCCAAGTGTAATAACCTATCTTGGTATTGCAGATCCCCCAGTCCTCTAATAACCTTGGTCGCTCTTCTCTTCACCCGCTCCAGTTCAGCTATGTCTTTCTTATACACCGGAGACCAGAACTGTGCACAGTATTCTAAGTGTGGTCGAACAAGTGACTTGTATAGAGGTAAAATTATGTTCTCCTTATGAGCATCTATGCCTCTTTTAATGCATCCCATTATTTTATTTGCCTTTGTAGCAGCTGCCTGACACTGCCCACTAAATATGAGTTTGTCATCCACCCATACACCCAGGTCTTTTTCATTGACGGTTTTGCCCAGAGTTTTAGAATTAAGCACATAATTATACATCTTATTACTTCTACCCAAGTGCATGACCTTACATTTATCCCCATTAAAGCTCATTTGCCATTTATCAGCCCAAGCTTCTAGTTTACATAAATCATCCTGTAATATAAAATTGTCCTCCTCTGTATTGATTGTGACGGGGTGTACGGCAGAGCAAGAAGGGACAACAGGCCGAGGGATGATTCAACAGATTTATTATCAAGAACGCTGGAACAACACATGCAGGTAGATCTACAGAGTCCACAATTAGTCCAATGGAACAGGTTCGGGGGCACCTCCCGATAATCCTTGTGCCAGGTAACAAAGCAATAGTCCACAATTAGTCCAAGGGATCCCAAAACAATCTCACAAATGACGAGATATGTCCTCAGCTCAAGTCTCGCCCCGTTCGCTTCCACAGTCCTAGATGGGCGTGGGGTCTTGCCTCAGCTAAGAATCCCCACTCCTTTTCCTTCAAGGATCAACTCACATCTGATCTCAAAATAAGAATGGATTGTCTGAGCTCCTGGGATCCGCCCATGAAGGGGGTAGGGGTTACACCTTCTATTCAATGGTTGGGTCCACCAGAAGATTCTAGACTGGTGGGCTCCAGGCAGTCTATGTAATATGTACATTTGACTAGCCACCTGCTGTGAGGAAGAATGGCTATTCCTCCACTAGTGATGTTGACAAAGCTTAATTTCATTAGAGCTTAGGGCTGCAAGTATTGGGGGAAGGAGACATTGTTACAGGTGAACTCCCAGCCAAGAAAATACATAAATTACAGCTAATAGAAACCAGAGAATAGTTACATACATCAAATGGCATATTATTCAAATACAGGACAGGGCAAAAGTACATATCATGACAATCCTTTCCCCTCCCAATTTGTGTACGTACCAGGGACCTCTACAGGTCGCTGGTTAAGTACACACAGGCAGAGCGTAACTTACATGTGGCTTCATGCAGCCACGAATTGGCATCGTAGCTCTCCCACATCATTGCCCAGGAGAACATCTGCAGGCAGACCACCCATCACCCCAACCACACATCGCCTGACCCCAAAACCAAAGTTCAGATCCACAGTGGCTGTGGGAATAGTCCTCCATTGTCCACCAGCCAGTTCAATGACAATCCCAGGTCCTCGATGGATTGCCTCAGGCCGAACCACTCAGGGATCAGCCAGTGTGAGGAAAGCCCCTGAGTCACAAAATCCAATAAGTCTCTGTCCATCCAGCACGACCTCCTGCAAGTGCTTACATCGATGAGCAGAAGTCGTCATAGCTGCGGGTCGCACACCATAAACTCCTAGTGGTGCAACAGGGGTGGGTGAGGCACTAGGCCAGTCCTCACGTAGTGGTGACACGTCATCCTCCATGGCACTTGGGCGTACATAATTAATAATACGACTGGGTACAGGATTAATCCTCATTTGAACAGCTGGGCAGGAGGCTTGCAGATGCCCCGGCTGTCCACATCGATAGCATCTCTGCTAGGTCTCACTCCATCCAAGGCGTCCTCTTGGGCGAGGGGTAAGGGAACCTGGAGGCCGGCTTCCACCTGAAGGTGCTGTAGGGGTTTGAGGACGACTTCTCCATGAGCTGGCTGGGCATGAAGCCTGCAGATGCCCCAGATGCCCACAACCATAACACTTGCGCTCTGCTACTTCCTCTCCTCGTCGTATTCCAGAAAACGCAGTAGAAGCAACTGGAGGCACATTTACACGGGTATCAGCATGAGGTGGTGGCTTAGAGGAACGGGGAAAAATGGGGACAGAAGAACAGGGGGCCACCGGTGTTGTGGAGCTGGTAGGCCTCTCTCCATCCTCCAACAGAACCCTCCACTGAGGCTTGATGGTGAGAGCCTCATCAGCTAGAGCTGCAGCTTCCTCCACCCTGGCTGGTCTCCTCTCACGCACCCATTCCCGGATCTCAGCAGGGCACTTGAAGTAAAACTGCTCTTTTAGGATAACCTGGTGGAAGGTCTCCCAGGTTAAGGCCTCATCTGCCTCCAGCCAGCGATGACATATTTGTTTGAGTCTGTGGGCATACATCTTGAAAGACACTTCCTCATCACAGGCTAAAGTACGGAACTGAGTCCTGTAAGTGTCTGGGGTAACAGCATAATGTTCTAGAATAGTCCGTTTAATCTCCGCATACTCACAGTTCCCCTGAGGGTCCATAGCTCTGTAGGCTGCGGCAGCTCCACCCTCTAAGAGCCCCACCAGATGTCGGACTCGGTCCCTTTCCGGCCTTCCATTAATCAACACTGATGCTCAAAGTCCTGGAAGAAGCCCTCAATGTCGCCTGCAGCCTCATTAAAGGGCTTGAAGTCTTTGCGGGACACTCTGGGGAGTTCCCTCATGGTGGGTGCTGGGGTTACAGTCTGTCTGGAGCTTCTAGCTGCTTCCAAAGTGATCTGCCTCTCCAGCAATGCCATCTCCTGAGCTCTGTCCTCGGCTCTGTGAATGGCCTGCCTCTCCTCGGCTCTGTGAATGGCCTCCCTCTCCTCGGCTCTGTGAATGGCCTCCCTCTCTCTCTCCTCTGCTCTGTGAATGGTCTCCCTCTCCCTCTCTTGAGCTCGGTGAATGGCATCTTTCTTATAGTCTATGGTGGCCTCTTCTCCCAGCAATGCCAACTCCTCCTCGTACCACACAACCCACTGACTTTTTTTTAATTTACCTCCGGATGCAGTCTTTCCTCCATTTGCTGTGAGGGTCCTTCCTCAGCGTCATCTTGCAGGCGAACTCCTTCCAAAGCCTCAATAAGCTGCTCCTTGGAGAGTCTCTTAAAACGGACTCCTACTTCACGGGCCTTTGATTGTAGGCTCCCCAAAGTCCAGTTCTTGTACTCTGCGGTGTTGGTTCCCGATGTTGGGCCATTGTCCTCCATTCCTTCTGCTCTGATCCCACTGCTTGCCACCAGTTTGTGACGGGGTGTACGGCAGAGCAAGAAGGGACAACAGGCCGAGGGATGATTCAACAGATTTATTATCAAGAACGCTGGAACAACACATGCAGGTAGAGCTACAGAGTCCACAATTAGTCCAATGGAACAGGTTCGGGGGCACCTCCCGATAATCCTTGTGCCAGGTAACAAAGCAATAGTCCACAATTAGTCCAAGGGATCCCAAAACAATCTCACAAACGACGAGATATGTCCTCAGCTCAAGTCTCGCCCCGTTCGCTTCCACAGTCCTAGATGGGCGTGGGGTCTTGCCTCAGCTAAGAATCCCCACTCCTTTTCCTTCAAGGATCAACTCACATCTGATCTCAAAATAAGAATGGATTGTCTGAGCTCCTGGCATCCGTCCATGAAGGGGGTAGGGGTTACACCTTCTATTCAATGGTTGAGTCCACCAGAAGATTCTAGACTGGTGGGCTCCAGGCAGTCTATGTAATATGTACATTTGACTAGCCACCTGCTGTGAGGAAGAATGGCTATTCCTCCACTAGTGATGTTGACAAAGCTTAATTACATTAGAGCTTAGGGCTGCAAGTATTGGGGGAAGGAGACATTGTTACAGGTGAACTCCCAGCCAAGAAAATACATAAATTACAGCTAATAGAAACCAGAGAACAGTTACATACATCAAATGGCATATTATTCAAATACAGGACAGGGCAAAAGTACATATCATGACATTGATTACCCTGCAGAGTTTAGTGTCATCTGCAAATATTAAAATTCTACTCTGGATGCCCCCTACAAGGTCATTAATAAATATGTTAAAAAGAAGAGGGCCCAATACTGACCCCTGTGGTACCCCACTGCTAACCGCTACCCAGTCCGAGTGTGCTCCATTAATAACCACCCTTTGTTTCCTATCCCTGAGCCAGCTCTCAACCCACTTGCACATATTTTCCCCTATCCCCATTATTCTCATTTTATGTATCAACCTCTTCCAGATTGCTCTGGACCATGAATTGGCCAGTTTATGCTCTAAGCTTTCTACATTTTTCATATTTCTAGCATAGCAATGCAATTCAATTACATTTTCATATTTCATTTTTGCAAGCTATGGTGCTGCAGAGTGCTGCCTTATTTATTTAATTATATATGAGTTGGTGAATTTAGGTAAGCACCTGTTCACACCTAGTCTATGTTTGGATGTTATGGTCAGTTTTTTGAAATTTGTATTTATTAGCTTTCTGACTTGGCGCTGTGCCTCTTAGCTTCAGGTGTTTTTAATCACAGCAGGACCTCACCCCTCCAGAGAGATATAGATTTCAGTCTAAGAGAGGAGTCACAGGTTCCAATAAAGATGAAGACTTCATTCTAAGGAAGGATTGGCATTGTTCTGAAAATGAGAAACGCCTTACTGTGGCTTCCAGGTACACATGAAATAGCCAATTTATGCTGTAAGCTTTCTCAATTTTTCATATTTCTAGTGCAGTAATGCAATTCAATTTTCATAAGTCATGTTTTCAAGCTATGGCGCTAGAGTGCTGTCTTGTTTTGATTGCTCTGGACCTCAGACTTGGCCAAAAGTTCACCTTCCAACAAGACAATGACCCTAAGCACACAGCTAAAATAACAAAGGAGTGGCTTCAGAACAACTCTGTGACCATTCTTTACTGGCCCAGCCAGAGCCCTCACTTAAATCCAATTGAGTATCTCTGGAGAGACCTGAAAATGGCTGTCCACCAACGTTCCCCATCCAGTATGATTGAACTAGAGAGGATCTGCAAGTATGAATAGCAGAGGATCCCCAAATCCAGGTGTGAAAAACTTGTTGCATCATTCCCAAGAAGACTTATAGCTGTACTAGCTCAAAAGGATGCTTCTACTCAAAACTGAGCAAAGGGTCTGAAAACTTATGACCATGTGATATTTCAGTTTTTCTTTTTTAATAAATTTGCAAAAATGTCTACATTTCTGGGGGGGTTTTCAGTGAAGATGGGGTGCAGAGTGTACATTGATGAGAAAAAATGAACTTTTTTGAATTTACTAAATGGCTGCAATGAAACAAAGAGTGAAAAGGGATCTGAATACTTTCTTTACCCACTGTAAATAGAGATGAGCAGATTTGATCGGGTCAGCACTTATTCGGCAAGCTATAGCGCTTGCAGAATAGGCTGCAGAGGGAACCTGGCTTCCTGGATCTTGCCGGCTGATCAGTTATTCAGCTCTGCAGCTTCATGTGTCACGGCTGGGTAACAGTCATGCACTATAGCTTGCCGAATAAGCCCTGACCCAATCAAATTCGCTCATCTCTAGTTTAAGGAAGATCTACAGTAACCTCCCTTTACCTCACAATATTGTTTTCAAAGGCAGTCATGGTGTAGAGCAAGAAAGCATTAGTTGCTGGAATAGAGGACAATCCACTTCAGTGATGAGTTCCGCTCTTGTCTTGGAAGCAATGATGACCAGAGATTCATTTTGAGGCCATGTGAGCACTGACATGAATAGATTTTCAGGGGGGAATGTTAAACTAGTCCTACTCCTGGCTATATGGTGGGCATGTAAGGTGCGCAGGGCATTAGTCATGGGCAAGGGTCTGCTGTGTTCTCACACCCTGGCACCCCACTAGAAAATAGTGTCCCATTTCCCAAATCCATGCAACACATTCATTCCTGCACTAAGACTGTCAATTGTCATCATCAGCTTATATTCCCATATTGTTCTGTCTCTTTGAGATTTGATGATGACCTTTGACAGTCTTAGTGAAGGAATGAATGTGTCGCATGGATTTATGTCTTTTTACATCAACTAAGGAACTAAGGAATTTGCCCTTCAGACCATGTGTGGTCATCACAACAGAACCAGACCCCAATCAGAGGACAATAAAACATTCCTTATCTAAGAACTGGTTGAATATTTGTGGACATAACTGTTTATTACTCATGGTAATTCTGCTTCATGTCAAGTGTCTTATCCATGTTTTTTTTTCTGTGCTGTGTTGTGCATAAATATGTGATTCTCCAGAATTTCTTTTAGTCTTTGCCTGATGAAGAGACCTGAGTAGTCTTGAAAGCTTGCAATTTGTTATCATTAGGGTTGAGCGACTTTTACTTTTATAGGATCGGGTCGGGTTTCACGAAACCCGACTTTTTCAAAAGTCGGATCGACTGAAATCGGCCGATCCTTTAAAAAAGTCACGGTCGGGGTCGGCCGAAACACGAAACCCAATGCAGTGCATTGGGTTTTCAATGGTTCCCAGGGTCTGAAGGAGAGGAATATATAGTATATTCCTATTAGGTGTATACTCACCCTCGGACGCGCCCTGCTTCTTTCCGGCAGCCTTCCTTCCTAAGAATCAGCGCTTGAAGGACCTTCGGTGACGTCGCGGCTTGTGATTGGTCGCACGAGCGGTCACATGGGCGGTCGTGCGACCAATCACAAGCCGCGACGTCATCTAAGGCCCTTTACGCGCTGATTCTAAGGAAGGAAGGCTGCCGGTTAGTACCAGGGTGCGTCAGAGGGTGAGTATAGCAATATTTTTTATTTTAATTCTTTATTTTACACTTAAATATGGATTCCGATACCGATTTCCGATATTGCAAACATATCGGAACTCGGTATCGGAATTCCAATACCAGATTCAGAAGATCGCCGACCTCATGGCCGACCCCACACAGGGGTCGGGTCGGGTTTCATGAAACCCGACTTTGCCAAAAGTCGGCGACTTCTGAAAATGGCCGACCCGTTTCGCTCAACCCTAGTTATCATCTTTTCAGTTAGCCATTAAAAGGTATCAACCACTGAGGACTCTCAATTCTAAATATATTTCTATCTACTGGCTAACACGGTACCAAGATATATATCTTTCCTGAACCAAAATAACATACATTTGTATTGTTTTTTTTTTCTCACATTAAGCTTAAAGTACATAAGCTAAAGCATGTAAGTCCGTATTTTTTTGAGTGCGACGCTCACACTTGAAATTGAATAAATCATGAAATGTTGAAAATTTTGTTCCCAATTTTTAATCATTTGCAAATCATTAACATGTATTTATCAAGTTATTGCCATAATTCCATGAATTTTCCTTCTTGGTGTTGCAGTTTTAATGTTGAAAAGTATATGTTGTAATATTATTTCTAAATATGTTACATACATATACATTAAATAAATACATAATTGCACATTCCACAGACAGTCCACATCCTCTGGAAAGCAGAGGACAGAGCTGGCTTCCTGCTTAAATCTTCTGTCCTTTAGAAAGGTGATAAATTGGCATCCTTTCTGTAGGAACTGTAATTTTGTGGAATTGACTAAAGTACTTCAAGAGCCAGTCACAGCAGTATCTGTTGATGCACAAGCAGTAAGTAAGGTTTATGCAGCCTTATCTGAGGGCAACATAAAGTTGAAAGAGATATCTTGAATATATTGCTGTATTTTGACATGGGTTTTCATGCAGTAGTTTCTATACAATTACTCTTTTCAGCACTAAGCTCAAATATTTATAAGCTGCTAAATCCCCCTGCTCTCTCACAAATGATTGACAGTTTTCTCTCTACATTAAGCATAGGATAAAGATGTCAATCAGTGGCAGGTGGTGGGAGGAGCTAACGACTAATAAATATAGAGGATTTTATAGTGCATGCACCTAATGGGCAGAACTCCAGAGCTTCGCTCATGCCACTGCTCTACAATGTAAGGTAAGGATAGGTGGAGGTGCCTTATTCCAGTTAACAGGTGATAACTATCAGTCTCCATTTTAATACTGTACTTTCTGGACATATCCTATATGTACTTACATATTCAGTACCTACTCAATATAATTGACAGCTCTTGATTGTCACTGGTTCCTGGCAGTTGTACAATCTCAGGCTCTAAATGTAAAGTTTCAAGACTAAAGGTACCGTCACACTTAGCGACGCTGCAGCGATACCGACAACGATCCGGATCGCTGCAGCGTCGCTGTTTGGTCGCTGGAGAGCTGTCACACAGACCGCTCTCCAGCGACCAACGATCCCGAGGTCCCCGGTAACCAGGGTAAACATCGGGTAACTAAGCGCAGGGCCGCGCTTAGTAACCCGATGTTTACCCTGGTTACCATCGTAAAAAAACAAACAGTACATACTTACATTCAGCTGTCTGTCCCTTGCCGTCTGTTTGCTGCACTGACTGCTGGCCGCAAAGTGAAAGCAGAGCACAGCCACAGCGGTGAGTCACCGCTGTGTGACTCATCGCTGTGCTGTGCTTTCACTTTCACTTTGCGGCCAGCAGTCAGTGCAGGAAATAGACGGCAAGGGACAGACAGCTGAATGTAAGTATGTACTGTTTGTTTTTTTACGATGGTAACCAGGGTAAACATCGGGTTACTAAGCGCGGCCCTGCGCTTAGTTACCCGATGTTTACCCTGGTTACCAGTGAAGACATCGCTGAATCGGTGTCACACACACCGATTCAGCGATGTCTGCGGGGAGTCCAGCGACGAAATAAAGTTCTGGCCTTTCTTCCCCGACCAGCGACAGCACAGCAGGGGCCTGATCGCTGCTGCCTGTCACACTGGACGATATCGCTAGCGAGGACGCTGCAACGTCACGGATCGCTAGCGATATCGTCTAGTGTGACGGTACCTTAAAGGACTATGGACTAAAATAAACAATTAAGTAGCTAGATAAAAAGTTATTGGCTTTCTCAATAGTATGAAACAATGCGACAATGAAGTATCCCACTTCCCCAACCCACATTATGCACAATAGTTATATATTTTTATGTTCACATTCAATGAAGTATATTTAGTAGTCAGTACTAGAGATGAGCGATTCTTTTGAAAATGGACTTTACCGTGAATTGAAAGTACTCCAAAGTCTCCAGATTGCCTTGAATATATGTGTACTAGATGGTAGCCCGATTCTAACGCATCGGGTATTCTAGAAAATGTATGTAGTTTATTTATGAAGCTTTTAGAATAATACATTGAATACACAGGATTCAGCCGGCCGTGACCAATTAGCGAAGCGTGGTTCAAATCCCGCGCCAATTCATGGCCGGACTGCGCCTGTCGCTGATTGTTCGCGGCCAGCCACGTAGTATATAGCACAGCCACATAGTATATAACAGCCCATGTAGTAAATAGCACAGCCACATAGTATATTGCACAGCCACGTAGTATATAGCACAGCCATGTAGTATATAGCACAGCCACGTAGTATATAGCACAGCCCACAGAGTATATTGCACAGCCCATGTAGTATATTGCACAGCCCGCGTAGTATATTGCACAGCCCGTGTAGTATATTGCACAGCCCGCGCAGTACCACGCACACAGTATATAGCACAGGCCACATAGTGTATAACACAGGACATGTAGTTTATAACACAGGCCACGTAGTGTGTAACACAGACCATATAGTGTATAACACAGGCCACGTAGTGTATAGCACAGCCCATGCAGTATATTGCACAACACGCGTAGTACATTGCACAGCCCGCGTACTATATTGCATAGCCCGCGTAGTATATTGCAAAGCCCGCGCAGTACATTGCACAGCCCGTGCAGTACATTGCACAACCCGCGCAGTACATTTCACAGCCGGCGCAGTACATTACACAGCCCACGCAGTACATTGCACAGCCCGCGCAATGCATTGCACAGCCCGGACAGTACATTGCACAGCCCACGTAGTATATTGCACAGCCCACGTAGTATATTGCACAGCCAACGTAGTATATAGCACAGCCCACACAGTATATTGCACAGCCCATGTAGTATATAGCACAGCCCATGGAGTATATAGCACAGCCCAGCCCACAGAGTATATAGCACAGCCCACGTAGTATATATTGCACAGCCCACGTAATATATTGCACAGCCCATGCAGTATATAGCAATGTGGGCACCATATCCCTGTTAAAAAAAAGATTTAAAATAAAAAATAGTGATATACTCACCCTCCGTTGGCCCCCGGATCCAAGTAAAGCATTTTCCGATGCTCCTCGCGCGCTCCGGTCTCAAGAGTGCATTGCGGTCTCGCGAGATGATGACGTAGTGGTCTCGCGAGACCGCTACGTCATCTTCTCGCGAGACCGCAATGCATAGAGCGGTCACCGGAAAGGCCTGTTCCTGATTCGGGGGGCCGACGGACGGTAAGTATATAACTATTTTTTATTTTTTTTATTATTTTTAACATTAGATCTTTTTACTATTGATGCTGCATAGGCAGCATCAATAATAAAAAGTTGGTCACACAGGGTTAATAGCAGCGTTAACCGAGTGCGTTACACCGCGGTCAACGCTGTTATGAATTGGTGATTCAGAAACACAATAGACCTGGTTGTTAAGAGCACACAAGTGACCTGATAGTTACAAATAACATAGGACAAGCTCTGAGACGTGGGAACTCTGCTGACCGCAATCCCTAATCCTATCATACCACACTAAAGGTAGCCGTGGAGCGCTCCTGACAAAACCTAGTCACCTCGGGCACAGCCTGAGAAACTAGCTAGCCTGAAGATAGAAAAATAAGCCTACCTTGCCTCAGAGAAATTCCCCAAAGGAAAAGGCAGCCCCCCACATAACATGACTGTGAGTTAAGATGAAAATACAAACACAGAGATGAAATAGATTTTAGCAAAGTGAGGCCCGACTTACTGAATAGACCGAGGATAGGAAAGATAGCTTTACGGTCAGCACAAAAACCTACAAAACAACCACGCAGAGGGGGCAAAAAACCCTCCGCACCAACTAACGGTACGGAGGTGCTCCCTCTGCGTCTCAGAGCTTCCAGCAAGCAAGAAAAACCAATATAGCAAGCTGGACAGAAAAAATAGCAAACAAATGTAACACAAGCAGAACTTAGCTTATGCAGGGCAGACAGGCCACAAGAACGATCCAGGAGAGAGCACGACCAATACTGGAACATTGACTGGAGGCCAGGAACAAAGAACTAGGTGGAGTTAAATAGAGTAGCACCTAACGACTTAACCTCGTCACCTGAGAAAGGAAACTCAGAAGCCGCAGCCCCACTCACATCCACCAGAGGAAGCTCATAGACAGAACCAGCCGAAGTACCACTCATGACCACAGGAGGGAGCTTGACCACAGAATTCGCAACAGTACCCCCCCCCCTTGAGGAGGGGTCACCGAACCCTCACCAGAGCCCCCAGGCCGACCAGGATGAGCCAAATGAAAGGCACGAACCAGATCGGCGGCATGAACATCAGAGGCAAAGACCCAGGAATTATCTTCCTGACCATAACCCTTCCACTTAACCAGGTACTGAAGTTTCCGTCTCGAAATACGAGAATCCAAAATCTTCTCCACTATATACTCCAACTCCCCTTCAACCAACACCGGGGCAGGAGGATCAACGGATGGAACCACAGGTGTCACGTATCTCTGCAACAATGACCTATGGAATACGTTATGGATGGAAAAAGAAGCTGGAAGGGTCAAACGAAAAGACACAGGATTAAGAACCTCAGAAATCCTATACGGACCAATGAAACGAGGCTTAAACTTAGGAGAGGAAACTTTCATAGGAATATAACGAGATGACAACCAAACCAAATCCCCAACACGAAGACGGGGACCCACACAGCACCTGCGGTTAGCGAAACATTGAGCCTTCTCCTGAGACAATGTCAAATTGTCCACCACATGAGTCCAAATCTGCTGCAACCTATCCACCACAGTATCCACACCAGGACAGTCAGAAGACGCAACCTGCCCTGAAGAGAAACGAGGATGGAAACCAGAATTGCAGAAAAACGGCGAAACCAAAGTAGCCGAGCTGGCCCGATTATTAAGGGCGAACTCAACCAAAGGCAAAAAGGACACCCAATCATCCTGATTGGCAGAAACAAAACATCTCAGATATGTTTCCAAGGTCTGATTGGTTCGTTCAGTCTGGCCATTTGTCTGAGGATGGAAAGCCGAGGAAAAAGACAAATCAACGCCCATCCTAGCACAAAAGGCTCGCCAAAACCTCGAAACAAACTGGGAACCTCTGTCAGAAACGATGTTTTCCGGAATGCCATGTAAACGAACCACATGCTGGAAGAACAATGGCACCAAATCAGAGGAGGAAGGCAATTTAGACAAGGGTACCAAATGGACCATCTTAGAGAAGCGACCACAAACAACCCAAATGACCGACATTTTTTGAGAGACGGGGAGATCCGAAATAAAATCCATAGAGATATGTGTCCAGGGCCTCTTCGGGACTGGCAAGGGCAAAAGCAACCGACTGGCACGAGAACAGCAGGGCTTAGCCCGAGCACAAATCCCACAGGACTGCACAAACGAACGCACATCCCGCGACAGAGACGGCCACCAAAAGGATCTAGCCACCAAATCTCTGGTACCAAAGATTCCAGGATGACCAGCCAACACCGAACAATGAACCTCAGAGATAACTCTACTCGTCCATTTATCAGGGACAAACAGTTTCTCCGCTGGGCAACGGTCAGGTCTATTAGCCTGAAATTTTTGCAGCACCCACCGCAAATCAGGGGAGATGACTCACAATTACCCCCTCTTTGAGAATACCCGCCGGCTCAGACAAACCCGGAGAGTCGGGCTCAAAACTCCCAGACAGGGCATCCGCCTTCACATTTTTAGAGCCCGGAAGGTGCGAAATCACAAAGTCAAAACGGGAGAAAAACAGCGACCAACGAGCCTGTCTAGGATTCAACCGTTTGGCAGACTCGAGATAAGTCAAGTTCTTGTGATCAGTCAAGACCACCATGCGATGCTTAGCTCCATCAAGCCAATGACGCCACTCCTCGAATGCCCACTTCATGGCCAGCAACTCTCGATTGCCAACATCATAATTACGCTCAGCAGGCGAAAACTTCCTGGAAAAGAAAGCGCATGGTTTCATCACCGAGCCATCAGAACTTCTTTGCGACAAAACAGCCCCTGCTCCAATATCAGAAGCATCAACCTTGACCTGGAACGGGAGCGAAACATCTGGTTGGCACAACACAGGGGCAGAAGAAAAATGACGCTTCAACTCTTGAAAAGCTTCCACAGCAGCAGAAGACCAATTGACCACATCAGCACCCTTCTTGGTTAAATCAGTCAACGGTTTAGCAACACTTGAAAAATTATTGATGAAGCGACGATAAAAATTAGCAAAACCCAGGAACTTTTGCAGACTCTTCAGAGATGTCGGCTGAGTCCAATCATAAATGGCCTGAACTTTAACAGGGTCCATCTCGATAGTAGAAGGGGAAAAAATGAAACCTAAAAATGAAACCTTCTGAACACCAAAGAGACACTTTGACCCCTTCACAAACAAAGAATTCGCACGCAGGACCTGGAACACCATTCTGACCTGCTTCACATGAGACTCCCAATCATCCGAGAAGCCCAAAATATCATCCAAGTATACAATCAGGAATTTATCCAGGTACTCTCGGAAGATGTCATGCATAAAGGACTGAAACACTGATGGAGCATTAGAAAGCCCGAATGGCATAACCAGGTACTCAAAATGGCCCTCGGGCGTATTAAATGCTGTTTTCCATTCATCGCCCTGTTTAATACGCACAAGATTATACGCACCACGAAGATCTATCTTGATGAACCAACTAGCCCCCTTAATCCGAGCAAACAAATCAGACAGCAGCGGCAAGGGGTACTGAAATTTGACCGTGATTTTATTTAGAAGGTGGTAATCAATACAAGGTCTCAGCAAATCATCCTTCTTGGCCACAAAAAAGAACCCTGCTCCCAATGGCGACGATGACGGGCGAATATGACCCTTCTCCAAGGATTCCTTTACGTAACTCCGCATAGCAGCGTGCTCAGGCACAGACAAATTAAACAGTCGACCTTTAGGAAACTTACTACCAGGAATCAAATTGATAGCACAATCACAATCCCTATGCGGAGGTAGGGCACTGGACTTGGGCTCATCAAATACATCCCGGTAATCCGACAAGAACTCTGGGACCTCAGAAGGGGTGGATGATGAAATAGACAGAAATGGAACATCACCATGTACCCCCTGACAACCCCAGCTGGACACAGACATTGATTTCCAATCCAATACTGGGTTATGGACTTGTAGCCATGGCAACCCCAACACGACCACATCATGCAGATTATGCAACACCAAAAAGCGAATATCCTCCTGATGCGCAGGAGCCATGCACATGGTCAGCTGGGTCCAATACTGAGGCTTATTCTTGGCCAAAGGCGTAGCATCAATTCCTCTCAATGGAATAGGATAATGCAAGGGCTCCAAGAAAAACCCACAGCGCCTAGCATACTCCAAGTCCATCAAATTCAGGGCAGCGCCTGAATCCACAAATGCCATGACAGAATACGATGACAAAGAGCAGATCAAAGTAACGGACAAAAGAAATTTCGACTTTACCGTACCAATGGTGGCAAACCTAGCGAACCGCTTAGTGCGCTTAGGACAATCGGAGATAGCATGAGTGGAATCACCACAGTAAAAACACAGCCCATTCTGACGTCTGTGTTCTTGCCGTTGAGCTCTGGTCAAAGTCCTATCGCACTGCATAGGCTCAGGTCCATGCTCAGATAATACCGCCAAATGGTGCACAGTTTTACACTCACGCAAGCGTCGACCGATCTGAATTGCCAAAGACATAGACTCATTCAGACCAGCAGGCATAGGAAATCCCACCATGACATCCTTAAGGGCTTCAGAGAGACCCTTTCTGAAAATTGCTGCCAGCGCGCATTCATTCCATTGAGTGAGCACAGACCACTTCCTAAACTTCTGACAATATATCTCTACCTCATCCTGACCCTGACACAAAGCCAGCAAATTTTTCTCTGCCTGATCCACTGAATCAGGTTCATCATACAGCAATCCGAGCGCCAGAAAAAACGCATCAATATTACGTAATGCAGGATCTCCTGGCGCAAGGGAAAATGCCCAGTCTTGAGGGTCGCCACGTAATAAAGAAATAATGATCTTAACTTGTTGTACTGGGTCACCAGAGGAACGGGGTTTTAAAGCCAGAAACAGTTTGCAATTATTTTTGAAATTCAAAAACTTAGCTCTATCTCCAGAAAATAACTCAGGAATAGGAATTCTAGGTTCTAACATAGATTTCTGAACCATAATGTCTTGAATTTTTTGTACTCTTGCAGTGAGATTATCCACACAAGAAGACAGACACTTAATGTCCATCACAACACCTGTGTCCTGAACCACCCAAATGTCTAGTGGAAAAGAAAGACAAAACACAGTGCAAAGAAAAAAAAATGGTCTCAGAACTTCTCTTTTCCCTCTATTGAGAAGCATTAGTACTTTGGGCCTCCAGTACTGTTATGAACTGGTGATTCAGAAACACAATAGACATGGTTGTTAAGAGCACACAAGTGACCTGATAGTTACAAATAACATAGGACAAGCTCTGAGACGTGGGAACTCTGCTGACCGCAATCCCTAATCCTATCATACCACACTAAAGGTAGCCGTGGAGCGCTCCTGACAAAACCTAGACGCCTCGGGCACAGCCTGAGAAACTAGCTAGCCTGAAGATAGAAAAATAAGCCTACCTTGCCTCAGAGAAATTCCCCAAAGGAAAAGGCAGCCCCCCACATATAATGACTGTGAGTTAAGATGAAAATACAAACACAGAGATGAAATAGATTTTAGCAAAGTGAGGCCCGACTTACTGAATAGACCGAGGATAGGAAAGATAGCTTTGCGGTCAGCACAAAAACCTACAAAATAACCACGCAGAGGGGGCAAAAAGACCCTCCGCACCGACTAACGGTACGGAGGTGCTCCCTCTGCGTCTCAGAGCTTCCAGCAAGCAAGAAAAACCAATATAGCAAGCTGGACAGAAAAAATAGCAAACAAATGTAACACAAGCAGAACTTAGCTTATGCAGGGCAGACAGGCCACAAGAACGATCCAGGAGAGAGCACGACCAATACTGGAACATTGACTGGAGGCCAGGAACAAAGAACTAGGTGGAGTTAAATAGAGCAGCACCTAATGACTTAACCTCGTCACCTGAGAAAGGAAACTCAGAAGCCGCAGCCCCACTCACATCTACCAGAGGAAGCTCATAGACAGAACCAGCCGAAGTACCACTCATGACCACAGGAGGGAGCTTGACCACAGAATTCACAACACAACGCTGCCATTAACCCTGTGTGAGCGCTGACTGGAGGGAATTATGGAGCGGGCAATGACTGGGGTGAGGAAGGAGCGGCCATTTTGCTGCTGGACTGTGCCCATCACTGATTGGTCGTGGCTGTTTTGCCACGACCAATCAGTGACTTGGATTTCCATGACAGACAGAGGCAGCGACCAATGAATATCCGTGACAGACAGTTAGACAGAAAGACAGACAGACAGACGGAAGTGACCCGTAGACAATTATATAGTAGATGTGTGATTGAATTTCATCATCAGTATGAATACACTTACAATTGTGCCCTAAAGTTTACATACCTCCCCAGAATTTTTGCTTTCTTGGCCTTTTTTCATAGAATATGAATGATAACACCAAAACTTTTTCTCCACTGATGGTTGGTCATTGGGTGAAGCCATTTATTGTCAAACTACTGTGTTTTCTCTTTTTAAATCCTAACGACAACCCAAAACATCCAAATGACCCTGATCAAAAGTTCACATACCCTCGTGATTTTGGCCTGATTACATGCACAGAAGTTGACACAAATGGGTTTGAATGGCGACTCAATGTAACATCCTCACTTGTGACCTCTTTGCTTGTAATCAGTGTGCATAAAAGCTGAGTGAGTTTCTGGGATCCAGACAGACTCTTGCATCTTTATTTCATGATTTAAAAAAAGAAAACACAGTAGTTTGACAATAAATGGTGTTAGGAGTTGAGTTTCCTCTGCTGCACAGGGGAAATCTCGATCCGTGTTTGCTGCGGTCTCCCATGCTGCTTTGACCGCAGTGGGGTCTGCTCAGCGGAGGTGTCGCTCCCAGCGTCTTGCTGGGACTGATTCTGTGCAGGAGGTTACTGCTGCCTTTTCTGGCTCTCCTGTTGTACCCTGCACTGATCTGCGGCGAGCGGGCTTCTCTGGGACTAAGTCCTTATTTGCACACACTGAGCATGCCCAGGGCAAGATCTCCCGTTGGAGATCGAGGGTCACATGCTCAGGCACTGCAGCACATCCCATTGGTCCTCTTGGCAGGTCCTGAAAGGGCAAAACTTCTGTAGCTACTTCCTGTGCTGCAACTATATAAACTGCGCATGACCGCACGGCCATGCGCTAGTATTGTCTTGATATAATGTGTGTGTGTAGATGGATGTATGTCGATGGATGAAAGCTCCTAAGTATCCCTCCCTAGTGTTGTTGACTGTTCGCGGATGATGGTAGCTATCTAGCGCCCGACTAGCCATCTACACGTAACACACATCACAGCGTCCTGTGGCTGTGTCCACCAGTACGGCGCCGTGCGCTTCCTCTGCTCTTCCTCTGCGCTTTCCTTACCCAAGCCTGGGTGGTTAGTGGCGTCCGTCAGTGCGGCACCGCACGCACTCTCGCGCCTTGAGTTTCTATTTAATAAGTTTCCTTACACACCCAGTTGCGGTGTTGTGCCAGCAAGTGTCTAATCGGACTTCAATCCTGTGTAGGGGTTGAGTTCGCTGACTCCTTGCTTGCGCTCTATGTGCGGTACTGCTGTCCTGTGACGCAACAGGATCGCTTCCTTCACGCAGGGTGAAGTTAACCCATGTGTGTATACTTAGTACCGCCATATAGTTCGTCTTACTAGCAGCAGGGTCTTTTACCTGCATGGTGGACCTCGGACTGCGAACGCACCTAGTTTCTTATCATCTATACTTGGTGCGTTCCGCCAGTCCTTAACATAATACTAGCGCCAAGGTCTGGCTAGTAAATGGCGGACATTCAGCAATCTTTGCGGTATATCCAGCAGCTGGAGGGTAGGTTGGCGGCTCTCGAGAGCTCAATCTCAGCTGTGGATGTTACCGCAGTTGCTGTACAGGCTGCTAGCGTGGCTGCAGCAACCTTGTCCACTGCCACCTCTGTTCCGACATTATCTCGCCTCCCGTTGCCAGAAAAATTTTCTGGAGATTGCAAAACTTGTAGGGAATTCGTGAGTCAGTGCTCTATCCACCTTGAGCTCCTGACTGCACGTTTTCCTACAGAGCGGGCTAAGGTGGGATTTATTGTCTCCCTCTTGTCGGACAGGGCGTTGGAGTGGGCTACGCCGCTGTGGGAGCGTGGTGATCATGTGGTGCAGAGTGCTCCGTTGTTTCTGAGCACTCTGAAAAAGGTCTTTTTAGGACCTCAAGTCACCCATGACACAGCGCTCCAACTACTGGCATTAACTCAGGGTGAGTCCTTGGTCAGCCATTTTTCCGTCCGCTTCCGTACTTTAGCTTCTGAGCTGGAGTGGTCGGATAAAGCCCTTATCCCCATATTTTGGAGGGGCTTGGCTGATCACGTTAATGACGCTCTGGCCACTAGGGAGATTCCTGCCACACTGGAGGAGTTAATAACTGTCTCTACTCGTATTGACCTCCGTTTTAACGAGCGGAGGTTAGAGCGAGCCCAGTGTAGGCAGAGGTTTCGGCTGGCTCCCACCTTCGCCAAACCTTTGGAATCTCCAATCCAGGCATCTGAGTCACATGAGGCCTTAGAGGTGACACGAACGGGATCCAAATCTCAGTCCGCCCGTGCACATAGGGTCCGTCATGTTTGCCAGCAGTCAGGACATCTTGCCTCCAAGGGTCCTCAGCGGTCGGGGAAATGTCAGCGTCTAGTGGCAGTTGGAGGAGGTACACTAGACACGGCGACGTTTGCCTCAATTTTATGTCTTCCTCTTTTGCCCAGTGTCACGCAATACCCTTGGTGATGCTCGCCAAGCCTGTAACCGTTCGAGTGGTAAATGGGTCAACTCTACCCTCACAGATTACCCACCAAACCATTCCTTTCACGCTTTCTGTGTCTCCATCACATCAGGAGATAATCTCCCTATTAGTCATTCCTGAGGGAATTGATGAGGTCCTGTTGGGGATACCATGGCTTTGCTACCATTCTCCTCATATTGAGTGGTCCTCTGGGAGAATTTTGGGATGGAGTAAATCCTGCGAGGGTAGATGTCAAAGGGAGTGCGTTCAGGTTGCTACTACACAGGTACCCGCAGATCTTTCCTCTCTCCCCAAGCACTATTGGCCCTATGCAGACGTGTTCTCCAAAAGAGCTGCGGAGACCCTTCCGCCTCACCGCCCCTATGACTGTCCTATTGACCTCTTGCCTGATGCTGAGCCTCCCCGGGGTCGAGTCTATCCGTTATCTCTCCCAGAGACGGAGGCAATGTCTCAGTACATCCAAGAGAATCTGGCAAGAGGATTCATTAGGAAGTCAGTGTCACCGGCAGGGGCTGGGTTCTTCTTCGTACAGAAGAAGACTGGAGATTTACGTCCATGCATAGACTACAGGGGTCTTAACGCCATCACCGTTAAGAACAAGTACCCATTACCCCTGATATCTGAGCTGTTTGATAGGCTTCGGGGAGCGAGGATATTTACTAAGTTAGATCTGCGGGGTGCTTACAACCTGATTCGCATCCGTGAGGGGGATGAATGGAAGACGGCGTTTAACACCAGGGATGGGCACTATGAATATCTGGTGATGCCCTTCGGGCTCTGTAATGCCCCAGCCGTTTTCCAAGACTTTGTGAACGACATCTTCCGGGATATGCTCACCACCTCGGTCGTAGTCTATCTGGATGATATTCTCATCTTCTCTCCAGATATTGACTCCCATCGGAGAGATGTTCACAAAGTCTTCGACCTCTTACGGGCAAACTCCCTCTACGCCAAGTTGGAGAAGTGTGTGTTTGAGCAGGAGTCCTTGCCTTTCCTTGGTTATATCATCTCTGCCCAGGGTTTGGCTATGGATCCTGCCAAGCTACAGGCTGTAATGGACTGGCAGGAACCCCATTCTCTTAAAGCGGTGCAGCGCTTTATGGGGTTCATTAATTACTATCGCCAGTTCATTCCACACTTCTCAACTTTGGTAGCTCCCTTGGTTGCCCTCACCAAGAAGGGAGCAAATCCCAAGTTGTGGTCAGAGGAGGTCTCCAAAGCCTTTCTCTCGATCAAGTCACACTTTGCTAGCGCTCCCATCCTACATCGCCCCGATGTTGATAAACCATTTATCTTGGAGGTGGATGCCTCATCCGTTGGTGCTGGAGCAGTCCTTTTCCAAAAGGATGCTCAAGGTCGGAAGCATCCTTGCTTCTTCTTCTCCAAGACCTTCACACCAGCGGAGAGGAATTATTCCATCGGGGACAGGGAGTTGCTAGCCAAGAAGTTGGCTTTTTCAGAGTGGAGACATCTCTTGGAGGGAGCTCGCTTTCCCTTCCAAGTCTTCACTGACCACAAGAACTTGGTATATCTACAAACGGCCCAGCGGCTGAATTCTCGCCAGGCTAGATGGTCCCTGTTCTTCTCCCGGTTCCATTTTACCCTCCATTTCCTCTCCAGGGAGAAGAACATTCGTGCTGACGTTCTCTCCCGCTCCGTGGTGTCATCGGAGGAGGAGCCTCGGCTTATTGTCCCTTCTGAGAGCCTGAGAACTGTAGCTCCGGTTTTGCTAGAGTCTGTGCCCCCGGGCAAGACTTTTGTACCAGCTAACTTGCGACCGGAGGTTCTCTCTTGGGCTCACTCCTCCAGAGTGGGTGGGCATTTTGGGACCAAGAGGACATCTGAGCTTTTGGCGAGAACATACTGGTGGCCGCATATGGCCCGAGATGTCAGGGACTATATTCAGACGTGCGTTTCTTGCGCCCAGAATCGGTCTCCTCGGCAACGGCCTGCTGGGTTGCTTTACCCTCTACCGGTGGCAGACAGGCCCTGGGAGATGGTGGGGATGGACTTTGTGGTGGGCTTACCCAAGTCGCGTGGCTGCTCCATTATTTGGGTTGTCACCGACCATTTCTCTAAGATGGTGCATTTCGTGCCGCTGCCTCGGTTACCCTCAGCACGGGCCTTGGCGGTGTTGTTCATTAAGCACGTTTTCCGATTGCATGGTATGCCTGATAAGATTGTCAGCGATCGGGGTCCCCAGTTCGCGTCTCGGTTTTGGAGAGAGCTTTGCCGTTTACTCAGCATAGAGTTAAACCTCTCCTCTGCATACCATCCCGAGACGAATGGGTTGGTGGAGAGAACCAACCAGACTCTGGTGACATATTTGCGACATTTCGTCTCTGCTAGGCAGGATGACTGGGCATCTTTGCTACCTTGGGCAGAATTTGCCTTGAACAACGCCGTAGCCGATTCTAGGGTGGCAGACTGGGCGGTGGAGGCACGTGACATCTGGGACCGCACACAGGATGCCATCCGGGCCTCCAAGGAGAGAATGAGGGTTTCGGCTGATACACACCGGCGCCCCGCTCCGGTCTTTGCTCCTGGCGACTTAGTGTGGCTCTCCGCCCGTAACATCAGGCTGCGAGTTGAGTCCACTAAGTTTGCTCCTCGCTACATTGGCCCGTTTAAGGTTCTGGAACAGGTCAACCCTGTCGTCTACCGTTTGGCTATTCCTCCACACCTTGGTATCACCGATACTTTTCACGTTTCCCTCTTAAAGCCCGTTCATTTGTCTGGGTTTTCTGAGTTATCTGCTGGGACATCGGGTTCATCCACGGATGAGTTTGAGGTGAATGCTATTGTGGGGTGCAAGGTGGTACGTGGCAAGAAATTTTATCTGGTGGACTGGAAGGGTCACGGCCCAGAGGATAGAACCTGGGAGCCTGTGGAGCACATTCAGGCTCCGCTGCTTATTGCGGCTTTTGAGCGTAGTGAGGCTCAAGGAGGGGGGGGGGCTAGGAGGTGGGGTAATGTTAGGAGTCGAGTTTCCTCTGCTGCACAGGGGGAATCTCGATCCGTGTCTGCGGTCTCCCATTCTGCTTCGGCCGCAGTGGGCTCTGCTCAGCGGAGGCGTCGCTCCCAGCGTCTTGCTGGGACTGATTCTGTGCAGGAGGTTACTGCTGCCTTTTCTGGCTCTCCTGTTGTACCCTGCACTGATCTGCGGCGAGCGGGCTTCTCTGGGACTAAGTTCTTATTTGCACACACTGAGCATGCCCAGGGCAAGATCTCCCGTTGGAGATCGAGGGTCACATGCTCAGGCACTGCAGCACATCCCATTGGTCCTCTTGGCAGGTCCTGAAAGGGCAAAACTTCTGTAGCTACTTCCTGTGCTGCAACTATATAAACTGCGCATGACCGCACGACAATGCGCTAGTATTGTCTTGATATAATGTGTGTGTGTAGATGGATGTATGTCGATGGATGAAAGCTCCTAAGTATCCCTCCCTAGTGTTGTTAACTGTTCGTGGATGATGGTAGCTATCTAGCGCCCGACTAGCCATCTACACGTAACACACATCACAGCGTCCTGTGGCTGTGTCCGCCAGTACGGCGCCGTGCGCTTCCTCTGCGCTTTCCTTACCCAAGCCTGGGTGGTTAGTGGCGTCCGTCAGTGCGGCACCGCACGCACTCTCGTGCCTATAGTTTCTATTTAATAAGTTTCCTTACACACCCAGTTGCGGTGTTGTGCCAGCAAGTGTCTAATCGGACTTCAATCCTGTGTAGGGGTTGAGTTCGCTGACTCCTTGCTCGCGCTCTATGTGCGGTACTGCGGTCCTGTGACACAACAGGATCGCTTCCTTCACGCAGGGTGAAGTTAACCCATGTGTGTATACTTAGTACCGCCATATAGTCCGTCTTACTAGCAGCAGGGTCTTTTACCTGCACGGTGGACCTCGGACTGTGAACGCACCTAGTTTCTTATCATCTATACTTGGTGCGTTCCGCCAGTCCTTAACAAATGGCTTCACCCAACCACTAACCATGAGAGGAGAATTTTTTTTTGTTGTTATTATTCATATTCTCTGAAAAAAGGTGAAGAAAGCAAAAATTCTATGGGGGTATGTAAATTCTTGAGCACAACTGTATAAAGCAAGCAGAAGCTGACAGTTGTGTCCTTCACTTGTTTATCCTCACAGACAGTTATTTGCCTCTCATTCCCATCAATTAAATTTATATTATTTTTTTTCTCACACATTAATCTTCTTCAGTGCTGTGCTCTCACACATTATCTGTACATTTCATTAGTGTTTTATGGCTTTCTATCTCACTATCAAGATTTACCACAAAATGTCTTCTGCAATTCCTGTTTCTGCTTTTATATAGGCTATTATATTCACTTATGATTGGCTTTGCTATATCATATGATGTAATAACTTCAAGACATTATGAAGAAGCACCAGTGGCCATGTCTAAATCTAAGCATCGCATCTTTTATGACCTATATGACATAGCGATGGCTATTTTAGGTAACTCTTGCAAAGCAAATCACCAAATCTTTGAATTCACTGGGTTCAGGAAATTGCTAAGAATTAAAAAATTCAATTTGCCCCAAATCAATTCCGCCATGTTTATTTAGCTGTTTAGAGAAGTCCAGAATGTAATGTCAAAACAAGTAAATGTTCAAGATTTGTTCATCTGTTTGCCATAATGTTTGAATGAGACTTTTTAAAGGAAATCTGTCACCCATTTGAGCTTTTTAAGTTAATAATATGGGCATGCATGTAGAAAAGCCGCAAAGACACCATCACGTGTTTCTCAACGCAAGCAATAAATAGCCAAGACTTTCACCAGGAAGGAACAACCATGGGAAGGGCAGCATCCAAAAAGGAAAACCACCTATGCCAAAACATAGTATCCATCCACAGACAGCTGTTTTGGGGTATTTGCCCCTCATCAGTGTGGAGTAGGAAACTGGCTCTTAGGAGCAGTGCCTAGTAAAAGGACTATAAACATAAAGATGAATGACCTCGGGGAGATCAAAACATCCAACACTCCGGAGACACCATCATGTGTTTCTCAACGCAGTGATCCAGAACACTGCCCCCATCCCTTATGGGAAATATGCAAATGCATGTAGAAAAGCCACGGAGACACCATCACGTGTTTCTCAACGCAAGCAATATATAGCCAGGTCTTTCACCGGGAAGGAACAACCACGGGAAGGGCAGCATCCGAAAAGGAAAACCACTTATGCCAAAACATGGTATCCATCCACAGACAGCTGTTTCGGGGTATTTGCCCCTCATCAGTGTGGAGTAGGAAACTGGCTATAAGGAGCAGTGCTTAGTAAAAGGACTATAAACATAAGGATGAAAGACCTCGGGGAGATCAAAACATCCAACACCGCGGAGACACCATCATGTGTTTCTCAACGCAGTGATCCAGAACACTGCCCCCATCCCTTACGGGAAATATGCAAATGCATGTAGAAAAGCCGCGGAGACACCATCACGTGTTTCTCAACGCAAGCAATAAATAGCCAGGTCTTTCACCGGGAAAGAACAACCACGGGAAGGGCAGCATCCAAAAAGGAAAACCACCTATGCCAAAACATGGTATCCATCCACAGACAGCTGTTTCGGGGTATGACATCAAAGGGATGTCTGAAGAGAAAAGAAGGAGAGATCTTGTATAATGAAGACATAGATGATAGACATAGTCTTATCTTCAGGGCAGACCGCCCCATAGCCAGGAAGATCGAAGCTATAATAGATGATTTTTACTGAACAAGTTCACTGCCAGGTGGCATACAGATATGACAAATTCCAGCTGTGTACAACCTGTATGCCCATATTAATAACTCAAAAAGCTTGAAAGGTTGAAAGAATCACTTTAAAGACGTGGTACATAATCATCCAATACGTATACATATACAAGTATACCCATAACTGAATTGTTCTGTGTGAGTCTGAATAGCATAGCAAAGTTCTCTGATGAAGCCCGCTTAGGTCGACAGAGTCAGATATCAGGAGCTAAATTCTGTGAATAGCACTGCAAATTACGTTGGTACTTTATAAAAACACTAGATGGTAGCCCAATTCTAATGCATCGGGTATTCTAGAATATGTATGTAGTTTATTTATGAAGATTTTGGAAAAATACATTGAATACACAGGATTTTGCCGGCCGCGACCAATTAGCGAAGCGTGGTTCAAATTCTGTGCCAATACGCGGCCAGACTGTGCCTATTGCTGATTGTTTGTGGCCAGCAACGTAGTATATAGCACAGCCACGTAGTATATAACAGCCCACTTAGTAAATAGCACAGCCCACGGAGTATATTGCACAGCCCACGCAGTATCTTGCACAGCCCACGTAGTATATTGCACAGCCCACGTAGTATATTGCACAGCCCGTGTAGTATATTGCACAGCCCACGTAGTATATTGCACAGCCCGCGCTGTACCACGCATGCAGTATATAACACAGGCCACGTAGTGTATAACACAGGCCACGCAATGTATAACACAGGCCACGTATTGTATAACACAGGCCACGTAGTGTATAACACAGGCCATGCAGTATATTGCACAGCACACGTAGTACACTGCACAGCCCGCGTAGTATATTGCACAGCCCGCGTACTATATTACACAGCCCGCGTACTATATTGCACAGCCCGCGTAGTATATTGCACAGCCCAAGCAGTACATTGCACAGCCCGCACAATACATTGCACAGCCCGCGAAGTACATTGCACAGCCCGCGCAGTACATTGCACAGCCTGCGCAGTACATTGCACAGCCGCGCAGTACATCAGTACATTGCACAGCCCGTGCAGTACATTGCACAGCCCACATAGTATATAGCACAGCCCACACAGTATATTGCACAGCCCAGGTAGTATATTGTACAGCCCACGTAGTATATATTGCACAGCCCACGTAATATATTGCACAGCCCACATAGTATATAGCAATGTGGGCACCATATCCCTGTTAAAAAAAAGAATTCAAATAAAAAATAGTGATATACTCACCCTCCGTTGGCCCCCGGATCCAAGCGAAGCCTTTTCTGATGCTCCTTGCGCGCTCCGGTCTCAAGAGTGCATTGCGGCCTCGCGAGACCGCTACTTCATCATCTCATGAGACCGCAATGCATGGAGCGGTCACCGGGGTGTCGCGAGGAGCAGGACAGGCCTGTCCCTGATCCGGGGGGCCGATGTACGGTGAGTATATAACTATTTTTTATTTTTTTTATTATTTTTAACATTAGATCTTTTTACTATTGATGCTGCATAGGCTGCATGAATAGTAAAAAGTTGGACACACAGGGTTAATAGCAGCGTTAACCGAGTGCGTTACACCGCGGTCAATGCTGCCATTAACCCTGTGTGAGCGCTGACTGGAGGGAATTATGGAGCGGGCTATGACTGCGGGGAGGAAGGAGCGGCCATTTTGCCGCCGGACTGTGCCCGTCGCTGATTGGTCGTGGCTGTTTTGCCACGACCAATCAGCGACTTGGATTTCCATGACAGACAGAGGCCGCGACCAATGAATATCCGTGACAGACAGACAGACAGAAAGACAGACAGACAGACTGAAGTGACCCTTAGACAATTATATATTAGATAATATAAAATTGAATAAAGCACTGCCAGGTGAGTAAATACTATATATGTTGTATGATACTTTGCTGGCACATTTTGCTGGGAACAACAATGTGTGCATGGAGATTAGGAATTATGAGCTGTCTGACAAACACTGCTTCTGGGCATATGCAGCTCTCCAAGGATTTGGGAACATTTAATGGCATGATATTGGGCACTTGTGACAATGTATACATGATCAATATGAGCTTATAAGTACTAGTTTGTTATGTAGTAAATATTATGTATTTTTTTTCCGGGACCTGTTTACTTGCCCTAATGTAGATTTAATTGAATGATTGCAAAAATAAATACATTTAATTTTTAAAAGCAACCCAGCATTTAGAAAACTTGCCAGTAGATTTGAAAAGTTGACTACCAAATATATTTAACCACTGGCACTCTAGTGTAGTTTGAAAGCATTTAATATTGAAGTTAATGCAATAAACAAGGTCTTGTGGATGAAAATTTTTTATCAACAGTCCATGGGTCAAATCATGGCTCTACAAACACCAACACTAACAATCATAAAAAATGTACAATGATGAGGAAAATTGATGTTTTCTTCAAAACATAATACACAAGAGCTTGGGATACTCAGTGAATGAGCACGTCTTTAAAGAATGACTGACAGGTCTCGGCTTCAGCTAACAAATTAATATGCTGGAATATTCTGTCTCATTATCAGTGCTTGAGTTACTTGTGTATAATTAGGTAATGATAATACACTTCTAGCTTTCTTCCCTTGGAGGTTGTTGTAATGTGGAGAGCAGCACCAGAAATTCATCTACTTGAAACATCTCTGGCTCTGGTGAGGCACCAAAACGAATTTAGTTGCTTGTTTAAATGTAAGGAAAATAGAAACGCAGGGCACTAGATTTTGTAACAGTTCAAACAATGTTTGACAGAGGAAACTAAGTGCGATGAAATTGCAAAAAACTGCAATTCCACATTTGTTTTTTGTGTTTTATTTTTTTACCATGTTCACTAAATGCTAAAACTGACCAGCCATTATGATTCTCCAGGTCATTACGAGTTCATTGACACCAAAAAGTCTAGGTTCTTTTTTATTTAAGTGGGGGGAAAAAAATCAAAAGTTTGTTAAAAAAAAAGGCACCATTTTCCGAAACCTGTAGTGTCTCCATTTTTCATGATCTAGAGCAGGGTGAGGGCTTATTTTATTGATACCATTTTGGTGTAGATACGATCTTTTTATCTCCCGTTATTGCATTTTATTGCAATGTCGCGGTGACCAAAAAAACGTATTTTTTTTTTTTTTCATTTTTTTCTTGTTATGCTGTTTAGCGATCGGATTAATTCCTTTTTATATTGATAGATCAGACGATTCTGAATGCGGCAATATGAAATATATGTATATTTAATTTTTTTTATTATTTTATTCTAAGTGGGACAAATGGGGAATGATTTGAACTTTTATTTTTTCATTTTTTTATATTTTTTTAAAACTTTTTTTTACTTTTTACATGCTTCAATAGTCTCCATAGGAGACTAGAAGTTGGACTACTTTGATCTCCTCTGCTACTCCCAGGCGATGATCAGATCGCCTGTGCTGAACAGAAATGGTCACTTGCTATAAACGCCGACCACTGGGTGGTGCTCAGAGCAATGCCAACCAAAGAGGTCTGCTGGAGATCTCGGGTTGTTATGCTAATCCATTGGTGACCCGCGATCATGTGGCGAAGTCACTGATGGGTGGGATTTATGACGCGCTTCTGGTAAGCTCGAGTTAAATGACTCTGTCAGAAATTGACAGAGTAATTTAACTAGTTAACAGCTGTGAGTGGATCATGATTCAACATGCAGCTGTTGTGGGCACATGTCAGCTATATATATTAGAAAGCCTGCACCAAACAGGGGGAGTCCGACATGGGCACACTATTACGCCCGATGTCGGAAACAGGTTATAATACTCTTCGCAATGACTACATAATCATTTTTTGAAAATGTGAACCCAGTGTCTGCCCATTTGGCCTGATGGACAGCTCATCAGTCTCTCATGTCCCTGCTGCTAAATCCCACCCAAGCCGTCTTATCAGCAGCTCATTAGTGTTCATTTTTTCTGCTGCTAAGAGAAATAGCACACCTAATACAATTTGCAGATGCCAGTCAATAAGGTGGAGTGAAGACTAAATACAGTTTATCTAGACTCATGAAATGCTCATTTTAATATCAGGATTATACAGCCATGCGGACATAGATTTTCAAAATAAGTACAACAGCCTCATCAGATCTGAATATGTCAGAGCATATAGTTTTTATTGTGAAATCAGTATAAAAATAAGGATCTGTGGCACTGCACTTGAAGTGTATTTTAGAAAATAGTATCAAAAAAGTAGAAAAAGGAAAGCACTGCTTGTGCAGGTTAAGGCTACTTTCACACTTCCGTCGTTACAGGGCCGACCCCACACTCCCCCCCCAAAAAAAAATGCCTTATAAGGCTCCCTGATAGCTGCATTGCTGTTTGCACACTGCTGTGCAAACCAACTGCTTTTTTAAAAGCAAAAATCCTGTTGCTCCTTTCTGCACACTTATCGTGTTCATTTGACCACACTTTGGTGTGCAGCAGTCCTTTTTATTGCTGTCATACTTTTCCTGAGATCATTGTAGGGAGATTGAAATTGTACTACAGTCCTTGTATTTTTTCATATATCTTCCAGCCACTTTCTGCCACTTACATTGTGTTGTTTTATGCACAGGGCCTGAGTTTTGGTTCAGTCTCCCCCCCAAAAAAGTGAGATTCAAATTCTCGCAAAGTGGATATACTGCAGTCCTGTTAGTTTGTGGTATGTCAGCCAGCCACTTTCTGCCACTTAAATTGTGTTGTTTTATGCACAGGGCCTGAGTTTTGTTTCAGCCTTCCAAAAAAAAGTGAGATTCAAATTCTCACAAAGTGGATATACTACAGTCCTGTTAGTTTGTGGTATATCAGCCAGCCACTTTCTGCCACTTACATTGTGTTGTTTTTTCACAGGGCCTGAGTTCTGGTTCAGTCTCCCAAAAAAAAAGTAAGATTCAAATTCTAACAAAGTGGATATACTACAGTCCTGTTATTTTGTTGTATGTCAGCCAGCCACTTTCTGCCACTCAGAATGCGTTGTTATATACACTGGGCCTGAGTTTTGGTTCAGTCTCCCAAAAAAAGGGAGATTCAAATTCTCACAAAGTGGATATACTTCAGTCCTGTTAGTTCGTCGTATATCAGCCAGCCACTTTCTGCCACTTACATTGTGTTGTTTTTTCACAGGGCCTGAGTTCTGGTTCAGTCTCCCAAAAAAAAAGTAAGATTCAAATTCTAACAAAGTGGATATACTACAGTCCTGTTATTTTGTTGTATGTCAGCCAGCCACTTTCTGCCACTCAGAATGCGTTGTTATATACACTGGGCCTGAGTTTTGGTTCAGTCTCCCAAAAAAAGGGAGATTCAAATTCTCACAAAGTGGATATACTACAGTCCTGTTAGTTTGTGGTATATCAGCCAGCCACTTTCTGCCACTTACATTGTGTTGTTTTTTCACAGGGCCTGAGTTCTGGTTCAGTCTCCCAAAAAAAAAGTAAGATTCAAATTCTAACAAAGTGGATATACTACAGTCCTGTTATTTTGTTGTATGTCAGCCAGCCACTTTCTGCCACTAAGAATGCGTTGTTATATACACTGGGCCTGAGTTTTGGTTCAGTCTCCCAAAAAAAGGGAGATTCAAATTCTCACAAAGTGGATATACTTCAGTCCTGTTAGTTTGTGGTATATCAGCCAGCCACTTTCTGCCACTTACATTGTGTTGTTTTATGCACAGGGCCTGAGATTTGGTTCAGTCTCCCCCCAAAAAAAGTGAGATACAAATTCTCACAAAGTGGATATACTTCAGTCCTGTTAGTTTGTCATATATCAGCCAGCCACTTTCTGCCACTTACATCGTGTTGTTTTATGCACAGGGCCTGAGTTTTGGTTCAGTCTCCCCCCAAAAAAAGGGAGATTTAAAGTCTCAACAAGTTTATATACACCTTCTACCTTGTTTTACAGTATCATATAATGGTTGTTATTTTGATGCGCATGCCCATGAATCCCAGGCCTCAGTGTGATTAAATAAGAAGACACTGCGAGGTAGGATCTCGGACAGCGCGGCCGCACAGGCACAGTCCACCTGACACCAAATGATGTCAGAAGACGGGCAGCGCTAACTGCGCATGGCCAAGGTTGAACATAACAGCACAGGCTATGGGACAGATTCAAAAAACGCTGAGGAGGCAGCGCCTGGCGCCAAGGGGGTAGGAATGATGGCTGCGTTGCGTCTCATTAGGAAGGAAAGTTCCACCTCCGGGCCGTTTTCACGGTGTGAGGGGACACGTTTTATAAGTGTTAAGTTCAGCGTGTGCAAGGAGCATAACTAAAAGAGCCACCTTTTTCTTGTGCAGCATTACTGCTGCACAAGGTGGCTCTTTCAGTAACAAACGCCTGGAGGGACATGTTGCCTTAAATTTCAGATGTAGTGTCAGCGTGGAGGTAGCAGGACACATTGCAAGATACACAGCTGGGGATCAGCTGATGTTAATGAAACCCAATAACACTGGGTCATGTGTTTTGACTGTGCAGACGGCACTTCTGAGCAGAAACTGGCGGTGTTGGAGCCCAGGGATTACAGTTCAGGTGATAGAAACATGAACGCAACAGAAGACCTGGATACTGAAGCCAAAGAATTTATTAATCTGGAAGAGGAGTTGCAAATTCATGCGAGATCCAGGCCTTGTTCATTTTCAGAAAAGTAAGCTGGTCAACATTATCGGAGGATAGTCGCATGCGACAATCTGTTAGTACACCACCTGCGGCACTAAAGACGCGTTCCGATAATACACTAGCAGCAGGGCAAGCCAGCACCTCCAATGCATACTGGCTAAGCTCTGGCCATGTATCCAGCTTAGAGACCCAAAACTTGAAGGGAGAAGAGCCGTCTGAGAGTACACTGAGAGGGCAAGCCATGTAGTCTGTCACCATCTGACGGAAACGTTGCCTCCTGTTGACTGGAGCCGTCTGTGATGGTGCAGACATTTGTGGCGGGCACACAAAAGTTTGCCACAGTTGTGCCATACTGGTCTTGCCTTGTGCTTAGGCACTGCTTCTGCTCCCTGTTTGTGCTGACCTTCCTCCACTGCCTTGACACACTGAGCTGCTTTGTAAAGCACTAGCAGCACTGCTCTCAGTTGGACAGGAGAAGATGATGGAATGCACCAGTGCGTCTTGGTACTCCCGCATTTTACTCTCCCGGTTCAATGGTGTTATAAGGGTTTGTAAGTTGTCCCTGTAGTGCGGATCTAGGAGGGTGTACAACCAATAATCAGCCATGTTGAGAATGTGGGCGATGCGGCCGTCGTTTCTCAGGCACTGCAGCATGAAATCAACCATGTGCTGCAGACTGCCAACTGGCCAAGAAACGCTGTCCCCTGCTTGAGGCGTGATCTCTGCCTGCTCTGCATCACCCCACCCTTGCTCTACACACTGACTACTTGAGAATTGTGTAACTCCCTCCTCTGGACCGATGTCTTCCTCCTCCATTGACTCCTCCTCATCCTCCTCACAAAGTGTCCCCTGCCTAGGCCTTTGTGAGGAACCACGTTGCGCTGACTGTCCAGAAGCAGATGAAATTGGTGACTCCTCATCCTCCACCTATTCCACAACATCATCCCTTAGCGCTTGCGGTGTTCTTTCAAGCAGGCAGATAATGGGGACAGTCATGCTGACTAGTGCATCATCTGCACTCGCCATCCACGTGGAATCATCGAAGGCATGCAAAACCTGGCAGACGTCCTTCATAGTGGCCCACTCAGTGGTTGTGAAGTCTGAATGGCGCGAAGTGCGACCTCTGCACCTGATGCAGCTGGTATTCCATTACTGCTTGCTGCTGCTCACAAAACTGCTCCAACATATGTAATGTGGAATTCCACCTGGTGGGTAGGTCACATATGATGCAATGTTCCGGAAGGCGGAATTGGTGCTGCAGAGCTGCAATGCGCGATCTTACCATGCTGGAACGCCGCAAGTGAGCACACTCTAGGCGGACCTTGTGCAGCAGTGCATCAAGATCCGGATAGTCCCTCAAAAAACTCTGCATGACCAAGTTGAGCACATGTGCCAGACATGGGATGTGAGTGAGTTTGCCTAGGGCCAGAGCTGCCACCAGATTTCGGCCATTGTCACACACTACCATGTCTGGCTGGACATTCGCTGGCACAAACCATATGTCGCTCTCCTGCTTGATGACATTCCAGAGCTCCTGCGCTGTGTGGCTTCGATTCCCCAAAGAAATTATTTCAGTACGGCCTGTTGACGTTTGGCCACGGCTGTGCTCATATCGGTCGTAACAGGTAAGCGTTCACGAGTCAAGGTGGAGGTAGACTGCGACGGCACCTGCAGCGATGATTCTGAGGAACTGGAGTATGAGGAGGAGGCAATGTGTACAGACTGGATTCCTGCAATCTTTGGAGTTGGCAGAACATGTCCTGTGCCACTCTCACGATCTGTACCCGGCTCCACAACATTAACCCAATGGGCAGTGAGGGAAAGGTATCGCCCTTGTCCATGGTGACTGGTGCACGCATCGGTGGTGAGGTGGACCTTGCTACTGACGGCGTTCAGTAGCGCGTGTTTTATGTGTCCCTCCACATGCTTTTGCAGGGCAGGGACAGCTTGCCTGCTGAAATAAAAGTGGCTGGGCACATTGTATTGTGGGACTGCCAAAGCCATCAAGTTACAGAAGGTGTCAGTCTCCACCAGCCTGAATGACAGCATTTCAAGGGACAGTAGTTTTGCAATGACAACATTCAGAGCCTGTGCTCGGGGGTGGTTTGCTGAGAATGGCCACCTTTTCACCCATGCCTGTGCTACCGATGGCTGTAGCCTGGGCTGGGAGTGTGAGGATGACTGGGAACGTGGTGCTGTGGGTGGAATTAAACTGGGTCTCTTGACAACAGTGCCAGAGGTTCTTCCATGGTGATCCTGTGAGGAAGCTGAACCAGCTGTGTGTGAGCTGGAGAAAGAGGCAACAACCCGAGCTGAAGAGGTGGTAGGTGCCGCTGTAGGTTGGTCTAGGTCTTCAGTGTGTTTTTGTAACTCCACCGCGTGCTTGGTCCGCACATGTTTCCACATATTTGTGGTATTGAGGTTGCTGACACTTTTACCTTTTTTGACTTTCTGATGACACACCTTATATTTGACTAAGCAAATGTCATCTGCAACTGTGTCAAAAAAGACTGCAAGTCTTGGGAGCGCCCATTTTGGCTTTTGGAAGAGCCATGCTCTGAATGGGTGCCGAAGTGGAGGCTGCAGGCACCGCAGTCTTCCCCCTCCCTCTCCCTCTTTGTGCCGTTTGGGGAATCTCTTCCTCTGAGCTGCTCCCACCACCTTCCTTTACCTCACGCCACGATGGGTCAAGGACCTTATCATCTACACTACGCTCTTCCACCAACTGCTTCTCCTGGGTAGTCTCGGCAGCACAGTACGCACCAGAAAGTGGCACCTGAGTCTCATCATCAGATGCGTACTGAGGTGTGCTGACCGGAGGCACTGGCCCACCCGCCTCTTCAGAATCAGAGAGACAAAGCTGTTGGGCATCACTGCATACTGCCTCTTCCATTTCTCCAATGCTGCTTGGCTGGCCCCCTCTTTCCAAGCCAACAGATTCAGAGAACAGAAGTAGAGATGGCTCCTGTCCTGGGCTCTCTGACTGCCTGGGCAATTTGGCAGGTGGTGAAGAGACAAATGAGTGCTCTCCAGTGCTCTGTGCCTGAAAGGATGTGGCACTAATTGAAGTCGATGCGTTAGCTGCCATCCATCCGACAACGGCTTCAATTTGCTCTTCCCGCAGCAGCGGGGTACGGCGATCTCATACAAAGCTGCGCATAAAGGACTGTTCCCTGCTGAAACTGGGTGATGATGAGTCACCGATGCCTGCAGCAGGCACAGAATCCCCACGTCCTCTCCCTGCTCCACACCCATGCCCACGTGCCTTTCTCCCTGTCTTCTTCACCTTAGTAGACTGATAAAGATAGGCAGAAAAGTACTAAGGGCTTAGTGTGCTTATTACTGAACATCTCCTAACAGGTATAAGAAACACTAATTTTCTAAAGTGTGGACTAGACTGTTATATGAGCTAATGTGGCCTACACAACTGTAAAGTGGTGTGTTTGGTTAACTTTATTTTTTATTTTTGCAGAACAGACTACAGAGTGTCTTCAAACAGGTATCTTTATTGCTTTACGGCACGGGGGTACAAACAAGAAGAGAGCAGCAGGCGAACGACGGCCGTTTCGCGCCCTCCAGGCGCTTCAACGGAACCCGTTGAAGCGCCGGGAGGGCGTGAAACGGCCGTCGTTCGCCTGCTGCTCTCTTCTTGTTTGTACCCCCGTGCCGTAAAGCAATAAAGATACCTGTTTGAAGACTGGTGAGTGCCGCCAAGTTTCTTCGTCTTGCTGCTGTATCGCTTATACTCGTTGTTCCGGCGGGAGCACCGCAGGTCTGCCGGCTGGCTAGCAACTGTGGATTCTGGGAGTCTTGGTTGTGGTAGTGGTGGTGCGGTCAGCTGTTCTTTCCTTTTTGCATATAGACTACAGAGTGTGCTGCACTCACACACAGACCATGCAGACAGCTGTGAACGGCGCTGCAAAGCCAAAACAAGCTCCTCTATGCAATCCTATATAGTGTTTTTCCAAAATCTAGCAGGATACGGAGGGAAAGCCACTAATAGGATAAATTGGAAAAAATGTGCAGCAGGCTGCACTAATTGAGAATCGGACAATGGGACGGTATGAGGCAGTGACGCACCCTGAGCTGACTACAACCGGCTTTGGCGGTAGAACAGACTACAGAGTGAGCTGCACTCACACACAGACCATGCAGACAGCCTTGATCGGCGATGCAAGGTCAAAACAAGCTCCTCTATGTAATCCTATATAGTATTTTTCTACAACCTAGCAGGATACGGATGGAAAGCCACTAATAGGATAAATTTGAAAAAATGTGCAGCAGGCTGCACTAATTGCAAAAAAGGACAATGGATTGAACAGTATGAGGCAGTGACACACCCTGAGCTGACTACAACCAGCGGTGTCTGCGGACAGACTACAGAGTGAGCTGCACTCACACACACAGAGACCTTGCAGACAGCTGTGAACAGCGCTGCAAGGCAAAAGCAAGGTTCTCACACAGCGGTTGCTACATTAGCCTGGGTAAAGCACAATGAAGCAAATCGCTATCTCTAAACTGGCCCTCAGTCAGAACACAGCGTCCTGTCCCTAACTGAATTCACATTAGAGTGAGCCTAAAATGGCGTTGGCGGCGACTTTTATACTGCATCTTGACATCATTTCAGCAGTCAATCACAGCCATGTCAGTAGTTACATGCCTAACATGCAGAACAGGATGTGTCCACACTTCTAATCATTCCTCATTGGCTGAATTTGGGTTCTTTGAATTATGGGAACTTCCGATTCCGGTATCCGATATACTGAAAGTATCGGAACTCGGTATCGGAATTCCGATACCGCAAATATCGGCCGATACCCGATACTTGCGGTATCGGAATGCTCAACACTAGTTATGAAACCTAACTAAGGCACGTGGATAAAGGATAAGGCAAAGAAAAGAAACCACAATTAATATTGGTAGCTCTAAAAAGATCACTGAAGGAAGCACACTGAGAAAAGGCACATAGTGAAAATATAGTCGATGTTGTGGGTATGCTGAGATAGTCCCTGAAGCCAAAGGCTTCATATCAATGTATGTACTGAGCTCCCAGCAACAGAGTCTATCTCATTAGGCCCATTCCGTCCTCTATACTTTCACTATGTGATCTTTACACCACCACTCACCTCTCAGACTGTTCCCCCACAGCAACATCGTCGCTGGGCAGGATGCAAAGGACATATCGCTAAAGCACCGCTGCACTGCCATTTTCTCCAGTAAGCATTGGAGCTGCAGGGATCGCTCCCTGCCCACCGTGTATGATGAGGGCAATCTGTCCATGGGCCCCACCCACCGGAGCCTCAGGCTTCAAAAACAGACCAGATTGCCCTCATATTAGCCACTCTGCAAGATTCCACCCCTGATGCAGCTGCATCGGCTACATCTGCGGTAACACATATATACAGTGTGGGGAAAATAAGTATTTGATGCACTGCTGATTTTGTAGGTTTTCCCACCTTCAAAGAATTGAGAGGTATGTAATTTTTATCATAGATACACTTCAACTGTGAGAGACGGAATCTAAAAAAAAAAAAGAAAATCGCAATGTATGATTTTTAAATAATTAAATTGCATTTTATTGCCTTAAATAAGTATTTGATCATCTATCAACAAGCAAGAATTCTGTTTCTCTCACACACCTATTAGTTTTTCTTTACAATGCCATCCTACTGAATTAATTGCATCTGTAGGAACCCATTACCTGTATAAAAAGACACCTGTACACAAACTTAGTCAATCACACTCCAACCTATCCACTATTGTCAAAAGACATCAGGAACAAAATTGTAGACCTGCACAAGGCAGAGATGGGCTGCAGGACAATAGGCAAGGAGCTTGTTGAGAGGGCAATAACTGTCTGGAGTTCCATGCGAGATATTGCCTCGATGGATAAGAATGATTCTGAGAAAGGACAGGAATCAGTGGAGAACTACACAGGAGGAACTGGTCAATGACCTGAAGAGAGATGGGACCACAGTCTCAAACATTACCATAAGTAACACACTGCCCTTTCATGGATCAAAATCCTACAGGGCATGCAAGATTCCCCTACTCATGCCAGCACATGTCCAAGCCCATGTAAAGTTTTCTATCAATCATCTGAATGATCCAGAGGAGGCATGGGAACAGGTCATGTGGTAAGATGATACCAAAATAGAACTTTTTGGTATCAACTTCACTCGTCAGGTTTGGAGGAAAAAGGATGAGTACAGCCCCAAGAAAACGATACAAACCGTGAAGCATGGTGAGGGAAACATCATACTTTGGGGGGATGATGGATGGAGTTTTGTAAGATTTTGGCCAACAACCTCCTTCCCTAAGTAAGAGCATTGAAGACGGTTCGAGGCTGGATCTTCGAGCATGACAATGACCTGAAAAAACCAGCAAGAGTGGCAACGTAAGAAGCATTTCAAAGTTCTGGAATGGCCTAGACAGTCTCCATATCTGGGCCCAATAGAAAATCATTGGATGGAGATGAAACTCAATGTTGCCCGGTGACAGTCCCGAAACATGAAAGATCTGGAGAAGATCTGTATGGAAGAGTGGGTAAAAATCCCTGCTACAGTGTGTCAAAAACTACAGGAAGTGTCTGACCTCTGTAATTGCAAATAAAGGTTTCTGTACCAAAAATTAAATTCTGTTTTTCTATTATATCAAATTCTTTTTATGCAATAAAATGCAAATTAATATGTAAAAATCATGCAATGTTATTTTCAGAATTTTTTTTAGATTCTGCCTCTCACAGTTGAATGTGTACTACAAAAGTTACAGACCTCTTCATTTCAGGTGGGAAAACTTGCAAAATTTGTAGTGTATCAAATACATATTTTCCCCACTGTATATGTGTGTGTGTGTTTATAAGCAATTACATGGGTAAAAATAGAGAATAAACTTCCAATTTTTCTGCTGCTCTAATCAGTAAGCAATGGAGAAATGACTAACAAATTGCCTGTCTTGTCTTGTTTACTCCCGATATAAATCATGGAGTGGTAATACTGACATATGTTTTTTCTTTAAATCCACATATATATTTAAATGTAAACAAATAAAATTACATGCATATAAACAAGTAGCGCGCTGAGCAAAATGCATTCATTTTCATGAATGTACTAAAATGTTAAAGAACTGCATTAACACACACAAAATAAATGTTGTAGTGGAAGGGGAGTAAAAAAAGAATGTATGCACATAAACTGTAGAAACAGGAATCTTCCAATCTATTCCCAGTATATTTCTGTCATGATAAATGTATGCATTTGGGACTTGAGTATACACAGTTATTTCATATCTGACAAACTTGTTTTAAATCTTTGTCTCCTGCGCAATCTATGATCTCCCTGCGGCTCTTCTATAAAATAATAACGGTTATTATTTTCATAACCTCATCCCTTTGTATTCACACAATGGAAGATAAAGAGAGGTCGATAGGTCTTTACTGTCTGCCTGACTGTACATTTTAAGCCATGAAGTCTCCCACCCTTTCACCATTAAGGTTGAAGAAGAGGTCATCAGGTGTTGATTAACCCTCTCCCCAGTGAACATTGCTCTCAGGGTCCATTTGCCATGGACACACTCTTTAGTATAGTTATGCATCACTAGTTCTATTACATTCTCATAGCCGGGAGCATACTTGCTGCCTCTGTCTATCCCTAGGGAATGACTTCACATATTTTAACTTGATGTTCAAATATATACAGTGCATGACTATTACATAGGAATTTTTTATATTTGTTTTGCAGTATAACCTAATTTATGGGGCATAAAGTTGACTTGCTTTATTTCACAATGTATGTGCAGATGACTATGCAGGTCATTTTCCAAGACAATAGCAATACCACTAAGAAAAGGCATTTTATGAATATATCTGAATCATAATCACCGATCGACCAAACCACTGCACGACCAGCTCTATCCTTACCTACAGTATCCTCACCCATCCCTTGTAGATTGTGAGCCCTCGCGGGCAGGGTCCTCTCTCCTCCTGTACCAGTCGTGACTTGTATTGTTCAAGATTATTGTACCTGTTTTTATTATGTATACCCCTCCTCACATGTAAAGCGCCTTGGAATAAATGGCGCTATAATAATAAATAATAATAATAATAATTATCATTTCCATCAGATTCTTAAATAAATACGCCAACAAGTGCCTACCTACAGTATGATAATTAAGGTATCTTCCCAACATTAATGTCACTCATAATCTGTATAAATCCATTGAGAAATAAACTGAAATCATTTTAAGGGGAAAAATATAAATAAAGTAAAATAATGTGGTTGCTGAAGTGTAAACACCCCCTTATAATTTGGCATGTGGTTGCGTTCAACAATAGCCAATCACAATAAAATCCGTCTTGGGCCTCTTTCATATGTCCTGATATTAGCGATACTGGAAAAACAAATACCGGTGCTATCGGTGTCTGCGTATCCATATGTCACATCCGTGTGCTGTCCACGTGCAGCATCAGTGAGACATGTACCGTCTTCTGGGAAAAAGCAGTACAGGACTTCGCTGTGTGCCTTTTTTAATTTTGACTATTGGGTTGGTAATAGGAGCATCTAATAGACACTTCTCTATTGCTAACTGCTGGACTTGATGTCAGCGGACATAAAACATGTGACATCAAGCCCAAAACTATTACCCCACTTGCTACAGCACCAGGGCAAGTGGGAAGAGCTGAGGCTAAACTCCAGAATTGGCAAAACTAATGGCTGTGCCATTTCTGGGGCGGCTGAGGGCTGATGTTCTTAGTCTGGGAGGGGGCCAATATCCATGGCCCACTCCCAGCCTGTTAGTGTCAACCCACAGCTGTCTATTTAGCCTTTGCTGGTTTGTAAAATTAGAGGGGATTGCACATCATTTTTTTTAGTCCTCCTTTTTACTAACCAGCAAAGGCTAAGCAAACAGCTTTGAGCTGTTATTAATAATCTGGGATCTTTTATGGCTTTTGGCTCATTCCGACAATATTACAAGGGCCCACAGCAGGTATATATTCCAATATAACACCAGCCCCTGATACTGGCTTTCTCTCAGCTGGTTAGGAAAGTTAAGGGGGACCCACACCATTTTTTAAAATGTATTTATTTAATAAGTGTGATACATAGATGGCAGGTGCTGAATACAAGTCTCATAAGTGTCGCCTGGTCATGCTGATCACAGGGAGACCTGGTGACTAGTGTTGAGCGATACCGTCCGATACTTGAAAGTATCGTATCGGATAGTATCGGCCGATACCCGAAAAATATCGGATATCGCCGATACCGATATCCGATACCAATACAAGTCAATGGGACATCAAGTATCGGAAGGTATTCTCATGGTTCCCAGGGTCTGAAGGAGAGGAAACTCTCCTTCAGGCCCTGGGATCCATAGGGATGTGTAAAATAAAGAATTAAAATAAAAAATATTGATATGCTCACCTCTCCGGCGGCCCCTGGACTTCACACTGCTAACCGGGAGGCTTCTTTGTTTAAAAAGCGCGCCTTTCGGACCTGTGAATGACGTCCCGGCTTCTGATTGGTCGCGTGCCGCCCATGTGACCGGCACGCGACCAATCAGAGGCCGCGACGTCATTCGCAGGTCCTCAATTCCTAGAATTAGCAGTTTTGTGAATGAGAATGACGTCGCGGCTTCTGATTGGCCGCGTGCCGCCCATGTGACTGGCACGCGGCCAATCAGAAGCCGCGATGTCATTCTCATTCACAAAACTGCTAATTCTAGGAATTGAGGACCTGCGAATGACGTCGCAGCCTCTGATTGGTCGCGTGCCGGTCACATGGGCGGCACGCGACCAATCAGAAGCCGGGACGTCATTCACAGGTCCGAAAGGCGCGCTTTTTAAACAAAGAAGCCTCCCGGTTAGCAGTGTGAAGTCCAGGGGCCGCCGGAGAGGTGAGCATATCAATATTTTTTATTTTAATTCTTTATTTTACACATCCCTATTGATTCGATACCGATACCCGATATCACAAAAATATCGAATCTCGGTATCGGAATTCCGATACCGCAAGTATCGGCCGATACCCGATACTTGCGGTATCGGAATGCTCAACACTACTGGTGACAATTAGGTGACATGTAGTTAGCGCTATTTCCAGGTGGCATGTGCTGACAACAGCTGTCATCAGTAGTGTTGAGCATTCCGATACCGCAAGTATCGGGTATCGGCCGATACTTGCGGTATCGGAATTCCGATACCGAGATCCGATATTTTTGTGATATCGGGTATCGGTATCGGAAGTGTAAAATAAAGAATTAAAATAAAAAATATTGTTATATTCACCTCTCCGGCGGCCCCTGGACATCAGCGGGAGGATCCGGCGTCCGGCACGGCTTCTTTCTTCAAAATGCGCGCCTTCAGGACCTGTGGTATGACGTCCCGGCTTCTGATTGGTCACGTGCCGCCCATGTGACCGCCACCCGACCAATCAGAAGCCGCGACGTCATTCCTCAGCTAAAGTCCTAGAATGAGCGCCTTTTAGGACCTGAGGAATGACGTCGCGGCTTCTGATTGGTCGCGTGGCGGTCACATGGGCGGCACGCGACCAATCAGAAGCCGGGACGTCATTCCACAGGTCCTGAAGGCGCGCATTTTGAAGAAAGAAGCCGTGCCGGACGCCGGATCCTCCCGCTGATGTCCAGGGGCCGCCGAAGAGGTGAATATAACAATATTTTTTATTTTAATTCTTTATTTTACACTTTAATATGGATCCCAGGGCCTGAAGGAGAGTTTCCTCTCCTTCAGACCCTGGGATCCATGAGGATACATTCCGATACTTGATGTCCCATTGACTTGTATTGGTATCGGATATCGGTATCGGCGATATCCGATATTTTTCGGGTATCGGCCGATACTATCCGATACCGATACTTTCAAGTATCGGACGGTATCGCTCAACACTAGTCATCAGCGTTGCCTGGTCTCACTTAGTAGATAGTATTATACAGCTGCCAACATTTAAAATAATTCTGATTAACTTCATGTGATGTCTAGCTGTTCCAGTTCATTTTTCCCTAATATTTTGTTAGTGGAATTTTGCAGCAAAATTCATAGACCATAAAAAGCTTGCAACACAGTAAAGGGATGCTTTTGAGGAAAGTTATCAGTCAGGAGAAGGGTATAGAATATTTCTAAGACTTTAGATATACCATGGAACACTGAAAATGGTCTTCAAGAGATGGTTTAAAATTGAGATAACAGTGACATTACCTAGAACTTGTTGTCCCTCAAAAATGTATGAAAAGACAGATGGTCTTGGAGGCAGCAAATTAAAATAATGGTTAATTTTTAAACTAGGAATTAGTATAAGGAGTGTAGCTAGCAGACAAGCGCGCCCACCAAGGAACAACCACATTTCATTCTTGAATTTGTAGCTTTCAGTGGAATTGTCTTGAATATTTCTGCAGGCAACTCAATGATAAAATGAATAGAATTAATGCAAAGCACCAAAACACCAGCTTAGGCAATAAAGTGTATTCACTACTCCTTCTGACTGATTAATCATGTCCTACTGTAATAGGATAGATGGGAAGAGGAATATGTATGAATACATACTTTATAAGGGTTATACTGCATGGTGTAAATATTGCACACAGTATAGAGCAGTGTGTGTACATATGTATACACTCTGCTGTATACATGCAAATCCAAAAGAGAACTCTGGAGGAGAAATGTGCAGAGAGATGGGTGAGCTGTATCTGCAGTAACACAGTTGTGCTCAAAAGTTTACATACCGCCGCAGAATTTTTGCTTTCTTGGCCTTTTTTCAGAGAATACGAATGATAACACCAAAACTTTTACTCCACTCATGGTTAGTGGTTGGGTGAAGCCATTTATTGTCAAACTACTGTGTTTTCTCTTTTTAACCCCTTTCCGACCTGTGACGCCACGTAGGCGTCATGAAAGTCGGTGCCAATCCTACCTGTGACGCCTATGTGGCGTCATGGAGGGATCGCGTCTCTGCAGATCAGGTGAAAGGGTTAACTCCAATTTCACCCAATCTGCAGGGACAGGGGGAGTGGTACTTCAGCCCAGGGGGGGGGGGTTGGCTTCACCCCCCCCCCCCCCCTTCGTGGCTACGATCGCTCTGACTGGCTGTTGAAAGTGAAACAGTCAATCAGAGCGATTCATAATATTTCACCTATGAAAACTGGTGAAATATTACAATCCAGCCATGGCCGATGCTGCAATATCATCGGCCATGGCTGAAAGCCCTGATCTGCCCCCCCCCCCGCCACCGATCTCCTCCCCAGTCCTCCGTCCTGTGCTCCGCTCCCCTCTGTCCTACTGTCTGCTCCCCCGTCCTCCTGTCTGCTCCCTGTGCTCCGATCCCACCCCCCCGTGCTCCGATCCCCCATACTCTGATCTCCCCCTCATACTTACCAAGCCTCCCGGTGTCCATCTGTCTTTTCCATGGGTGCCGCCATCTTCCAAAATGGTGGGCACATGCGCAGTGTGCCCGCAGAATCTTCATTCCAGGTACATTTTGATCACTGTGCACTGTGATCACTGTGTGCGGAAAATACCACGTGAAAACGCTGTGTTGTATTTTCCGCAGCATGTCATTTCTTTGTGCGGATTCCGCAGCGTTTTACACCTGTTCCTCAATAGGAATCCGCAGGTGAAATCTGCACAAAAAACACTGGAAATCCACGGTAAATCCGCAGGTAAAATGCAGTGCCTTTTACCTGTGGATTTTTCAAAAATGGTGCGGAAAAACCTCACACAAACCACAACGTGGGCAAATAGCCTTAGGGTTAGGGTTGGAATTAGAGTTAGGGTTGGAATTAGGGCTAGGGTTGGAAATAGGGTTAAGATTAGGCTTGTGGTTAGGGTTATGGTTAGGGTTGTGTTGGGGTTAAAGTTGTGGTTAGGGTTGAGGTTTGGGGAAGGGTTGGGATTAGGGTTAGGGGTGTGTTGTGGTTAGGGTTGTGGTTAGGGGTGTGTTGGGGTAAGGGTTGTGATTAGGGTTATGGCTAAAGTTGGATTAGGGTTAGTAGTGTGTTGGGGTTAGTGTTGAAGTTAGAATTGAGGGGTTTCCACTGTTTAGGCACATCAGGGGTCTCTAAACACAACATGGCCCCACCATTGATTCCAGCCAATCTTGCATTCAAAAATCAAATGATGCTCCCTCCCTTCCGAGCCCTGACACCAAACAGTGGTTTACCCCCACATATGGGGTACCAGCATACTCAGGACAAACTGGTCAACAAATACTGGGGTCCACTTCTCCTGTTACCCTTGTGAAAATAAAAAATTGTTTGCTAAAACATTATTTTTGAGGAAAGAAAAATGATTTTTTATTTTCACGGCTCTGCGTTGTAAACTTCTGTGAAGCGCTTGGGGGTTCAAAGTGCTCACCACATATCTAGATAAGTTCCTTGGGGGTCTAGTTTCCAAAATGGGGTCACTTGTGAGGGGTTTCTACTGTCTAGGCACATCAGGGGCTCTGCAATTGCAACGTGATGCCCGCAGACCATGCCATCAAAGTCTGCATTTCAAAACGTCACTACTTCCCTTCCGAGCCCCAACGTGTGCCCAAACAGTGGTTTCCCCCACATATGGGGTATCAGCGTACTCAGGACAAACTGGACAACAAATTTTTGGGTCCAATTTCTCCTGTTACTCTTGTGAAAATAAAAAATTGCGGGCTAAGAAATAATTTTTGAGGAAAGAAAAATGATTTTTTATTTTCACGGCTCTGCATTATAAACTTCTGTGAAGCACTTGGGGGTTGAATGGGAGGTCTAGTTTCCAAATTGGGGTCACATGTGGGGGAGCTTCAATGTTTAGGTGCACAGGGGCTCTCCAAACGCGACATGATGTCCGTTAACGATTGGAGCTAATTTTTCATTCAAAAAGTCAAATGGCGCTCCTTCCCTTCCACGCCCTGCCATGTGCCCAAACAGTGGTTCACCCCCACATGTGAGGTATCACAAGGAGCCTTTACTGCACAAATGACACAAAGTATTTTGCCTACAATACGAAAAACAGCACAGAGACAAGCCTCAAAACTTCTGGTACAAGTTAATTTGATGAGACCAACATTTAACTTTTTGGCCACAACTATAAACGTTTGGAGAGAGGTCAACAAGGCATATGATGAAAGGAACACCATTCCTACTGTAAAGCACGGAGGTGGATCACTGATGTTTTGGAGATGTGTGAACTACAAAGGCACAGGAAATCAACTTACATAGAAAGAAGTCTATGCCACATTTCTTTAGAAAAACATATTAAATTTTATTAAAGAATTAAAAAAAGACACATCAAAATTGATAGTAAAATATCGGAAATTTGATAGCAGATACTACTCCTACTGAGTAAATATTGAGGTACAATTCCTCCAGTATCTATAAATAGCATATGTTCCACAAAGTTAGTATTGTATCCCATTCCCTACATGATTAGTATATAATAGTCAGAACTCCAATAACTTCTGGTCATAAATAGACCTAGACTACATAGATATTTGTACAACATTAAAGTCCATAGTGCTAGTTGGACCTCATACCCATGTAAACATTCAATGGTGCAATTAGTGACATAGTAAATAAAGTGCAGGCATTTAGTAAATGAAATGTAATGGAGTCATAACCTGTAGATGAAGTCCAGGGCCTAGGTCTAGGTCTATTTATGACCAGAAGTTATTGGAGTGCTGACTATTATATACTAATCATGTAGGGATACAATACTAATTTTGTGCAGCATATGCTATTTATAGATACTGGAGGAATTTTACCTCAATATTTACTCTGTAGGTGTAGTATCTGATATCAAATTTCCCCTATTTTACTATCAATTTTTATGTGTCTTTTTTTGAATTCTTTAATAAAATTTAATATGTTTTTCTAAAGATATGTGGCATAGACTTCTTTCTATGTAAGTTGATGTTATTATTTTGGAAGTGCCAGTTTACTAAGGGCCTTTTTGGGAATAAAGGCACAGGAAACTCTGTCAAAGTTGAAAGAAAGATGAATGCAGCACATTATCAGCAAATACGGGAGGCATATTTGCACTCATCAGCCCGGATGCTGCGCATGAAACGTATTTGGACATTCCAACATGACAACGATTCAAAACACAAGGATAAGTCGACCTGTCATTGGCTACAGCAGAACAAAGTAAAGGTTCTGGAGTGGTCATCTCAGTCTCCTGACCTCAATATCATTGAGCCACTCTGGGGAGATCTCAAGCACGCTGTTCATGATAGACAGCCCAGGAAATTACAGGAACTGGAGGCTTTTTGCCAAGAAGAATGGGCAGCTTTACCATCTGAGAAAATAAAGAATGTCATCCACAACTACCACAAAAGATTTCAAGCTGTCATTGATGTTAGAGGGGGCAATACACGATATTAAGAAATGTGGTATGTGAAGTTTTGATCAGGGTCATTTGGATGTTTTGGGTTGTCATTATGATTTAAAAAGAGAAAACACAGTAGTTTGACAACAAATGGCTTCACCCCACCACTAACCATGAGAGGAGAAAATGTTTTGGAGTTATCATTCATATTCTCTGAAAAAAGGCCAATAAAGCAAAAATTCTGCCGAGGTATGTAAAATTTTGAGCACAACTGTATGCATGGAAACAGTGAGTGAGTTCTGCTAATTAGAGCCCCGCCCACCCACCCAGCATGAAAGTTTCATGATTGTGATGTCACATCAGATTTCAGAACCAGTAACTCAGGGAGAAATTGATGCGACATCACAGGAAGCAGAAGATTCTAGGCCAGAGATCATATGCTCAGAGTAGCAGCTCAGGCTACAGGAGGATTTTCGAAAGCAATGTATTTACAAAATAGCTTATCTATGGCAATTTATTCACTTGAAATTGAGTTAAATAATAATGGCTAAAACCTTTAATTCCATTTCTAGGCATAGATTATGGAATGTGCAATGGTCAAAATGTGTAGTGTTCCTCCAACATCAGCAGATTTCTATTCTAAAGTCAAGATAGTTAGGAGTATGGAATATGCCACCACTTTAATTAATTTCAAGATAGATATTTTAACATATATTTGGTTCTTGTACTTACATATTTATCGATTATCATAAAAATCTGTAGGTTCCATGTTTCTTAGTGAAGACTTGAATAAATAAATTATAATGCTGCTTGGAATCCAAGTTATGTTATTGTATATCTATTACAACTGACATTGTCTCACGTTTACTGAACAAATGGAAATATGTTTAATAGAATTTATCTATACTTTATTGATTCACAACCTTTCATTGCACAGTGACAAACTTTTAATAAAAAAATAAATAATTAGAAAAATTCATACCATTGAAAAAGTGTTTGTAAAGGAGGTCTAAACAAACCTTTTGCATTTTACGATTTGTTGACTATACAATTATTGGTATAATAGTTGCGGTTAGGGATGGTAACAATAGCTGTAAAGAACACAATTACAAAATATAATCTCCAATTTATCAGACAAATATTGTATAGACAATTTTCGAAGCCTTGAAGTTTAAACAACATATTATAAGACGGCACTTTTGATTAACAGTCATCTCATCTTAGCCATTGGCTGAAATGTTTCCTGTTATTCGGGTTATTATTTTGTGCGCTGTTTCAATATGCTCCCACATATGCCCACATGATATCTAATATATAATTGCCTAGAATACTACTTCCTGCAATTTGTGCCAAATTCCGTGGCTTTGTCCGGAGCTAATGTCCGGAGCTAATGTCCGGAGCTAATGTCCGGAGATAAGTGACGTCAACAGTGTCCAGTGTCTGATTGGTTGCCGCCTGCTGCGAGCGACCAATCAGAAACGTGCCGTACTGTGACACACTCCGCCCGCCATTTTGGTGTGATTTTTGAATTTTTACCTCACAGCAAGTTTCTACTGCGTGGAGGCGGGCCCAGTGACGTTGCTCTTCAAGCTCCTGCCGAATTTCGTCAAAAAAATGATAATACCATTTACCAAAACTATATATATTTAGTTGTGAAGTGGTTCAGTGACATTCTCACACCATTTTTGAACTTTTGTTTGGTGTTTTCTCCATATACTGCCTATTATTTTTGTTCTTTCTTACTATTATTTATTAATTGTATTATTCTTACATTTGAATAAATAAAGTATATATGGATTCTAGACTCCCGATTCTTTAGAATCGGGCTGCCATCTAGTTTCAAATAAATGGCTTGAAATGAAGCAAATCTAGAAGTCACCTAATGACACAGCTGCGGTGTAAAATAAAATGGGAATTAAATATCAGAGTGCAAAACCAATTATGGATCCTTAAATCACATAAACAACTTATAACAAGACAGATCATAAACCAGCCATCGGAGCTCGCAGACGGTATCGCTTGTATCACTGTTTCCTCTAACTCGTGCCTGCATAGCTATCAATATCAGACCAAGGTGCCCATAGTTCTCTGCTTCTGTCAATCAACCTCTAGGCTCTCCACTTACAATGCTGCTTATCTAACGTTGCATGCCAGTCTAAAAAAGGGGTGAAGAGTAGACATCAAGCTGTGGCTGCATTTCTTCTTGAGTCTGACACTCTTTGGGTGACCGATAAGAAATATTTCAAGTCTCTATTTTAGCCCTTTGTACTGGGGCTTAGCACGAAAAAATGGCTCGGTGACTGACAACTAGAAATGGAATAAAGAAAGACAGATTAAAAGCCTTAAACCATTAGGTCTTCACAAAATCGACTAAATGCCATTTTATTCACTGACATTTGTAACCATAGTGCCAGCATAAATGGCAAATATTGCAATCACAATTAGAAGATACATCTTTAATAGAAAAACTCCTCTAGAATAAAGTAAAAATGAAAAAGTATAAGTCTTTAATCTGTGCTCTTTTTAGAAAGGGAGTCTGTTGGCAAAAAAATGACTGTTCAAACAAAGCACAGGCACTCAGTTCACCTTCCCGTCTACGTGTTTTGCATCGCTCCCATCAGTGAGCAAAAAGGCACTTTTAGAATATCTATACTGGAAGAAGAGTAAAGCTTAAAGGTTTTTAGATATTTCATGGGAATGAGAGAAAAATGAAATCTTTTCATTAGCTTGAAAACATTTGCAGTCAACAAGCTTTTTATAGAGTCACACTGCTCAGAAAATATCATGTTGTAAACAGACTTCACCAGCCCTGAACTCATAAAGTAATAGGTCAGACAAAATATTGGATATTTCAAGGTTTCATATTGCATACAGCATGCCACAGCTGCCATTTTGGTACATTTATTACTATTCCATTATGCATTCCCTTGTAATTATGTCTCAATATTAAACCTTATTAGGAAGCTAAAAGGATAAAAAATATCGTAGGAAGGCAAGTTTAAAATCAGAGTCAAGATCCACAATAAAATGCGTTTTATTGTTATACTTATTAGTGCAGATTAAGCCACCGATCTCACCCATTGTATTGAAACAGATGAAATCTAATGTAAAAATCCACAACTAGGGCACAGTATGTATTTAGAAATCTGCAGTATACAGTGAGTACAGAAAGTATTCAGACCCCTTTTTCATTTTTCACTCTTTGTTTCTTTGCAGCTATTTGGTAAATTCAAAACAGTTCACTTTATTTCTCATTAATTTACACTCTGCACCCCATCTTGACTGAAAACAAAACAGAAAGGTAGAAATGTTTGCATATTTATTAAAAAAGAAAAACTGAAATATCAAATAGTCAAGTATTCAGACCCTTTGCTCAGACACTCATATTTAAGTCACACGCTGTCCATTTCCTTGTGATCTTCCTTGAGATGGTTCTACTCTTTCATTGGAGGCCAGCTGTGTTTAATTAAACTGATAGGACTTGATTTGCAAAGGCACACACCTGTCTATATAAGACCTCACAACTCACAGTGCTTGTCCGATCAAATGAGAATCATGAGGTCAAAGGAACTGGCCAAGGAGCTCAGAGACAAAATTGTGACAAGGCACAAATCCGGCCAAGGTTACAACAGAATTTCTGCAGTACTCAAGGTTCCAAAGAGCACAGTGGCCTCCATAATCCTTAAATGGAAGAAGTTTGGGACCACTAAAAGTCTTTCTAGACCTGGCCGTCCAGCCAAACTGAGCAATCATGGGAGAAGGGCCTTGGTGAAAGAGGTAAAGAAGAACCCCAAGATCACTGTGGCTGAGATCCAGAGAAGCAGTAGGGAGATGGGTGAAAGATCCACAAAGTCAACTATCACTGCAGCCCTCCACCAGTCAAGCCTTTATGGCAGAGTGGCCCGACGGAAGCCTCTCCTCAGTGCAAGTCATACGAAAGCCCACATAGAGTTTGCTAAAAAAAAACACATGAAAGACTCCTAGACTATGAGAAATAAGATTCTCTGGTCTGATAAGACAAAGATAGACCTTTTGGTGATAATTCTAAGTTGTATGTGTGGAGAAAACCAGGCACTACTCATCACCTGCCTAATATAATCCCAACAGTGAAACATGGTGGTGGCAGCATCATGTTATGGGGATGTTTTTCAGCTGCAGGGTCAGGATGACTGGTTGTCATTGAAGTAAACATAAATGCGGCCAAGTACAGAGCTATCCGAGATGAAAACCTCTTCCAGACTGCTCTGGACCTCAGACTTGGCTGAAGGTTCACCTTCCAACAAGACAACTACCCTAAGCACATAGCTGAAATAACAAAGGAGTGGCTTCAGGACAACTCTGTGACCATCCAGCTAGAGCCCTGACCTAAACCCAATTGAGCATCTCTGGAGAGACCTGAAAATGGCTGTCTGCCAACGTTCATCATTAGTGTTGAGCGATACCTTCCGATATCGGAAAGTATCGGTATCGGTTTGGATCGGCCGATATTCAAAAAATATCGGATATCGCCGATACCGATACCTGATCCCAATGCAAGTCAATGGGACCAAAATATCGGAATTAAAATAAACCCTTTCTTTCCTTGTAGGTTCATTCTACATGAAGGAAAACAACTAAGAATAATGTAGGATGTATGGGGGAGGTGGCGGAGACATTAAAGGCAATGAGGATTAGTCCAATCAAATAGAATAGCATGATTTTTTTTTTTTTAAAGACGTTCGGATTGAAAAAGATATTGACTATGTAAATTTTTTTTTATTTTGTCAGATATTGATGTTTCACTATTCCACGACCTTCCCCTTCTTTTTTTTCCTTTTCCCACACTTTCATCTTCATCATCATCAGCATCTTTGACATCAACTTCTTCACCTTATTCATCTTCTTCTTCATCTTCTACCTATTTTTTTTTTTTATTACATTCTTCATATTCATTTTCTTCAACTATTATTATTCTTCCTATTCTACATATTCTTTTTATTCCACTGTTATTATTCTTCCTATTCTACTTCTTCATCATATTCTCATTTGTGACAGGCATTCCCGTAGTTGTTATCTATAAAAGTTGGAAGATTACACCTTCCGTTCTGCCAGTCACAAAAGTTACATTTGTCCGCGTTCAGTTTGGCCTGCAGCATCAGGCTTTATCCAGGGGCACCACGAGGAGGAACGGACTCACCCCCATACACTGCTTAGTCTTCTTCTGCATATAATTTAGATAATATCTTTTGCTCTGATATTAAGTGTTATGCTTAATGTTCTTCTGCTCTTTGTTCTGCAGCCTCTTGTTCTTCTGCTTCTCGGTCTTCCATGTCGTCGTCTCCAGGGTCGTCGTCTTCAGTGTCGTCATCTCCGCCGTCGTCGTCTCCGCCGTCGTCGTCTCCGTCGTCGTCTCCGCCGTCGTCGTCGTCGTCGTCATCGGGGTGGTCTTCCGGGTCGTCGTCGTCGTCGTCGTCATCGGGGTGGTCTTCCGGGTCGTCGACTTTAGGGTCTTAAACTTGGAAATGTAGCAGAAGGTACAAGAAGGCTGAGAAAATGCCAAGAACCAGCTGATGGAACTGGAACTTGGATGGCTACCCGAAGGTTCAAGAGCCTATGGAACTACCGAGGACCAGCTGATGTTAATGGAACCCGGTTACTAAGCAGGAGGTACCCGTGCTAAAAAGCACTACCAAGGACCGCCTGACGTTGGCGGAACTCGGATACCCAGAAGGAGGCACCTAAGCCAAAGGCTCTGCCCGGAACCAGCTGACGTTACTGGAACCAGGATGGGGAGCAGAAGGTACAAGAGCAAAAGACACTGCCGAGAACCAGCTGACGGTACTGGAACCCGGATGGGTAGCCGAAGGTCCAAGAGCCAATGGAACTACCGAGGACCAGCTGATGTTAATGGAACCCGGTTACTAAGCAGGAGGTACCCGTGCTAAAAAGCACTACCAAGGACCGCCTGACGTTGGCGGAACTCGGATACCCAGAAGGAGGCACCTAAGCCAAAGGCTCTGCCCGGAACCAGCTGACGTTACTGGAACCAGGATGGGGAGCAGAAGGTACAAGAGCAAAAGACACTGCCTAGAACCAGCTGACGGTGCTGGAACCAGGTGGTGGACCCGAAGGCCCACAGGAGAGGAGAGAACAGCTAGGCCGCGAGGCAGCCGCAGTTACCGAACCCCAACAGTCCTACAGGGGAGCTGGGCCTACTGGCACTACAGAACCAGCCTTGACTACCAGTTCACGCAGCCCACATAGGAAGCTCCTAAACTGGAGGCACCCTGGAGTTGGCTAACTCGACCGCACCACGACGGGGCAAGCATAGGCGTCTCAGTGAAGTTGACACAACCCGGAAACAGCTGACGGTGCTGAAACCAGGCTTGGCACGAGGGAGTACCTGTGACAAGAACACTGCCGAGAACCAGCTGGCGGTGCTGGAACCCGGATGCGTTGCCCCAGTGTGCAAGAGCCAATGGCACGACCGAGGACCAGCTGACGGTGCTGGAACCCGGTTACTAAGCTGTAGGTGCCCGCGCTTAAAAGCACTACCAAGGACCGCCTGGCATTGGCGGAACTCGGATACCCAGGAGGAGGCACCTAAGCCAAAGGCTCGGCCCGGAACCAGCTGACGGTGCTGGAACCAGGTGGTGGACCCGAAGGTCCACAGGAGAGGAGGGAACAGCTAGGCCGCGAGGCAGCCGCAGTTACCGAACCCCAACAGTCCTACAGGGGGAGCTGGGCCTACTGGCACTACAGAACCAGCCTTGACTACCAGTTCACGCAGCCCACATAGGAAGCTCCTAAACTGGAGGCACCCTGGAGTTGGCTAACTCGACCGCACCACGACGGGGCAAGCATAGGCGTCTCAGTGAAGTTGACACAACCCGGAAACAGCTGACGGTGCTGAAACCAGGCTTGGCACGAGGGAGTACCTGTGACAAGAACACTGCCGAGAACCAGCTGGCGGTGCTGGAACCCAGATGCGTTGCCCCAGTGTGCAAGAGCCAATGGCACGACCGAGGACCAGCTGACGGTGCTGGAACCCGGTTACTAAGCTGTAGGTGCCCGTGCTTAAAAGCACTACCAAGGACCGCCTGGCGTTGGCGGAACTCGGATACCCAGGAGGAGGCACCTAAGCCAAAGGCTCGGCCCGGAACCAGCTGACGGTGCTGGAACCAGGTGGTGGACCCGAAGGCCCACAGGAGAGGAGAGAACAGCTAGGCCGCGAGGCAGCCGCAGTTACCGAACCCCAACAGTCCTACAGGGGGAGCTGGGCCTACTGGCACTACAGAACCAGCCTTGACTACCAGTTCACGCAGCCCACATAGGAAGCTCCTAAACTGGAGGCACCCTGGAGTTGGCTAACTCGACCGCACCACGACGGGGCAAGCATAGGCGTCTCAGTGAAGTTGACACAACCCGGAAACAGCTGACGGTGCTGAAACCAGGCTTGGCACGAGGGAGTACCTGTGACAAGAACACTGCCGAGAACCAGCTGGCGGTGCTGGAACCCAGATGCGTTGCCTTGCCTATTAAAGATTGTCTTCCTAGAGCCCCAACTAGCGGTGTTGGAGCAAAGGGTAAGCAGGGGGAGATGAGTGTAGGCCGAAGCCTGCACTGGAGGCAGCTTTGTGTCTGCGTTGCGTTTGCAGGACACTTTGCCGGCTACACACTGGGGGAACAGCTGGCGTAGCTGAACCCCACTAACACAATGGCGTGTGTTTTTCTCTGTGCAGCTAGCACTTGCGGGCAAAAACTAGCGATGTTAGAGCCCATGTTGAAGCAGGAGGAGGAGGAGAGGAGCAGAGTGTAGGCCGAAGCCTAGTTGAACCAATTTCAAAGGAAACCTTTAACCCCCCCCTCAGGTGTTACAAAGTACAAGAGACACACCTTGTGCAGTATTAATGCTGCACAAGTGAAAGGTTGCTCTATTAATTTGTCTACTTGCACACGCTGAATGAAAGACATACACAATTTACCCCATTCTACAGTCAAACTGTAGTGGATGCGTGACTTGGTTTTTTGATGAGACGCAGCACAGGTGTCCAAAATAACGCCTTGGTGCTTGGCGCAGCTTCCTGAGCGTTGTTATTTGCTGTACAGGAGTCTGCGCTCTTGTGTTATCCCTTGGCAATGCCCTGTTAGCGCTGCCCATCTTATGACATCATTTCATGTTGGCCGTTGCGGTTAACGATGGCCATAAATCCCAGACCCACAGTGTCTTTTCATAAAGCCACACTGCGGTGCTGGGATTCGTGGCCTTGAGCTGTAAATATTTTGGCTGCTCACACACGTCCTTACACCTGCTTCAGACTGGGCGGCCTCTGCTGATCCCTTCTCGCATGCCGCGGCCATGAGGCTGCACAGTCTGAAGAAGGCGGAAGGAGATGAGTTAAGACAGGCGAAGATATGCACTGCTCGTGCCCATCAATTACACCCTCGCAGTCAAAATAATTAAGACAACGAGGAGCATTTTATTCAGGCAGGGCGGACGAACAGGCGCAAGTAGCCAACCAATGATGTCAGAAGACGGGAAGCGCTACCAAGGGGGGTGCTGCGTATCATTAGAAAGGAAAGTCACACCTCAGGGACAGTGGAATGGTCTCAAAGAGACACATTTTGTACGTGTTGAGTTCCACGTGGGCAAGGAGAAAACATCAGCCACCTTGTACAAATGCAGCAGTACTGCTGTACAAGGTGGCTGTTATACATAGAAACACCTGGGGGTGGAGCCAGGCTCCCTTCAATTTCAGTTCATGTGCCTGCGTGGCGTTTGCAGGTCACGTTGCAAGCTACACAGCAGGGGAACAGCTGGCGTTGCTGAACCCCACTAACACATTGGCTGGTGTTTTTCTCTGTGCAGATCGCATGTCCGGGCAAAAACTGGCGGTGTTAGAGCCCAGTGTCAGCAGGAGGAGGAGAGGAGCAAAGTGTAGGCCGAAGCCTGCACTGGTGGCAGCTTTTGGTCGGTTGTGCCAGCGTGGCTTGTGCTGGACACGATGCCGGCTACACAGCGGGGGAACAGCTGGCGGTGCTGAACCCCACTAACACATTGGCTGGTGTTTTTCTCTGTGCAGCTAGCATTTCCGGGCAAAAACTAGCGGTGTTTGAGCCCAGGGTCAGCAGGAGGAGGAGAGGAGCAAAGTGTAGGCCGAAGCCTGCACTGGTGGCAGCTTTTGGTCGGTTGTGCCAGCGTGGCTTTTGCTGGACACGATGCCGGCTACACAGCGGGGGAACAGCTGGCGGTGCTGAACCTCACTAACACATTGGCTGGTGTTTTTCTCTGTGCAGCTAGCATTTCCGGGCAAAAACTAGCGTTGTTAGAGCCCAGGGTCAGCAGGAGGAGGAGAGGAGCAGAGTGTAGGCCGAAGCCTAGTTGAACCAATTTCAAAGGTTACCTTTAACCCCCCCTCAGGTGTTACAAAGTACAAGAGCCACTCCTTCTGCAGCATTAATGCTGCACAAGTAAAAGGTTGCTCTACTAATTTGTCTACTTGCACAAGCTGAATGCAACACGTACACTATTTAGCCCATTATACTGTTAAACAGTAGTGGAGGCGTGACTTGTCTTTTTAAAGAAAAGCAGCACAGGTGTCGAAAACAACACCTTTTTGCATGGGCGCAGCTTCCTGAGCGTTGTTAGTTGCTGTACAGGAGTCTGCGCTCTTGTGATCCTTTGGCCATGCGCTGTGAGCGCTTCCTGTCTTATGACCTCATTTCATGTTGGCCGTTGCGGTTAGCGGTGGACATGAATCCCAGACCCACAGTGTGTTTTCAAAAAATCACACTGCGTGGCTGGGATTCGTGGCCTTGTGCAGTAAATATGTTTGACGCTCACACATGTCCTTACACCTGCTTCAGACTGGGCGGCCTCATCTGATCCCTAATCGCCTGCCGCGGCCATGAGGACACCCAGTCTGAAGAAGGCGGAAGGAGATGAGTGAACACAGGCAAACATATGCACTGCACATGCCCATCAATCACACCCTCGCTGTCCAAAAAAATAAGACACCGAGGGGCGTTGTTTCGAGCAGGGGAGATGCACAGGCGCAGCCAGCTAACCAATGATGTCAAAAGACGGGCAGCGCTAACAAGGGTGGTGCTGCGTGTCATTACAAAGGAAAGTCACACCTCAGGGACATTGTAATGGTCTCTAATGAGACACATTTTGTACGTGTTGAGTTCCACGTGGGCAAGGAGAAAAAGTCAGCCACCTTGTACAAATGCAGCAGTACTGCTGTACAAGGTGGCTGTTATACATAGAAACACCTGGAGGTGGGGGGCAGGCTCCCTTCAATTTCAGTTCATGTGCCTGCGTGGCGTTTGCAGGTCACGTTGCAAGCTACACAGCAGGGGAACAGCTGGCGTTGCTGAACCCCACTGACACATTGACTGGTGTTTTTCTCTGTGCAGATTGCATGTCCGGGCAAAAACTAGCGGTGTTAGAGCCCAGGGTCAGCAGGAGGAGGAGGAGAGGAGCAAAGTGTAGGCCGAAGCCTGCACTGGTGGCAGCTTTTGGTCGGTTGTGCCAGCGTGGCTTGTGCTGGACACGATGCAAGCTACACAGCAGGGAAACAGCTGGCGTTGCTGAACCCCACTAACACATTGGCTGGTGTTTTTCTCTGTGCAGCTAGCAGTTCCGGGCAAAAACTAGCGGTGTTAGAGCCCAGGGTCAGCAGGAGGAGGAGGAGAGGAGCAAAGTGTAGGCCGAAGCCTGCACTGGTGGCAGCTTTTGGTCGGTTGTGCCAGCGTGGCTTGTGCTGGACACGATGCAAGCTACACAGCAGGGAAACAGCTGGCGTTGCTGAACCCCACTAACACATTGGCTGGCGTTTTTCTCTGTGCAGCTAGCATTTCCGGGCAAAAACTAGCGTTGTTAGAACCCAGGGTCAGCAGGAGGAGGAGAGGAGCAGAGTGTAGGCCGAAGCCTAGTTGAACCAATTTCAAAGGTTACCTTTAACCCCCCCTCAGGTGTTACAAAGTACAAGAGCCACTCCTTCTGCAGCATTAATGCTGCACAAGTAAAAGGTTGCTCTATTAATTTGTCTACTTGCACACGCTGAATGCAACACGTACACTATTTAATACAAAACTCCCAAATACATATTGTGAGCGCATGGGGTCTGGCAGTAAATACGCCAAAAGACCCCGACCTCACCAAATCAGCTCAAAACAAACCATGCCAAAAGGAGAGCAATTCAGAGCAATGATTTATAAAACAAACTTTAATTGTCATAAATAATACAAAAACATATATCAAAATATTACACTATCTAATGACTAGAGCACAGGATGAATGTCCCAGGAATGCTGGAAAAGCGCCCATCCCCCCGCTCCCCCAGATGTAAATACCCTTGTAATGGTATGCATAAGAAAAAGCACCTACACTATCCAACCAAAGTCACCCCAAAGCAGTGGGACTCTATAGTAATGCCATTAAGTATGGTGGTGGAAAAAGGGTGCTAGCACTTACCACTACACAGAGGTAGGGGGGGGCGGTCAGGCGATGGTCCCCAACGCACGTTTCGTGGCCACCAGTGCCACTTCCTCAGGGGGAACACTATTTAGCCCATTATACTGTTAAACAGTAGTGGAGGCGTGACTTGTCTTTTTAAAGAAAAGCAGCATAGGTGTCGAAAACAACACCTTTTTGCATGGGCGCAGCTTCCTGAGCATTGTTAGTTGCTGTACAGGAGTCTGCGCTCTTGTGATCCTTTGGCCATGCGCTGTGAGCGCTTCCTGTCTTATGACCTCATTTCATGTTGGCCGTTGCGGTTAGCGGTGGACATGAATCCCAGACCCACAGTGTGTTTTTAAAAAATCACACTGCGGTGCTGGGATTTGTGCCCTGGTGCACTAAATATGTTTGCCGCTCACACATGTCCTTACACCTGCTTCAGACTGGGCGGCCTCATCTGATCCCTTCTCGCATGCCGCGGCCATGAGGCTGCACAGTCTGAAGAAGGCGGAAGGAGATGAGTTAAGACAGGCGAAGATATGCACTGCTCGTGCCCATCAATCACACCCTCGCAGTCAAAATAATTAAGACAACGAGGAGCATTTTATTCAGGCAGGGAGGACGCACAGGCGCAACTAGCCAACCGATGATGTCAGAAGATGGGAAGCGCTACCAAGGGGGGTGCTGCGTATCATTAGAAAGGAAAGTCACACCTCAGGGACAGTGGAATGGTCTCAAAGAGACACATTTTGTACGTGTTGAGTTCCACGTGGGCAAGGATAAAAAGTCAGCCACCTTGTACAAATGCAGCAGTACTACTGTACAAGGTGGCTGTTATACATAGAAACACCTGGGGGAGAGGGGGCTCCCTTCAATTTCAGTTCATGTGCCTGCGTGGCGTTTGCAGGACACGTTGCCAGCTACACAGCAGGGGAACAGCTGGCGTTGCTGAACCCCACTAACACATTGGCTGGTGTTTTTCTCTGTGCAGCTAGCAGTTCCGGGCAAAAACTAGCGGTGTTTGAGCCCAGGGTCAGCAGGAGGAGGAGAGGAGCAAAGTGTAGGCCGAAGCCTGCACTGGTGGAAGCTTTTGGTCGGTTGTGCCAGCGTGGCTTGTGCTGGACACGATGCCGACTACACAGCAGGGGAACAGCTGGCGGTGCTGAACCCCACTGACACATCACCTAGTGTTTTTTCTGTGTAGACAACACTTCCAGGTGTCAACTGACAGTGTTGAAACCCAGGGAATCAAAGAGGAGCAGAGTGTAGGCCGAAGCCTGCAGTGGAGCAAGTTGAAACGGAACCTTTAACCCCCCCCCCCCAGGCATTTGTTGCTGAAAGAGCCATCTTGTACAGCAGTAATACTGCACATGGAAAATGGTGGCTCCGAAAATTATGCTCCTTGCAAACGCTGAAGTACACACTCATATAATGTGTCCCCTCACACCATCAAACCATCCCGGAAGTGGGACTTTCCTTTGTAATGTGACACAGCACAGCCGTCATTCCAACCCCCTTGGTGCCGTGCGCCACCTCCTCAACGTTGTTTGGTTCTGTCACGGAGCCCGCGCTGTAATGTTATCCCTTGGCCATGCACAGTTAGCGGTGCCCATCTTCTGACATCATTTAGGTGTCAGGCTGGCAGTGCCTGTGCGTCAAAGCTGCCCGAGATCCAACCTTGCAGTGTCATCAAATGTAATTCCACTGCGGGCCAGGGATCCATGGGCATGCGCAGTGCATATCATCGCCTCTCACTCACCTCCTTCATGCTTCTTCAGACTGTGCGGCGTCACGGCCGTGGCATGCTATTAGGGATCAGCTGACGCCGCCTAGTCTGAAGAAGCATGAAGAAGGGGAATGAGAGGCTAGTATATGCACTGCGCATGGCCATGGATACCAGGCCCACTGTGGGATCACATTAGACGACACTGCGAGGTGGGATTTCGGGCAGCGTGGACGCACAGGCGCAGCCAGGACGACAACAAATGATGTCAGAGGACGGGCAGCGCAAACTGTGCATGGCCAAGGGATAACATAACAGTGCAGGGTCCATGACGGAATCAAACAACGCTAAGGAGGCAGCGCACGGTGCCAAGGGGGTAGCAATGACGGCTGTGCTGCGTCACATTACAAAGGAAAGTCCCACCTCTGGGACGGTTGGACGGTGTGAGGGGACACATTACATGAGTGTGTAGTTCAGCGTTTCCAAGGAGCATAATTTCAAGAGCGACCTTTCCCTTGTGCAGTATTAGTGCTGCACATGGTGGCTCTTTCAGTAACAAACGCCTAGGGGGGGGGGACAGGTCCCCTTACATTTTAGTTGTGCCAGCGTGGCAGTCGCATGACACGTTGCCGGATACACAGCTGGGGATCAGCTGACGTTACTGAACCCCAATAACAGAGGAGCGACTGTTGACTGTGCACACAGCACTTCCAGGCACCAACTGGCGGTGTTAGAGCCCAGGGACAGCAGGAGGGGCAGATTGGAGGTATTACCGCACACACAGCTGGGGATCAGCTGACGTTACTGAACCCCAATAACAGAGGAGCGACTGTTGACTGTGCACACAGCACTTCCAGGCACCAACTGGCGGTGTTAGAGCCCAGGGACAGCAGGAGGAGCAGATTGGAGGTATTCCCGCACACACAGCTGGGGATCAGCTGACGTTACTGAACCCCAATAACAGAGGAGCGACTGTTGACTGTGCACACAGCACTTCCAGGCACCAACTGGCGGTGTTAGAGCCCAGGGACAGCAGGAGGAGCAGATTGGAGGTATTACCGCACACACAGCTGGGGATCAGCTGACGTTACTGAACCCCAATAACAGAGGAGCGACTGTTGACTGTGCACACAGCACTTCCAGGCACCAACTGGCGGTGTTAGAGCCCAGGGACAGCAGGAGGAGCAGATTGGAGGTATTACTGCACACACAGCTGGGGATCAGCTGATGTTACTGAACCCCAATAACAGAGGAGCGACTGTTGACTGTGCACACAGCACTTCCAGGCACCAACTGGCGGTGTTAGAGCCCAGGGACAGCAGGAGGAGCAGAGGAACAGAGTGTAGGCCGAAGCCTGATTGGAGCAAGTTGAAAGAGAACCTTTAACCCCCCCCCCAAGACGTTTGTAGCTGAAAGAGCCATCTTGTGCAGCGCTAAGGATGCAAAAGGAAAAGGTTGCTCTTTTAATTATGCTCCTTGCAAACACAGAAGTAAACACTAAAAATGTGTCCCCTTATACCGTTAAACCGTCACGGAGGTGCGAATTTCCTTCGTAATGGGACACAGCACAGCTGTCATTCCTATCCCCTTGGTGCCATGTGCTGCCTCCTCAGCGTTGTTTTAAACTGTCACGGAGCCTGCGCTGTTCTGTTATCCCTTGGCCATGCCCAATTAGCGCTGCCTGTCTTCTGACATAATTTGGTGTCAGGCTGTCAGTGCCTGTGCGTCCACGCTGCTCCAGATCCCACCTCGCAGTCTCGTCTAACGTAATCCCACTGCGGGCCTTGGATCCATGGGCATGCACAGTGCATATCCTCGACTCTCACTCCCCTCCTTCCCTCTTCTTCAGACTGTGCGTTGTCACGGCCGTGGCATGCTATTAGGGATCAGCTGACGGCGCACAGTCTAAAGAAGGCGGAGGGAAATGAGCGAGAGCCCGAGGGGAAGATATGCACTGCGCATGCCCATGGATCCCAGGCCCGCAGTGTGACTCAATCAGAAGACACTGCGAGGCGGGATCTATGGCAGCGCGGCCGCACAGGCGCAGCCAGCCTGACACCAAATTATGTCAGAAGACAGGCAGCGCAAATAGGGCATGGCCAAGGGATAACAGAACAGCGCAGGCTCCGTGACAGCTTAAAACAACGCTGAGGAGGCAGCGCATGGCACCAAGGGGGTAGGAATGACGGCTGTGCTGCGTCACATTACGAAGGAAAGTCCCAGCTCTGGGACGGTATAACGGTATCAGTGAACACATTTTATAAGTGTTAAGTTCTGCGTGTGCAAGGAGCCCAAAAAAAATAGCTACCTTTTCCTTGTGCAGCATTACTGCTGCACAAGATGGCTCTTTCAGTAACAAACGACGGGGGGGGGGGGGGCAGGTTCCCTTACATTCAGGTTGTTGTGCCAGCGTAGCGGTCGCAGGACACATTGCCGGCTACACAGCTGGGGATCAGCTGACGTTACTGAAACCCAATAACACTGGGTCGTATGTTTTGACTGTGCAGCCTGCACTTCTGAGCCGCAACTGGCGGTGTTGGAGCCCAGGAATAGCATTTCAGGTGGTAGAAAGATGAACACAGCAGAAGACCTGGATGACACCCAATTAATTAATCAGGCAGAGGAGTGGCAAATTCCTGCGAGATCCATGCCTGGTTCATTTTCAGGAAAGTAAGCCGGTCAACGTTATCGGAGGATAGTCGCATGCGACGGTCTGTTAGTACACCACCTGCGGCACTAAAGACACGTTCCGATAAGACACTAGCCGCAGGGCAAGCCAGCACCTCCAATGCATACTGACTTAGCTCTGGCCATGTATCCAGCTTAGAGACCCAAAACTTGAACGGGGAAGAGCCGTCGGGGAGTACAGTAAGAGGGCAAGCCATGTAGTCTGTCACCATCTGACGGAACCGTTGCCTCCTGCTGACTGGAGCCGCCGGTGATGGTGTAGACATTTGGGGCGGGCACACAAAAGTGTGCCAGAGTTGTGCCATACTGGGCTTGCCTTGGGCAGAGGCACTGCTTCTGCTCCCTCTTTGGGCAGAGCCTCCCCCACTGCCTCGACGCACTGAGCTGCTTTGTAAAGCACTAGCAGCACTCCTCTCAGTTGGACAGGAGAAGATGATGGAATTCACCAGTGTGTCGTGGTACTCCCGCAATTTACGCTCCCGGGTCAACGCAGGGATGAGGTTTTGGACGTTGTCCCGGTAGCGAGGATCGAGGAGGGTGAACACCCAATAATCAGGCATGTTGAGAATGTGGTCGATGCGGCGGTCATTTCTCAGGCACTGCAGCATAAAATCCACCATGTGCTGCAGAGTGCCAACCGGCCCAGAAACGCTGTCCCCTGCTTGAGACATGATCTCTGCCCGCTCGTCATCACCCCACCCTCGCTGTACACACTGACCACTGGACAATTGTGTCGCTCCCTCCTCTGGACGGAGCTCTTCCTCGTCCATTGACTCCTCCTCATCCTCCTCACAAATTGGCCCCTGCGTACCCCTTTGTGAGGAACCACGTGGCGCTGACTCTCCAGAAGCTGATGGAAAAGGTGACTCCTCATCCTCCACCTCTTCCACCACATCATCCCTTAACCCTTGCAAAGTTTGCTGAAGCAGGCAGATAAGGGGGACAGTCATGCTGACTAGTGCATCATCTGCACTTGCCATCCGCGTGGAATAATCAAAAGGACGCAAAACCTGGCAGACGTCCTTCAGAGTGGCCCACTCTGTGGTTGTGAAGTCTGATCGGCGCTGACTGCGACTTCTTTGCGCCTGATGCAGCTGGTACTCCATAACTGCTTGCTGCTGCTCACACAACCGCTCCAACATATGTAACGTGGAATTCCACCGGGTAGGTAGGTCACATATGATGCGGTGTTCCGGAAGGCGGAATCTGCGCTGCAGAGCAGCAATGCGGGATCTGGCCAAGCTGGAACGCCGCAAGTGAGCACACTCTAGGCGGACCTTGTGCAGCAGGGCATCAAGATCCGGATAGTCCCTCAGAAAACTCTGCACAACCAAATTGAGCACATGTGCCAGACATGGGATGTGAGTGAGGTTGCCAAGGGCCAAAGCTGCCACCAGATTTCGGCCATTGTCACACACTACCATGCCTGGCTGGAGATTCGCTGGCAGTAACCACACATCGCTCTCCTGCTTGATGGCATTCCAGAGCTCCTGCGCTGTGTGGCTTCGATGCCCCAATGAAACTAGTTTCAAGACGGCCTGCTGACGTTTGGCCACGGCTGTGCTCATGTCGGTCATAGGTAAACGTTCACGGGTCCATGTGGGGGTGGACTGTGACGGATCCTGCAGAGAGGAATCAGAGGAACTGGTGTAAGAGGAGGAGTCGATGCGTACAGACTGGATTCCTGCAATCCTTGGAGTGGGCAGGACACGTCCTGCGCCACTCGCACGATCTGTACCTGGCTCAACAACATTAACCCAATGGGCAGTGAGGGAAACATATCGCCCCTGTCCATGCTGACTGGTCCACGCATCGGTGGTGAGGTGGACCTTGCTACTGATGGCATTCAGTAGCGCATGTTTTATGTTTGCCTCAACATGCCTGTGCAGGGCAGGGACAGCCTGCCTGCTGAAGTAAAAGCGGCTGGGCACCTTGTACTGTGGGACTGCCAATGCCATCAAGTCACGGAAGCTGTCAGTCTCCACCAGCCTGAACGAGAGCATTTCCAGGGACAACAGTTTGGCAATGCCTGCATTCAGAGCCTGTGCTCGGGGGTGGTTGGCCGAGAATGCCCGCCTTTTCTCCCATGCCTGTACTACCGATGGCTGTAGAGTAGACTGGGAGTGTGAGGATGACTGGGAAGGTGGTGCTGTGGGTGGAATTACACAAGGTCTCTGGGAGGAAGCCAAACCAGCTGTGCGTGAGCTGGAGGAAGAGGCAACACGAGCTGAAGAGGTGGTAGCTGCCGCTGTTGGTTGGCCTACATCTTCAGTGTGTTTCTGTAACTCCACCGCGTGCCTGGTCCGCACATGTTTCCACATATTTGTGGTATTGAGGTTGCTGACATTTTTCCCTCTTTTTACTTTATGATGACACAGCTTGCATTTGACAAAACAAATGTCATCTGCAACTGTGTCAAAAAAGGACCAGGCACTGCAAGTCTTGGGAGCGCCCTTTTTGGCTTTGGAAAGAGACAGGCTCCTAACGGGTGCCAAAGTGGAGGCTACAGGCTCCGCAGTCTTCCCCCTCCCTCTTCCTCTTTGGCCCGTAAGAGGAAGCTCTTCCTCTGAGCTGCTCCCACCACCTTCCTGTTCCTCACGCCACGATGGGTCAAGGACCTCATCATCTCCACTACCCTCTGCCACCAACTGCTCCTCCTGGGTAGTCTCAGCAGCACAGTACGCACGAGAAAGCGGCACCTGAGTTTCATCATCAGATGCGTACTGCGCTGTGGTCACCGGAGGCACTGGCCCACCTGCCTCTTCAGAGTCAGAGAGAAAAAGGTGTTGGGCATCACTGCACACTGCCTCTTCTTCCATTTCTCCAATGCTGCTTGGCTGGCCCCCTGTTTCCAAGCCAAGAGATTCAGAGAACAGAAGTAGAGACGGCTCCTGTCCTGGGCTCTCTGACTGCCTGGCCAATTTGGCAGTTGGTGAAGAGACAGATGGCTGCTCTCCAGTGCTCTGTGCCTGAGAGGATGTGGCACTAACTGAAGTCGATGCCGAGGCGTTAGCTGCCATCCACCCGACAACGGCTTCAATTTGGTCTTCACGCAGCAGCGGTGCACGGCGCTCTCCGACAAAGCTGCGCATGAAGGACTGTTCCCTGCTGAAACTGAGTGACGACGAGTCACCGGCGCCCGCAGCAGGCACAGAATCACCACGTCCTCTCCCTGCTCCTCTCCCTGCTCCGCGCCCACGCCCACGTGCCTTACTCCCTGCCCTCTTCATCTTGGTTGACAGATAAAGATAAGCAGAAAAGTACTAAGGCCTTAGTGTGCTTATTCCTGTAATGCTCCTCCTAACAGGTGTAAGAAACACTAATGTTGTAAATTGTGGACTAAACTTTATTATTTTTCAAATGTGGCCTACACAAGTGTTAAGTTGTGTTTGGTGAACTTAACTTTTTTTTTGGTGCAGATCGGGCTACAGAGCTAGTTTAAATCACACGGAGACCGTGCAGACAGCCGTAAACGGCGCTGCAAGGCCAAAAAACCCTCCTCTAGGTTATCCTATATAGTGTTTTTCCACTATTTAGCTGGATACAAGTGGAAAGACACTAATAGGAATTTTTTTTTTCAAATTTGAAACTGGCTGCACTATTTGAAAAAAAGGAAATTGTTTTTCAAGGTATGAGGCAGTAACGCACCCTGAGCTGAATCCAACCGGCTATGGCTGCACACAGACTACAGGGCGAGCTGCGCTCACACAGAGACCGTGCAGACAGCCGTAAACGGCGCTGCAAGGCCCAAAAAAAACCCTCTAGGTTATCCTATGTAGTGTTTTTCCACAATTGAGCTGGAGACTGGTGGAAAGACACTAATAGGAATTTTTTTTTTTTCAAATTTTAAACAGGCTGCACTATTTCAAAAAAAGGAAAATTTTTCTCAAGGTATGAGCCAGTAACGAACCCTGAGCTGAATCCAACCGGCTATGGCTGCACACAGACTACAGGGCGAGTTGGGCTCACACGGAGACCGTGCAGACAGCCGTAAACGGCGCTGCAAGGCCAAAAAACCCTCCTCTAGGTTATCCTATATAGTGTTTTTCCACTATTTAGCTGGATACGAGTGGAAAGACACTTATAGGATTTTTTTTTTTTCAAATTTTAAACAGGCTGCACTATTTGAAAAAAAAGGAAAATTTTTCTCAAGGTATGAGCCAGTAACGAACCCTGAGCTGAATCCAACCGGCTATGGCTGCACACAGACTACAGGGCGAGCTGGGCTCACACGGAGACCGTGCAGACAGCCGTAAACGGCGCTGCGAGGCCAAAAAACCCTCCTCTAGGTTATCCTATATAGTGTTTTTCCACTATTTAGCTGGATACGAGTGGAAAGACACTTATAGGATTTTTTTTTTTTCAAATTTTAAACAGGCTGCACTATTTGAAAAAAAAGGAAAATTTTTCTCAAGGTATGAGCCAGTAACGAACCCTGAGCTGAATCCAACCGGCTATGGCTGCACACAGACTACAGGGCGAGCTGGGCTCACACGGAGACCGTGCAGACAGCCGTAAACGGCGCTGCGAGGCCAAAAAACCCTCCTCTAGGTTATCCTATATAGTGTTTTTCCACTATTTAGCTGGATACGAGTGGAAAGACACTAATAGGAATTTTTTTTTTCAAATTTTAAACAGGCTGCACTATTTGAAAAAAAGGAAAATTTTTCTCAAGGTATGAGCCAGTAACGAACCCTGAGCTGAATCCAACCGGCTATGGCTGCACACAGACTGCAGGGCGAGCTGGGCTCACACGGAGACCGTGCAGACAGCCGTAAACGGCGCTGCAAGGCCCTAAAAACCCCCTCTAGGTTATCCTATGTAGTGTTTTTCCACAATAGAGCTGGAGACTGGTGGAAAAACACTAATAGGAAATTTGAGAAAAAATGTGCAGCAGGCTGCACTAAGAGCAAAAAAGAACAACTGTGTGAGGCAGTGTGAACCCCCCCTGAGCTGAATACAACCGGGTATATGGCTGCACACAGACTACAGAGTGAGCTGCACACACACACACACACAGAGACCTTGCAGAACGCTGTTAAAACAGCGCTGCAAGGCAAGAGCAAGGTGAACAGTGAAGAACACACAGCGTTTTGCTAAATTAGCCTTTGGAAAGGAAAATAAAGCAATTAGCAAGCTCAACTGGCCCTCAGTTAGAACACAGCGTCCTGTCCCTAACTGAAATCACAGCAGAGTGAGCGCAAAATGGCGGCAGCGCTTTTTTATAGTGCAGAGTGACATCATTTCAGCAGCCAATCCCAGCCTTGCCAGTACTTACATGCCCACCATGCTAAACAGGATGTGCCCACACTTTCATTCATTCCACATTGGCTGCTGCGTTCAATTTGAATTCTGGGAACTTCCGATTCCGGTATCCGATACGCGGGAAGTATCGGAATTCGGTATCGGAATTCCGATACCGCAAATATCGGCCGATACCCGATACTTGCGGTATCGGAATGCTCAACACTATTCATCATCCAACCTGACGGAACTCCTAATATATCCTCACCCACACCCTGTAGACTGTGAGCCCTTGTGGGCAGGGTCCTCTCTCCTTCTGTACTTGTGTGTGCCTTGTGTGTGCTTGTTTTTGCTGTACTTGTGTGTGCTTGTTTATTGTACTTGTCTATATTTACCCCTTTTTCACATGTAAAGTGCCATGGAAAAATGGAGCTATAAAAATGTCTAATGATAATAATAATAACTGGAGAGGATCTGCACGGTAGAATGGCAGAGGTCCCCAAATCCAGGTGTGAAAAACTTGTTGCCTCATTCCCAAGAAGACTCATGGCTGTACTAGCTCAAAATGGTGCTTCTAGTCAATACTGAGCAAAGGGTCTGAATACTTATGACTATGTTATATTTCAGTTTTTCTTTTTTAATACATTTTCAAAAACTTCTACATTTCTGTTTTTTCAGTCAAGATGGGGTGCAGAGTGTACATTAATGAGAAAAACATGAACTTTTTTTAATTTACCAAATGGCTGCAATGAAACAAAGAGTGAAAAATTTAAAGGGGTCAGAATACTTTCCGTGCCCACTGTGTATCGAATACTGTATGTTGTGAAAGTTCATGACTTGAGAAAAGCACAGTTGGAAGCACCAAAAGTCGCATATACCTGAGTTAATAAAGTTTGAGCTTTTTCATTATTTCTGGAGTACCGGCATTTTTGCTGTATGTGTATGCTACAAAATATTTGGTATTCATGTTTTTTTTACAAATGTTTCAAAGCCCTGAAAAAAAAATTATGAATGTCATCAGCCTTAATAAGATCTTGCAACAAAAAGACGGTATTCATTCTGTCCTTCATCTGATCTATGCTGATACAAAATGTTTTTCCAAAAGAGACTCATGTGTGATGTTGAAAGTCCTTTATCTTTAAATTTACAGAATGCTCTCAAGCATTGAGGCTATGTGTGCACCTGGACTCATTTGTATACACTGTCCATGTATATTTATGACTTCACAGAAAGGAAATTCTGCAAAGTTGACCAGATAAGCACTTTTCAGTTAATTTACTAGTGGTAAACCTACCAGACTATATTACAGAACTATTTGAACAGCAGTTCTCCAAACTATTGTTTGATTTGAATTAAATTGAGAAAAACGTAAATGTAATTAGTAATTACTTATTAGGGAATGCTAAATATATTTTACACAGATTGCCAGTTAGTGGCCCTAACTGACAGAGGTGTAACTAGGGTTTTGGTTCGGGGGGTGGAACTTATGAGTGGGCCCCTAACCAGATAGCCTTGATTACAACTGGGTGGCACTCCCTAATATTGGATGTAGGAGAACCTCAGCAGATGACTACCCTGCTGCTGAAAATAATCTCTATATAAAGACCGACATTGATATTACCGCCATATGGCCAGTGGTAGATATCATTCCTACAGAACATATAAGAGATCACAGTACAGTTACAGATGGTGACTTACAGCTGATGTTCTTTCTAATCGAATCGTTCACTTTTCACATCTTTTCCAGACTGATATGACAACTTCTTCCAGCCACAACTCGGCTGCAGAGATTAAAACAGACACATTTCACGTCTCATAATTTCAGAACTTTCCCCAATTAGACTGTTCCCAAGGTGCACAAACTCCCCATCCTGCTGACAGCCCAACACTGAGCCGCTGCTGCGGTATGTGTCCCTATTACTGCAGCTATTGTGTGGTTCTGTGTGCCCTCTAAATTTTAAAGCAACCCTCTAGAATATCGTAATGCTGGGTGCAAGTGCCCTAGAAAACAGTGCCAACATTTTGTCCCCTGGAAAGGATTAATGCACTCTGTGTGCCACTTTGACATTCACAATAACCTATTGTGAAATTCTCCTATAACAATAAGTGCCCACTTTACATTTAATGTCCCAAATCTCCCCCCTGTAAGCTCCCCTATACACAGTATGATGCTCTCTTATACACAGTATACTGCACCCTCACTGTATATTTACTGAATCCTTAGTGTCCTCCAAACTGTTTGATGGCTCAAACATTGTATGATGGCCCCGTCACTGTAATCTCCATACTGTATGATGGCCCCTAGATAGCCTAAATATAGTCTAATGCCCCAGTTAGTCCTCAAAATAGGCCTCCATATAGTATAATGTACTTCCCATAGACCTCCATATAGCATAATGCACTCCCCATGGGCAGACTCTATATTTTATAATGTATTCCCCATAAGCAGACTGTATATAGTATAATGTACTCCCCATAGACAGAATCTATGTCGTATAATGCACTCCCCATAGGTAGACTCTATCTAATATATAATTGCCTAGAATACTACTTCCTGCAATTTGTGCCAACTTCCGTGGCTTTGTCCGGAGCTAATGTCCGGAGCTAATGTCCGGAGCTAATGTCCGGAGATTAATTGCCTAGAATACTACTTCCTGCAATTTGTGCCAACTTCCGTGGCTTTGTCCGGAGCTAATGTCCGGAGCTAATGTGCGGAGATAATGTCCTGAGCTAATGTCCGGAGCTAATGTCCGGAGCTAATGTCCGGAGCTAATGTCCGGAGCTAATGTCCGGAGCTAATGTCCGGAGATAAGTGACGTCAACAGTGTCCAGTGTCTGATTGGTTGCTGCCTGCTGCGAGCGACCAATCAGAAACGTGCTGTACTGTGACACACTCCGCCCGCCATTTTGGTGTGATTTTTGAATTTTTACCTCACAGCAAGTTTCTACTGCGTGGAGGCGGGCCCAGTGACGTTGCTCTTCAAGCTCCTGCCGAATTTCGTCAAAAAAATGATAATACCATTTACCAAAACTATATGTTAGGGGTCGAGTTCCGGCTTCTGCACTGGGGGAATCTCGAGCCACTTCCGCTGCGGTCTCCCATTCTTGTCCAGCCGCAGTGGAGCCTGCTCAGCAAGGACGTCGGTCCCAGCGTCTTGCTCATTCTCACTCTGTTCAGAGAGTTAGTGCTGCTTCTCCAGTCTCTGCCATTAAAGTCAGTACTGGTCAGCAGCGAGCGGACTTCTCTGGGACTAAGTCCTTGTCTGCATGTACTGAGCATGCCCAGCGTAAGATCTCCCGTTGGAGATCGAGGGTCATGTGCTCAGGCTCTGCAGCACATTCCATTGGTCCTCTTGGCAGGTCCTAGAAGGGCAAAAGTGCTGTGGCCACTTCCTGTGCTGCTCCTATATAAACTGCGCATGACCGCACGGCCATGCGCTAGTATTGTCTTGTTATTATGTGTGTGTGTAGATGGATGTATGTCGAAGGATGAAAGCTCCTAAATATCCCTCCCTAGTGTTGTTGACTGTTCGCGGATGATGGTAGCTATCTAGCGCCCGACTTGCCATCTACACGATACACACATCTCAGCGTCCTATAGCTGTGCCTGCCAGTACGGCGCCGTGCGCTTGCCTTGCGCTTTCCATACCCGAGTCTGGGTGGTTAGTGGCGTCCGTTAGTGCGGCATCGCTCGCACTCTTGTGCACATATTTGTCCTAAGGTTCTCTACACACCCAGTTGCGGTGTTACGCCAGCAAGGGTCTAATCGGGCTTCAATCCCTTCTGGGGTTAAGTCCGCTGACCACTTGCTCGCGCTCTAGTGCGGTACTGCGGTCCTGTGAGTTAACAGGATCGCTTTCTTCACGCTGGGTGAGGTTTAACCCACGCGTGTATACTTTAGTGTACCGCCATATTGTCTGCCAATTACTAGCAGCAGGTCTCCACCTGCACGGTGGACCCCGGACTGCGAACGCACCTTTATCATCTGTCTTGGTGCGTTCCGCCAGTCCTAACAGAATACTAGCGCCAGGGTCTGGCTAGTAAAATGGCGGACGACCAGCGTTTACAGCGGTACATCCAGCAGCTGGAGGGAAGGTTGGCGGCTCTTGAGCGTACAACCTCAGCTGTGGATGTCACTGCTGTAGCTGTGCAGGCTGCAAGTGTAGCCGCAGCCAGTTTGTCCACTGCCACCCCTGCTCCGACTTTATCCCGTCTCCCACTACCTGACAAGTTTGCTGGAGAGAGCAAACATTGTCGTGGATTCGTGAGCCAGTGCTCTATCCATCTCGAGCTCCTGGCTGCACGTTTTCCTACAGAGCGGGCTAAGGTGGGATTTATTGTCTCGCTGTTGTCGGGCAGGGCGTTGGAGTGGGCTACGCCGCTGTGGGAGCGTGATGATCATGTGGTGCAGAGTGCTCCGTTGTTTCTGGGCACGCTGAAAAAGGTCTTTCTAGGACCTCAACTCACCCATGATACAGCGCTCCAACTACTGGCATTAACTCAGGGTGAGTCCTTGGTCAGCCATTTTTCCGTCCGATTCCGTACTTTAGCTTCCGAGCTGGAGTGGTCGGATAAAGCCCTTATCCCCATATTCTGGAGGGGCCTGGCTGACCATGTTAAGGACGCTCTGGCCACTAGGGAGATTCCTGCCACACTGGAGGAGTTAATATCTATTTCTACTCCTATAGACCTCCGTTTTAACGAGCGGAGGTTGGAACGAGCCCAGTGTAGGCAGAGGTTTCGGCTGGCTCCTACCTTCGCCAAACCTTTGAAATCTCCAGTCCAGGCATCTGAGTCACATGAGACCTTGGAGGTGACACAAGCGGGATCCAAGTCTCAGTCCGCTCGTGCACATAAGGTTCGTCATGTTTGCCAGCAGTCAGGACGTCTTGCCTCCAAGAGTCCTCAGCGGTCGGGGAAACGTCAGCGTCTAGTGGCAGTTGGAGGAGGTACACTAGACACGGCGACGTTTGCCTCAAAGTTGTCCTTCAAGGGGACAATTACCATAGGCCCATCCACTCTCACGGTCGAGCTATGCTTGGATTCTGGGGCAGAGGGTAACTTTATGTCCTCCGCCTTTGCCCAGCGTCACGCAATACCCTTGGTGATGCTCGCCCAGCCAGTGACCGTTCGAGTGGTAAATGGGTCAACACTACCTTCACAGATTACCCACCAAACCATTCCTTTCACCCTATCTGTGTCTCCATCACATCAGGAGATAATCTCCCTATTAGTCATTCCTGAGGGAATTGATGAGGTCCTGTTGGGGATGCCATGGCTTCGCTACCATTCTCCTCATATTGAGTGGTCCTCTGGGAGAATTTTGGGATGGAGTAAATCCTGTGAGGGTAGATGTCAGAGGGAGTGCGTTCAGGTTGCTACTACACAGGTACCCGCAGATCTTTCCTCTCTCCCCAAGCACTATTGGTCCCATGCAGACGTGTTCTCCAAAAGAGCTGCGGAGACCCTTCCGCCTCACCGCCCCTATGACTGTCCTATTGACCTCTTGCCTGGTGCTGAGCCTCCCCGGGGTCGAGTCTACCCGTTATCTCTCCCGGAGACGGAGGCAATGTCCCAGTATATTCAGGAGAATCTGGCAAGAGGATTCATTAGGAAGTCAGTGTCACCGGCAGGGGCTGGGTTCTTCTTCGTACAGAAGAAGACTGGAGACTTACGTCCATGCATAGACTACAGGGGTCTTAACGCCATTACCGTTAAGAACAAGTACCCATTACCCCTGATATCTGAGCTCTTTGATAGGCTACGGGGAGCAAAGGTATTTACAAAGTTAGATCTGCGGGGTGCTTACAACCTGATTCGCATCCGTGAGGGGGATGAATGGAAGACGGCTTTTAACACCAGGGATGGGCACTATGAATATCTAGTGATGCCCTTTGGGCTCTGTAATGCCCCAGCCGTTTTCCAAGACTTTGTGAATGACATCTTTCGGGATATGCTCACCACCTCGGTCGTAGTCTATCTGGATGACATTCTCATCTACTCTCCAGATATAGACTCCCATCGGAGAGATGTTCGCAAAGTCTTCGACCTCTTACGGGCAAACTCCCTCTACGCTAAGTTGGAGAAGTGTGTGTTTGAGCAGGAGTCCTTGCCTTTTCTTGGTTATATCATTTCTGCCCAGGGTTTGGCTATGGATCCTGCCAAGCTACAGGCTGTAATGGACTGGCAGGAACCCCATTCTCTTAAAGCGGTGCAGCGCTTTATGGGGTTCATTAATTATTATCGCCAGTTCATTCCACACTTCTCAACTTTGGTAGCTCCCTTGGTCGCCCTCACCAAGAAGGGAGCAAATCCCAAGTTGTGGTCAGAGGAGGTCTCCAAGGCCTTTCTCTCGATTAAGTCACACTTCGCTAGCGCTCCCATCCTACATCGCCCCGATGTAGATAAACCATTCATCTTGGAGGTGGATGCCTCATCCGTTGGTGCTGGAGCAGTCCTTTTCCAAAAGGATGCTCAAGGTCGGAAGCATCCTTGCTTCTTCTTCTCCAAGACCTTCACACCAGCGGAGAGGAATTATTCCATCGGGGACAGGGAGTTGCTAGCCATGAAGTTGGCTTTTTCAGAGTGGAGACACCTCTTGGAGGGAGCTCGCTTTCCCTTCCAAGTCTTCACTGACCACAAGAACTTGGTGTATATACAGACGGCCCAGCGGCTGAATTCTCGCCAGGCTAGATGGTCCCTGTTCTTCTCCCGGTTCCATTTTACTCTCCATTTTCTCTCCGGGGAGAAGAACGTTCGTGCCGACGCTCTCTCCCGCTCCGTAGTGTCATCTGAGGAGGAGGAGGAGGAGCCTCGGCTTATTGTCCCTTCTGAGAGCCTGAGAACTGTAGCTCCGGTTTCGCTAGAGTCTGTGCCCCCGGGCAAGACTTTCGTGCCAGCTAACTTGCGACCGGAGGTTCTCTCTTGGGCTCACTCCTCCAGAGTGGGGGGGCATTTTGGGACCAAGAGGACATCAGAGCTTTTGGCGAGAACATACTGGTGGCCGCATATGGCCCGAGATGTCAGGGACTACATTCAGGCGTGCGTTTCTTGCGCCCAGAATCGGTCTCCTCGGCAACGGCCTGCTGGGTTGCTTTACCCTCTACCGGTGGCAGACAGGCCCTGGGAGATGGTCGGGATGGACTTTGTGGTGGGTCTACCCAAGTCGCGTGGCTGCTCCATTATTTGGGTTGTCACTGACCATTTCTCTAAGATGGTGCATTTGGTGCCGCTTCCTCGGTTACCCTCAGCACGGGCCTTGGCGGTGTTGTTCGTTAAACACGTTTTCCGTTTGCATGGTATGCCTGATAAAATTGTCAGCGATCGGGGTCCCCAGTTCGCATCTCGGTTTTGGAGAGAGCTCTGCCGTTTACTCAGCATAGAGTTAAACCTCTCCTCTGCTTACCATCCCGAGACGAATGGGTTGGTGGAGAGAACCAACCAGACTCTGGTGACATATTTGCGACATTTCGTCTCTGCTAGGCAGGATGACTGGGCATCTTTGCTACCTTGGGCGGAATTTGCCCTGAACAACGCCGTAGCCGATTCCACTGGTCAAACTCCTTTTCTCCTTAATTACGGCCAGCATCCGCGTGTCCCTGTGCCCATGCCCGTGTCCTCCACCGATTCTAGGGTGGCAGACTGGGCGGTGGAGGCACGTGACATCTGGGACCGCACACAGGATGCTATCCGGGCCTCCAAGGAGAGAATGAGGGTTTCGGCTGATACACACCGGCGCCCCGCTCCGGTCTTTGCTCCCGGCGACTTAGTGTGGCTCTCCGCCCGTAACATCAGGCTGCGAGTTGAGTCCACTAAGTTTGCTCCTCGCTACATTGGCCCGTTTAAAGTTCTGGAACAGGTCAACCCTGTGGTTTACCGTTTGGCCATTCCTCCACGCCTTGGTATCACCGATACCTTTCACGTTTCCCTCTTAAAGCCCGTTCGTTTGTCTCGGTTTTCTGAGTCATCTGCTGGGACATCGGGTTCATCCACGGATGAATTTGAGGTGAATGCTATTGTGGGAAGCAAGGTGGTACGTGGCAAAAAATTTTATTTGGTGGATTGGAAGGGTCATGGTCCAGAGGATAGAACCTGGGAGCCTGTGGAGCACATTCGGGCTCCGCAGCTCATTGCTGCCTTTGAACGTAGCGAGGCCCAAGGAGGGGGGGGCCCTAGGAGGGGGGGGGTAATGTTAGGGGTCGAGTTCCCGCTTCTGCACTGGGGGAATCTCGAGCCACTTCCGCTGCGGTCTCCCATTCTTGTCCAGCCGCAGTGGAGCCTGCTCAGCAAGGACGTCGGTCCCAGCGTCTTGCTCATTCTCACTCTGTTCAGAGAGTTAGTGCTGCTTCTCCAGTCTCTGCCATTAAAGTCAGTACTGGTCAGCAGTAGTGTTGAGCATTCCGATACCGCAAGTATCGGGTATCGGCCGATACTTGCGGTATCGGAATTCCGATACCGAGATCCGATATTTTTGTGATATCGGGTATCGGTATCGGAAGTGTAAAATAAAGAATTAAAATAAAAAATATTGTTATATTCACCTCTCCGGCGGCCCCTGGACATCAGCGGGAGGATCCGGCGTCCGGCACGGCTTCTTTCTTCAAAATGCGCGCCTTCAGGACCTGTGGTATGACGTCCCGGCTTCTGATTGGTCGCGTGCCGCCCATGTGACCGCCACGCGACCAATCAGAAGCCGCGACGTCATTCCTCAGCTAAAGTCCTAGAATGAGCGCCTTTTAGGACCTGAGGAATGACGTCGCGGCTTCTGATTGGTCGCGTGGCGGTCACATGGGCGGCACGCGACCAATCAGAAGCCGGGACGTCATTCCACAGGTCCTGAAGGCGCGCATTTTGAAGAAAGAAGCCGTGCCGGACGCCGGATCCTCCCGCTGATGTCCAGGGGCCGCCGGAGAGGTGAATATAACAATATTTTTTATTTTAATTCTTTATTTTACACTTTAATATGGATCCCAGGGCCTGAAGGAGAGTTTCCTCTCCTTCAGACCCTGGGATCCATGAGGATACATTCCGATACTTGATGTCCCATTGACTTGTATTGGTATCGGATATCGGTATCGGCGATATCCGATATTTTTCGGGTATCGGCCGATACTATCCGATACCGATACTTTCAAGTATCGGACGGTATCGCTCAACACTAGTCAGCAGCGAGCGGACTTCTCTGGGACTAAGTCCTTGTCTGCATGTACTGAGCATGCCCAGCGTAAGATCTCCCGTTGGAGATCGAGGGTCATGTGCTCAGGCTCTGCAGCACATTCCATTGGTCCTCTTGGCAGGTCCTAGAAGGGCAAAAGTGCTGTGGCCACTTCCTGTGCTGCTCCTATATAAACTGCGCATGACCGCACGGCCATGCGCTAGTATTGTCTTGTTATTATGTGTGTGTGTAGATGGATGTATGTCGAAGGATGAAAGCTCTTAAATATCCCTCCCTAGTGTTGTTGACTGTTCGCGGATGATGGTAGCTATCTAGCGCCCGACTTGCCATCTACACGATACACACATCTCAGCGTCCTATAGCTGTGCCTGCCAGTACGGCGCCGTGCGCTTGCCTTGCGCTTTCCATACCCGAGTCTGGGTGGTTAGTGGCGTCCGTTAGTGCGGCATCGCTCGCACTCTTGTGCACATATTTGTCCTAAGGTTCTCTACACACCCAGTTGCGGTGTTACGCCAGCAAGGGTCTAATCGGGCTTCAATCCCTTCTGGGGTTAAGTCCGCTGACCACTTGCTCGCGCTCTAGTGCGGTACTGCGGTCCTGTGAGTTAACAGGATCGCTTTCTTCACGCTGGGTGAGGTTTAACCCACGCGTGTATACTTTAGTGTACCGCCATATTGTCTGCCAATTACTAGCAGCAGGTCTCCACCTGCACGGTGGACCCCGGACTGCGAACGCACCTTTATCATCTGTCTTGGTGCGTTCCGCCAGTCCTAACACTATATATATTTAGTTGTGAAGTGGTTCAGTGACATTTTCACACCAATTTTGAACTTTTGTTTGGTGTTTTCTCCATATACTGCCTATTATTCACTGACTGTTATACTGAGAAACTGCCGTTTATTAACCTCTTCTTTGCCACATTGGGTATATTGCTCTATTATTTGCCACATAAGGACATTGTCCATTATTGCCCAGCAATTTCTCTGCAATATAAACTGCCTATTTATTAATATCTGCATTCCTGCAAAAAACTATTGCCTATTATTAACTGGCTATTTTCCTACTACCTGACACTGCCTCTTATTAACCTGTTGTTTGCCACCACCATGCTTAAAGCTGTTTAGCTTAGCCAACTTGAGCTCTAATAGTAAGGATACTAATGACACAGAGCCCAAAGCTGCTGATGGCGCACGTAAGATTAGGTCTGATAGAAAGTATACTAATAATGCAGAGCAAAAAGACGCCGATGCCGCACGTAAGCGCAAACAGCGTGCTAACAAGATTACAGAGGATAGATGCAAGCGCGGCATTTGCCACAACACGCAAAGTTGTCGTCTGATGTCTTTCATCCCTCCCCTCATAAGCATGTTCATGGATCCTGTGTAACTGTACCTTAAATAACAAGAATTGTCAAGAGCTGGTGAGTGCAGCCATTTTTTGTTCTTTCTTACTATTATTTATTAATTGTATCATTCTTACATTTGAATAAATAAAGTATATATGGATTCTAGACTCCCGATTCTTTAGAATCGGGCTGCCATCTAGTATAGAATAATGCACTCCCCATAGGCAGACTCTATATTGTATAATGCAGGCTCATAGGCAGTCTCTATATTGTATAATGCACCCTCCATTGGCAAACTCTATGCACTCCCTGACAGAAGTTATGTCGCTTTTTCATGTTATGTAAATAAAAGCTTAGAACCTGACGTTAAATTCATCCATTGGTTGTATAAATTATTATTTTGAAAGCTGAAGCTGTCCAAAATGTGGTTTAGGTTAAGAAAATAAATTGGCATCAATGCAGAAATATTGATCAGTTAAAGGACACAGAATGGTCAGATTTTGGCAAGACAAAAGTTTTGTTGCCTGGTCATATAATGCACCCAATCCTAGTTTACATCCTCACCTGTGCTCAGTAAATGATCAGTTAATTAGTGTGTGTGTATAAAAAGAAACCCAGCACCCCAGACCTTCACTTAAACTGCAACTTGAGCTCTGACAACATGCCAAAAATCCACCCTGTGACCAAACCCTGGATTATCACGAGGCTGAAGACCAGATCCACTGCAGAGATGGCTGGCACCTTTAATGTGTCTCAGCATCAAGTGCAAAGAAATTAAACAAGATTTGAAGAGACTGGAGATGTGTATGACAAGCCCAGGTCCAGCAGACCCCGCAAGACAACTGCGCAGGAGGAATGTTTGTTGGTTAGAAAATCCAAAGCACGCCTCTCTTCCACTGCAGCAGAGTTCCAACACGCCTGGTCACCTCAAGTGCCTGTGTCAACTAGAACAGTTTGTAGGATTCTGTCTCAAAATGGCCTCCATGGTTGAATCAGTGCCCAGAAGCCAGCACTAAACAAAAGGCAAATACAAAACCATGTGGCATTTGCAAAGTCCCACAGCCTGCTAAACAGATGGATGCTGGAAAAGTGGCAGAAGGTGGATTTCTCTGATGAATCTTTGGTAGAATTACACCACAGCCGCCGCAAATACTGCCGGAGACCTACTGGAGCCTGTGTGGATCCAAAATACACCCAGAAAACAATTACATTTGGTGGTGGAAAGATCATGGTCTGGGGTTACATTCAGTTTGAGGGTGTGCAAAACATTTGGAAGGTGGAAGGCAATATCAATAGCCTAAAATATCAAGAAGTATTAGCTACCTCTTGTATTCCAAATCATAAAAGGGGTCAAATTCTGCAGCAGGATGGTGCTCCATCTCATACATCCATCTCTACAAGAAAGTTCCCCCAGGCAAAAAAGATCAAGGTGCTCAAAGACTGGCCAGCCCAGTCACCAGACATCATTGAGCATGTTTGGGTAGGATGAAAGAGGAAGCTTGGAAGACAAAACCAAAGAATCTAGATGAACTCTGGGAGGCATGTAAGACTGCATTCTTTGCTATTCATGATGACTTAATTAATAAATTGTATAAATCATTGTTGAACCACATGGATGCAGTCCTTCAAGCTCATGGAAGTCACACAACATATTAAATATGACACTAATAGCACCACAACTTCATTAACCAATGTAATGCAACACATATTTGTATTTTAAGTTAATTAATTATTTGTTTGAATATCAAATTACTTTCTGTGGGCGACAAAACTTTTGTCTTGGCAAAATCTGACCATTCTGTGTCCATTAACTGATCAATATTTCTGCATTGATGCTAATTTATTTTCTTAACCTAAACCACATTTTGGAGGGTTTCAGCTTTCTAAAGAATAATTTACACAACCAATGGATGAATTTAACGTCAGGTTATAAGCTTTTATTTACATACCATGGATAAGTGACATAACTTCTGTCAGGGAGTGTATAATATAATGACCCCCCATAGGCAGACTCTATAGTATAATGCACCCCCCATAGGCAGATTCTATAGTATAATGCACCCACCATAGGCAGACTCTATAGTATAATGAACTCCCCTCCAGCAGACTTTATCAGACTGTACCATTGGGCACATATGATTTTAAATAGCAGGAGACTGCACAGAAAAGGGTCTAGCCCATTTCTGCTCTCAATGGAGAGCCTGAGGAAGGTGAGTTTCAATACTCCTTTCGTTTGGTGTGGGTGCTGTGTAGCGGCCATGGTTGCTGTGGTTATGTGGTGGTTGGGTGGAACGGTCTAGAGTCATGGGGACTCTGTCTTGCAGCATGGGTGCTGTGGGGCACCAGGCTGTCCACCCTGCTGGTGCATTGTCACTCCAGTGGTGCTCGGCGCATGGACCCGCTAAGTTAGGTTTGTCGTGACATGGCAGTGGACTTCATACAGTCTGATCAGAATGTTAAACTAATAACCTCATGTTCAGTTACATACATTTTTGCCTAGCGGTATTAGATCAGTGTATGAATATTGGAGGTGCTGTCCATTCTCTTTTTCAGCAGACTTTATATAGTATAATTAACTCCCCATAGGCAGAGGCTATACAGTAAATTGTACCTCCCACAGGCAGACTCTATATTATAATGCACCCCTCATAGACAGACTCTATAGTATAATACACTGCGGAAAGGCAGACTCTATATTATAATGCACTTCTCATAGGCAGACTCTACAGTATAAAGCACTCCCCATAGGCAGACTCTATATTGCATATTGCACTCCCATTGGTAGACTATATTTTATAATGCATATCCCATAGGCAGACTCTATATATAGTATAGTGCACTCCAAATAGGCAAACTCTATAATACAATGCACCCCCTATATGCAGACTCTATATAATAGAACCAAAAACACATGGGCTACTTGCATAGTGAACAAGTCTTACAAAGAAAAAAAGCACTAATAAATACCAGGTATAAAAGCGACAAAATTTATTAAGTATATTAAGAAGTAAAAACACAAATAAGCAAAAAGGGGATGTGACAGGGTAAGCCAAAAGCAGGTGGCACCAAAAGCAGAGACAGGTACACTCAGGTATATACAAGAAAGTGCAGTAAACTTTGCTCAAGACTAAATGAACCAATACTTGTGCAGAGATACACATATGCACAAAGTGAACACAAGAGGCTGTATACCACCTATGAAACAAGAGCAAAGTTATCATTGGCACTTACCCTCTATACCTTTTTGCACCATTCCTGACTTGGTAATGGGTGCAGGCCTAATCTTTTTTGCTTTATACTCATACTGTGTATTTTCACAGACTTTTTTTTAGGCTCAATGGATTACAGATCCAGGGATGTAGCCTGGCAATCACAGGTTGCACAGGTTTTTGACAGTGGTTCTGCTAGTTCAGCATCAGGTGATCAAGGGGATATCACAGCACTACAATCGCATATTAAAAAACTTTTGCATAAACGGACTAAGATTTGGTGGAACAGGGCATTTTTGGAGAACTACCTCAAGAAGAACCTTATACCACGTGGTTTACGTATTCAGGTTTTTCCCTCTTTCCCGATAACTGATGATACATTTACTACTAAATGGGAGGAGGTTTGTACTAAGGCATCCTCACAATTTATGGAATTTATGGTTGAGTATAACAAGAAATCTGTTTTGTTACTGGAAACTGAGATTGATGGTCTTTTTGTGGAGTATAAAAAGTTGGCCTCTGCAGAGAATATTTTGGCATTTAACAATGCTTTAGATAAAAGCTCAGCAGATTGGGAATCTCAAATCAAAACTACACATGCCAAGAAACTACTTCATGATAGTACTGATTTCCAACGTAAAACTGTATACAGATGGAAAAAAACAATTTTCAATAGGAGTCAGAGATCCCCTTCTGTTTCTTCTGTCTCATCTTCTGGGGAAACATCAGACACATCACAACGCTCTATGCAAACTCGTTTTGGCAACTCTGGCAAGAGAAAGTGGGATCAAAAATCCAATAGCAACAAGCGTGGCCCAGAGCATTTGAATAAAAACGATGCCCTTAAGGTAATTAATTTATCTGAGCATAACTTAAGTCCAGATGAGATTTGTTTACTCTCTAAAGGCCTCACCTTCTCCCCTAGCATGCGGTTTGATCCTTTTGTGGCCCTTAAGGACCTACATATGTTTGCTAGGTCTCTTATATTTAAGAAATGGCATCACAGTGAGGACATCCAACAGGCTTTTCCTTTACCGGAAGAACAATCGGCCCTTAGAATGTTGGAGGAACTGGCCCGGGAGCACGCTGGTCCTACTTTGGGTAGGTTGCCACCATCTTTACGCCCGAGGTCCACTAAGTTCCCGCCCTTGTCATTATGCCCCAATGTGGACATCTTTGTCAGGCTTGTTTCCAATGAGTTTGACAGGATCTCTACGTCTACCAGCTGTAACAATCTGTCTAGGGCTGAATCCTTGGGTCTAAATAGGCTTAAAAAACTCAAAGATGTGGTTTTCAAACCGGCCGACAAGGGCGGGAACGTTGTGATTTGGCCCATCAAGATGTATCTCTCTGAGGCTTACCGTCTTCTCAGGGATGCCTCTTGCTACAGGAAATTAACTTTTAATCCTCTTGTTTCTTATAAGGGGGAATTGTCTAAAATTGTACAAAGGGCTTTGGATGATGGTATTATCACTCAACAAGTGCGTGATGTTCTGCTGATTAAGGATCTTCGTATATCTACACTGTACCTCCTTCCAAAGGTGCACAAGAACCTGCGTACTCCTCCAGGTAGGCCTATTATCTCTGGGGTGGGTGGCCTTACAGAGGGCATCGGCAAGTACATTGACTCGTTCCTCAAACCCCTGGTGGAAACTATTCCTTCTTATTTGAAGGATACTTCTGACTTTCTCAAGAAAATTGACTCCATACATATCGATGAGGATATGATCCTGGTAACATGTGACGTTGAGTCGCTTTATACGAATATTCGCCACCAGGATGGTTTGAGGGCAGTCTTGTACTTTCTGTCCATGACCAGTTTCTCCTCCAGTGACAATGATTTTTTGCTTATTTTGCTACGATTTTTGTTGACTCCCAATTTTTTTCTATTTAATGGGTCCTTTTACCTGCAGCTCCAGGGAACTGCGATGGGTGCGGCTTGTGCGCCTTCTTATGCTAATTTGTTCCTGGGGCCGTGGGAGAAGGACCTTTTCTCGTCAGATCAGGGCCCGTCAATGGAGCGGGTCATTTTTTGGGCCCGCTACATTGACAATATTTTCCTGATCTGGCGAGGTACTTCTTTTGAGTTGTAGACTTTCTTTTCTGAATTGAATACTAATGATTTAAATATTCATTTGTCGTACAAATATGATTCAAATTCTATTGATTTTTTGGATGTCTCTGTGAGGAGGGGTGAGAATGGTGTTCTGATTGCCAATGCCTTCTGTAAGGAGACAGCGGTTAATTCTGTACTGCATGCCTCGTCTTCCCACCCACCTCATGTGATCAACTCTGTTCCTGTTGGCCAGTTTCTCCGCATTAAGAGGATTTGCTCGTCCAATGAAGATTTTGAGGTACAGGCCAGAGAAATGACGAACTGTTTTTTGGAAAGGGGCTACAGCAAGAGGTGTCTCAAGAGAGCTTATAATCGAGCTAGAAATACCGGAAGGCATCAATTGTTATACTCTGCTGGCATAAATAAGGAAAGTTCACAGGTAAGACTGGTTACACAATATCATTCTCAATGGAAGAGCATGTATGATATTGTCACTAAACACTGGCCGATTCCTCTGGCCGATCCATTCCTCAAACAATACCTACCGTCTAAACCATCAATCACGGCCCGTAGATCTCAAAATCTGGGTGACATTCTTGTTAAGAGTTATCTAGCGCCTTGTCCTCTACCTCCTATTTTTTCTTCAGGCTCTGCCCCCCGGGTTAATGTTTGGGGATGCCAACCCTGTGGTAGGTGTGTGACATGCCCCAACATTGTCCCGGCTCAAGATTTTTTGTCTTCAGATGGCCGCAAGTTTGTGATTACACAAACCATTACTTGCACAACCACTATGGTTGTGTACCATGCTTCGTGCCCATGTGGTAAGATTTACGTGGGTTTGACTACACGAGCATTAAAGATACGAACACGGGAACATGTCCGTGACATTCTAGCAGTGGCCAAAGAGGACAATGTTGAGGCTCTTAAAGCCATTCCCCTCCATTTTAAAAAATTTCATTTTTGTGATCCATCTGGCCTTTTTGTTAAGGGTATTGACCGGATTGTTTCCAGTCTCCGTGGGGGTAATTTAAATCGCCTGTTGGCACAAAGAGAGTCTTATTGGATCTGGTGGCTCCGCACTGTTCACCCGCAGGGCCTTAATGAGGTTCTTAGTTTCGCCCCGTTTTTGTAATTCCTCTTGATCTACTTGTTGCTTTTTGTTTTTAATTTTGGCATCTTAACATCTGGTGTTATTTTAATTGTATTATTAATATTTTACTCTTGTTCTTTCTTTAGTTTTTTCCTTCACTTATTTGAATATCTGCCCATTCAGCTTCAGATGAAATTACTGCATCCAGTTACCACATATGAACTCATCATGGATTTGATCACGTTCATCTTATAGTGTTGCTGCCATTTTTATTATATTTATTGTGCTTTTTGCACTGTTTTATGCATTTGTGTCACTTCTATCACCTTGCAGCCTTTGCTGTATATATTGAATATTGTACTGTCACCAGTTGCATTTTATGCATTTTTTTGTGTTTTTCCACTGTGTCTTACCATGTTTCATATTGCCTTGATATGGCTGTCTGTTATATACTCATATGTATTTCATATTTTTATATGCACTTTTATCGTGTTTCATATGTATCAACTCTGTATGGCTCTCAGTTATGTATTCACTTATTGTGACGATTTATGCACTGCACTTTACACATCTCTAGTGGCAGCTCTGTGTGTTAATTGGAATGCCTGCACTGTTGTGCGCATGTGCGCCGCCCCCTGGTGGTGGCTGCGGGTGACGGCGTCTCATCCTGGCTTTGGCTGGGCCCGCACGTTTGTTTCCACTCACGTGTCTTCATGTGGGCGGGGCTCCGCGTTCGGGCCGGCTCGCCTGGTGACGCCCTAGCTCGCCGCCGCTTCCGGCTCTGTCGGCGTCCACAAGCGCCACTCACACAGTGACTCCATCATTCCGGCAGGCTGATTGGGCTACCTGCCCTATTTAAGACCCTGGTTTTCTAAGGATGCCATCCCCCGGAAGAAGGCTAAAGCGCCGAAACGCGCGTTGGGGACGGTGGCACCTCAGAGCTCCAGCGTACACTCAGGTAACCTACTACTATTACTTGATCCTTCATTGGACCCCTTTCTTTGCTCTTGTTTCATAGGTGGTATACAGCCTCTTGTGTTCATTTTGTGCATATGTGTATCTCTGCACAAGTATTGGTTCATTTAGTCCTGAGCAAAGTTTACTGCACTTTCTTGTATATACCTGAGTGTACCTGTCTCTGCTTTTGGTGCCACCTGCTTTTGGCTTACCCTTTCACATCCCCTTTTTGCTTATTTGTGTTTTTACTTCTTAATATACTTAATAAATTTTGTCGTTTTTATACCTGGTATTTATTGGTGCTTTTTTTCTTTGTATGATTTGCGTTATCATTGGCACTTACCCTCTATACCTTTTTGCACCATTCCTGACTTGGTAGTGGGTGCAGGCCTAATCTTTTTTGCTTTATAGTGAACAAGTCTGTAGAAGCCTGTTCACACCACCAAAGAACTTGAAGACACAAAAACGCACAGAGAGGTAAAAAATACTCTGTTGTAAAAAAGTCACAGTAAATAAGCAAGTGCTAGTCAAAAAATGAAAAAAATACAGGGTATTTAGTTAATACGTTTTTTTTGCAAAAAAATGTATGTTAAGCTGCTCCACCAATCGCCAAGTAATACCCATAATAGAGCAGTCCTATCTAATGTTCTTTGGTGGTGTGAACAGGCTTCTACAAACTTGTTCACTAAGCAAGTAGCCGATGTGTTTTTGGTTCTATAATTGTTCTCTTGTTTCTACAAGACTGGGTAGTCCACCACTCCTCTGTGGGTCATTTGCATTGTAGCTGTTCCATCCTGCATGTCCACATGTATATTTTTTCTCTCTGAACCCTGCTTATACAGGTACTATACAGATGATCAGGTTTTTAAATACATCAGATAGGGATTATGTACATTAGATGGGACTGCTCTATTATGGGTATACCTTGGCGATTGGTGGAGCTGCTTAACATACTTTTTTTTGCAAAAAAACGTATTAACTAAATACCCTGTATTTTTTTCATTTTTTGACTAGCACTTGCTTATTTACTGTGACTTTTTTACAACAGAGTATTTTTGACCTCTCTGTGCGTTTTTGTGTCTTCAGACTCTATATAATGCATCACCTATAGGCAGACTGTATTTAGTAAAAGCACCCCCCATATGCAGACACTATATTGTATAATGCACTCCCATAGGCAGACTCTATGGCATAATGCATCCTCCATAGGCAGACTGTATAGTATAATGCACCCCCATAGGCAGACTTTATATAGTCTGCAGACTTTATATAGTCTGCAGACTCTATATAATGTAATGCACCCCCATAGGCAGACTCACACAGAAAGATGCCAATCAGTGGTGTGGGCGGGGTTATATGAGTTCAGAATTCAGAGTACTGGTAGGTCTGCAGCAAATAATAAGTGATTTTATCAAAACCCAGTAAGTGATGCAAAATTGGAATCAGGGTCTCGATCTCCCCCCACATGATGCTGCTCTCAGGTGACTAAAAAACCTTGTGACACATTCCTTTTAAGGGTTTTGGAAAGTTTGAAAGTCATAACTTACTGATCAGTGTGGGTTATACGCATGAGGACATTCTCTTTTGAACAGTTGGAGGTAGTCAAACGTTGTATTCAGCTATATTCTGCAGTACAATGGAAAAGGATTTGAGCCGAGCTGTAAATGGTTGACCTCTGTTCAATTCAGAAAGTCTTCAATTCAGATGAGGCTTTGTAGTATTCAGACCTCCTAGTTATTAAGTTATGTCCTATTTAGTAGGGGAAGCTTAAAAACTTGGTGCAACACATTTAGCTACTACTGCTGTGCTAAATGTTGGTAAGTATAACTGTGGATAACATTACTCTGAAAAAGGGCATATATCTGTCATACAGGCAAAAACTATCATATTTAGTTCCTGTATTATGCTGCAGCACTCAGCCTCCCAAGGTTCTGCGAAGCAGGAATAAATGTATCCTTTGGTGATCTCAATCTAGTTCAGTTGAACTGGGAGAGTTCCAAGTGTTAGCTCTGGTATTATTTCTAGAATATGATAATATTGCTGCCACTGGTTCTGCATTTCATTTGTTATTGAATTTGAAACTGGAAAGGCAAAAGAGAAATGGAATTTACATGGCTTTTGGGTACAAAAAAATCCAAATGATTTTCTTAGCTTCTTATAAATAGATGGAAATAATCCTCAATAAATGTGTGCTTGGTTCGGGAAGCATACAACCTTTGCCAGTACACCTGTGATTGCATTAAACCAATCCTTCTAGCACCTTAAACATTAGACCATTTTTCATCCCAATAACAAGCGCACATAAGCATGTTTACCTCTTAGAAAAAAAAACAAGTTTTCCTTCCAGCGCAAGTAAAGTCCCAAGGCACTGAATGTTGTGTTATTTGAAAAGAATTATCCTGGGGCTAGTGAATATTAACACAAATAATAGATACATGAGGTGAGAGCACAGATAAGCCAGAGGAAAAGCAGCTGGCTGAGCTATAGAGGATGAAGGGGTGCAGGCGTGCAAAGAAAGAATGGATATTGGACAGTAATAAGACTGTCATGTGCATGCGTTCAAAATAGTTTGAAGGAATTTAGGAAAATATACTGAATATCATACACTAAGCTGAAAAAGAAGTAACTAACCAAGCTAAGTTTGCAAAAAAAGTACTTAATTTTGGGTAGTCACAACATTAAAGAAGCTTGTAATACACAATAAGAGTGCGTGTCCATGGTCCGTAATCACGACACTTTGAACATAACGGAAACCCCACTCCGCCCAGAGCGCCGCCCCCTTCTGTATGTGCGGTGATTCCGGATGTGTTCATTGCACACATCCAGAATCTCCGTACCCCATACATAGAGCCCTGTGATTTACCTTGTGGCGACGGAGCGTTGCCGCAAGGTAAACCGACATACTGTGTTCTAAACAGACGCGCCGCATGTCCGTAAATGTACGGCCACCGGATGCGTGTTCGCATGCATAGTGGAGACAGGATTTCATAAAATCCCCATCACTATGCTGTAACATCTGGATGCTGCGGGTTGAATGCAGTGGCTGTATGAAGCATTGAATCCGCAGCTAATCCAGATGTAATCTGGCACGTGGAAGCATACCCTTAGATACCAATATGAAAATATGCTTTTTACTAGATTTTGGAGAAATCTGTGGGAATTTTCGGCCATACACAAAAAGAGCATTTTTGAGGTCTGATACTGATGTTGGATGCGAAGGGATAGCTCGCAGTGTCCTTTATAGTTCATGTCAATCATGTTTGATGGTATTTAGGTCAGGGCCAACAAGGGTCTTCTGCAGAAAACTCACCGAAACGTGCCTTAATGAATCTTGCCTTGTGCAGTGTGTCATGTTGACATAAAACAATGCATTTCCCAAATTGTTGCCACATCTTTGGAAGTATAAAAGTGTCCAAAATATCTTGGTATGCAGAAGAATTAAAACTTTCCTTCAACTATTTTTTTTTCTAGGCCAAACTCGGAAAAACAAGACCATAAGGCATTTTCCCTCCTCCTCCAAAATTTACAGTTGTCAGTTGACAATTTACAGTTGTCATAATGCAGTCAGGTAGGTAACATTATCAAAGCTATTCTGACTCCATAACCAGGCTGCAAGTGTAGGGCACACTTGAGACACCAGTTCTTGGCTTGCTATACGTACCATTACTCACATAAAAAGTTTCCATCAGATAGCTTGACTCGACTGCAGGAGGCATGTGTGATGATTCCAGAAGAAAGTTTATTTTCAAGCTGAATCTTTGTAGAATACACAATTACAGAAGCAGAAGCTGTAACAGCTGCAGTCCAGGTGCATCTCACAAAATTAGAATATCATCAAAAAGTTAATTTATTTCAGTTCTTCAATACAAAAAGTAAAACTTGTATGCTAGATAGAGTCATTAACAGAAATAAACACTTGAAATAGATTTGTAATGTTAATGAGTAAGGCTGGTTTCACACTAGCGTTTTTGAACGCATGCGTTTTTCTAAAAAAAAACGCATGCGTTTTTTTCCCTATATTTAACATTAAAAACGCGTGCGTTTTTTGATGTCCGCGTTTGTCCGCGTTTTTGAACGCATGCGTTTTTTAACTGCATGCGTTCACTTTCTAAAATGCAACATGTAGTATTTTGCAAAGCGTTTTTTTTTTCCAAAAAAACGCATGCGTTCACATGCGTTTTTTTTTTGGAAAAAAATTGCATTGGAGTCAATGGAGACGCATGCGTTTTTTTGGACATGCGTTTGCATGCGTTTTTTTTTACGCATGCGTTTTTTTGAAGCATGCGTTTTTTTTGGCACCATAGTTAAGATAAGGTTGTCTAGACACTGATAAGGCTCCCCCATAGCTGAAGGGTTATAAAAGGAAGGCTGGGGGAAGTTTCTGGTCACTTCTCATCAGACTCCAAGGAAGACAGCACCCTGCCCGGACGCATTGTTGGACAAGACACAGAGCAATGTGAGTATATCCTTGCCAATGCATTATTCTTCAATTTTTTGGATCTACATGTCCTAATTTTTTCAATGTTTTTCTTTCAACACGCATCAGAATGTCTTCTCCGGTTTCTTCGTCTGATGATGAATTCCAGCCACGGCAATCAGAAGTGGATCACGTGAGCGAGGTAATTTTTTGTTCCGTCAGCTTGGTAAGTATTGACTGTCACATCGACACATGAGGCAATTATATTTTTTTTATTCTATAGAGCACTTCAACTGAGGGACAGAGAGGTACGGAGCAGCGGAGTCAAGGTCCAGGTGGAAGACGGCAGCGGGTATGTATACCAGGCAGACTGTCCTTATTTAAGTTGTCTTTCATATTTCTGCCCTTTCTCATTTTTTTTTTTTTTTTTTTTAAATGTGGTTGAGCAAACTTAATTTTTTTTAATTAAATTTTAGGTTTCACAACGGGACGATGACCACATCGATAATGACCTGCTAATCACTCTGGTACAGGAGCGAGTCCCGTTGTGGGACAGCCGGGATCAACAGCACTCCGTCAATAGTGTTATCCGTCGTTTGTGGAGTGAGGTGGCCCAAGCGTTGTGGGATGGCTGGGAGAATTCAACGCCACGGGTCCGTAATGCATTTGGTAAGTATTGCACGATAGTGTGAAGAAACAGACCTTGGCCATGCTCTCTTGACTGTGTGTGATGACAGAAACTTTTCGTAGTTTCTGTCATCACACACAGTCACGAGAGCATGGCCAAAAGTCCTGATTCTGACCATTATATTTTATTGTTATTTCACAGTGGACAAAGTAAGAACACGTTGGCGTTCCATGAAGGACCGCTTCAACAAGGACCTGCGTGCAGAGAAGAGTGCAGCTAGTGGTTCCGGAGCAAGGCACCGGCTGTACAAGTACCACCGTGTGCTGGCCTTCCTGAGACCGGTCCTTCTCTTGAGAACGTAAGTATTTGTCACATGCCTCCGGTTGTATTGCATTGACATAATCTGTCATTTTTAATTCCATAGGATGTACCATCTTGTTATCGTTTGGTATTAATTTTCTGTTTTATTTTTTCACAGCACACACTGCACGACTGTCGCCACAGGTTCTGGAGCGGTCCTTCAGCCGACAGCCACGGACCCGTCCCAGCCATCCAGCAGCGCAGCACCAGGTGGGTCTTCCACAGTCACTGGAGACCAGGGAGCTGGCCCATCAGGTCTTCCCCTTTCGCAGTCCTCTTTCGCTGCACCCATTTTTGCGGGCTCATCCCGGCAGCGACAGAGGGCTTCGGATAGGTCCCTCATGCCCGAGTTTTTGCACTTGAGCTCGGTTTTACACGAAGCTATCAAGGCTTTAAGTGACAAAATGGATGTGTCCCATAACCTGTTACAGTGCCGCATCCAGGATGTCGCTAAAAGCCTTGATCAAGTTAAAGCCGACCTCCAGAAGCCAGCTCATCATTTTTTTAATAAAATCCACCAGAGCATGTCGGAACACCTTAGCCCTGATCTCCAGCTGAGTGTGATGCAGGCCTGCAATGTTGCTTTGGGGCAGGCTATGCAGCAGAGTCAGAGTCGTAATGTGGCGGCATATCCAACTGTGCCGTCACTGTCCGAAGTAAACACCATTCCTACCTCTGCTGCATACCACTGCACGGCCACCTCTATTCCCTCAACAGGTGTTCTCCAGTACAGCGCCAACACGATGACGAGTGCTGTTGGACATCCCACCGCCACCACCGTGACGACCGCTGCTCCGGCTTGGACCTCCTCCGCTGACACCTCTATGACGCAGGACCCTGGCGTGGCTTATCGGCCCGGCAACCTCCCGATGCAGCAGGACCAATCCATGCAATATCGGACCGGCCCACCCCCGATGCAGCAGGACCCATCCATGCAATATCGGACCGGCCCACCCCCGATGCAGCAGGACAGAGGCCTGGTATATCTGACCGGACCCACCCCGATGCAGGAGGACCGAGGCCTGGCATATCGGACCGGACCAACCCCGATGCAGCAGGACCGAGGCGTTGCTTTCCGGGCAGGAAACCCCCCGATGCAGCAGGACACATCCATGGCGTATCGCACCGGGCACCCCATGATGCATGACCAAGCCATACGTTTCCGGGCAGGACCCACCCCGATGCACCAAGAACCATCCATGGCTTTATGTTCCCCCCCACCAGCAATGCAGCAGGACGCTGGTATGGGATTTGTTTCCCCCACCCCAACGATGCCCCAGGACCCTGGGAGGGTGTTAATTTCCCCCCCCCCCAACGAGGCACCAGGATCCTGGGAGGGTTTTTGTTTCCCCCCCCCCAACGAGGCACCAGGACCCAGGCGGGACTTTATCTTTCCCCCCATTGGACTCAGAGATTGCCGAGCGCTCCACAATGGAGACTGACTGTGAAATTGTGGAGCCGGGTCCTGACGTGTCTCCCACCCAAAGTTTACACCCTAGCCCCAAAAGACTTCCCCCAACCCGGAAAACACAGAAAACTGGCAAAACCCATAAGAAACAGAAAACTTTGTTTATTCCTCCCCCATCACCTTCCGATGTGTCTCAACCGTGCAGTTTGTCTCAAGCCCCTCATGTTTTAAGCCCCATCCCCGAACTTCCAGACCCTTCAAGTTTTGTTGCCCATTCTCCTGCAACCTCTGCCTCCTCCACGGTGAGCCAGGCTTCAGTTCTAAATACCCCCCAGTTACGGCACTCAACCCCAAGCCGGCGTGGTTCAACCCGGCGCGGTAAAAAAAAATAAATTTGTGTTTTTCCCCAATAAAAAAAAGTTTATTTTCAACAATTATGTTTGGTTTATTGTGTCTTTCACCGCTCTAAATACACACCAATAAACTGCGTTTACACACTTTTATTCTTTTGGCCTACACATATCTCCAGTAGTATAAAATACCAGACAACATCTATATGTGTTTCTTTAGTATACAGATATGAGTTGGCCAAAAAAATAGTAGTTATTTCCATACTCTTATTTTTAATTTTTAACTGGTGTAGTGTCACTGTACAAAGAGAAAATGGTGTAAATCAAGTTCAGAACTCAACTGAACCGGTCAGATGTCAAAATAGACACCTGACCTGTTTAGTTGATTACTGACTTGTATATTCACCATATTCTATATAGCACATTATGTGACAATGTTTGTCAAACTGATGGGACAATGGTTGGCACACGCTAACTATCTATCCTCACCTTGGCAGGTGTAAGAAATTTTGAATTCATGATCATGTTTATGTTCATCATGAATTCATTATTTCTTACACTTGACTTGACGGGAAAAGAGAGCGTGCCAGTCGTGACGCAATGACGTCAAGAAGATTACCAATAAAGAAATTTAAATCTGGTTACATTATAAGTATGCGTGTTTATATCATTGTTTGTAAACCAAAATAGGGAGTGCAACAGAGGTCAATTATGATTAAAAAAATCAAATTATTACCTCATCATCTATCACCCACTCCTTGTTTTGGATTACAAATTATGATATACTACTACTGCCCATCTTTGTTCAACCTTTAGAGAGCAAAAAGACAGGAGACCTGGTGAACACAAAAAAGTTTATTAATTTGAAAAATTGGTATCAGTATTTAATATTTGGTAAACATTAACATACAACAGGACATTTAAACAACATTGTCCTGCCATGAAACCCGTCCAATATCGGACACAAAATAGGCCGCAAATTGGTCACGCATAAGACCAACGGCTGCAGTTGACCTCATCGGGTGATGATGAAAATCGGGCAATGGGTGTGAAATTGGTTCATCAAGTTCAATGTGGGGTCGCTCCTTAGCCATTATATAATTGTGTAGAACCACACAGGCTTTGACCACCTCGTCCACTGTTTCCACTTTTAGATTGATGGCTGTTGCGAGAATGCGCCATTTTGCAACCAGAATGCCAAAGCTGCACTCTACGGTTCTTCTTGCCCTTGTCAGTCTGTAGTTGAATATTCTGCGAGTATGGTCCAAGTCCCTACTAGAATATGGCTTCAGGAGATTTTCACACATCTGGAAGGCCTCATCCCCAACCATAACAAATGGCAGCGGTGACCCTTGAGTGTTGGGGAGAGGCTGTGGAGGTGGGAAATTAAAATTGTTGCCATACACACGGCGGCCCATATCAGAGCTCTTGAAGGTCTGGGAATCATTGCCACGGCCAAAAGCTCCAACGTCCACGGCGATGAAGCGACACTCCGCATCCGCTATTGCCATGAGCACTATCGAAAAATATTTTTTATAATTAAAAAACTCAGATCCGGTTCTTGCAGGTTTAACAATGCGGATGTGCTTCCCATCCACCGCCCCTAAACAGTTTGGAAAATCACACACGTTCAAAAATGTTTTGGATATTTCCCGCCACATGTCCACGGTGGGTACGGGTATAAACTCCTCACGGAGTACATTCCATAACGCACGACAGGTGTCCACAACAATTCCGGACAGGGTTGAGATTCCAAGGCGGTATTGGAAGTGCAGGGAAGATAAACTCTCTCCTGTGGCCAGAAATCTAGAAGGAAAAGAAACCAAAAAAAACATTATAAAACGGCTCTTATTTTATGTTGTTTTTCAATAAGAAAAATTTTAAAAAAACAACCCAAAATACATGTCATAACCCCAAAATTTGACTATCATTGGTTTATTTTTGGAACGTACCGTAATGTCACCAACAGACGTTCCTCGGGTGGAATTGCTCTACGGAGCCGTGTGTCCTGTCGCCGTATGGAACCTTCGACACGAGACAGTAATTCACGGAAAGAATCTTGCGACATTCTGGTGTAATCCTGGAATTTCTCCGGGTTGGCATTCAGCTCCGCATACAGGGTGTGATATGCTCCGCGGGTCTCACGCACTTCAATGATGGGGTGCCTCCAAAAACGCCAACGCTGTCTCCTTCTCCATCTTTGGCGGTTTCGGTCTTGCTCCCAAGCAAAAACACAGGCAAGGAAAATCTTGAAGCTGAACTCCAGTTGGAAATTAAAGTTCGCTATTGAAAGATCCATCGTGACACCGGAAACAGTAGCAAGCTCTGAAACTTTATGTACCCCTAGGGTCTATATATTGAGTCCCAATCATGTACGCCCTCTCTAGCCCACTCTATTCTCATTGGTTGGTTATTGTAACCTTTTTTTTTTTTTTTTTTTTCCCAAAAATGCACAAAAAACGCAAACGCATGCAAAAACGCATGTAAACGCGTGTAAACGCTGCGTTTTTTTGACGCACGCGTTTAACGCGTGCGTCAAAAAAACGCAGCGTTTACACGCGTTTACATGCGTTTTTGTACCATGCGTTTTTTTTAAAAAACGCATGCGTTCAAAAACGCTAGTGTGAAACCAGCCTTAGGCTTACAGCCAATGAAAACCCAAAACCCAAAAGTCATTATCTCAGTAAATTGGAATACTTTATAAAACCAGCTTGAAAAAAATTATTTCAAAATCAGAAATGTTGGCCTATTAAAATGTATGTTCAGTAAATGCACTCAATACTTGGTCGGGGCTCCTTTTGTATCAATTACTCCATCATTGTAGCATGGCATGGAGGCGATCAGTCTGTGGCACTGCTGAGGTGTTATGGAAGCCCAAGTTGCTTTGATAGGAGCCTTCAATTCGTCTGCATTGTTGGGTCTGGTGTCTCTCATCTTCCTCTTGACAATACCCCATAGATCCTCTATGGGGTTAAGGTCAGATGATTTTGCTGGCCAATCAAGCACAGTACTGTTGATTTTAAACTTAGAATTGGTACTTTTGGCAGTGTGGACAGGTGCCAAGTCCTGTGGAGAGTGAAAATTTAATCTCCAAAATGCTTGTCGGCAGAGGGAAGCATGAAGTGCTCTAAAATTTCCTGGTAGACGGCTATGCTGACTTTGGTCTTGATAAAACACAGTGGACCTACACCAGCAGATGACATGGCTCCTGAAACCATCATTGGTCTCAGAGTCTGGCGGAAGAGTGGAGAGACAGACACTTTAAGCTGCTTGAGGTCTAATGTGAAGTTTCCACAATCATTGATGGTTTGGGGAGCTATGTCATCTACAGGTATAGGTACACTGTGTTTTATCAAGACCAAAGTCAGCACAGCCCTCTTCCAGAAAATTTTAGAGCACTTCATGCTTCCCTCCCAAGACAAACTTTTTGGAGATGGAAATTTCATTCTCCAACAGGACTTGGCACCTGTCAATACGGCCAAAAGTACCAATACCTGGTTTAAAAACAACAGTATCACTGTGCTTGATTAGCCAGCAAGCTCGCCTGGCCTAAAACCCATAGATAATCTATGGCATATTATAAAGAGGAAGATGAGAGACACCAGATTCCATAATGCAGATGAACTGAAGGCTGCCTTAACACCTCAGCAGTGCCACAGGCTGATTGCCTCCTTGCCTTGCCATATTGATGCAGTAATTGATGCTAAAGGAGCCCCGACCAAGTATTAAGAGCGTTTACTGAATACACATTCCAGTAAGCCAACATTTCGGATGTTAAAGTCATTTTTTTCAAGCTTTTGTTATAAAGTACTCTAATTTACTGACATAATGACTTTTGGGTATTTATTGGCTGCATTCCATAATCATCAACATTAACAGAAATAAACTCTTAAAATTCATCACCCTGTTTGTAATGACTCTATATAATATATGAGTTTCAGTTTTTGTATTGAAGAACTGAAATAAATTAGTGAGGAAAGAATGGTTGTAGATGACGAGGAAAAAGCTATCATATTAAGCACCTTCTTCTCCACGGTATTCACGGTGGAAAATGAAATGCTAGGTGAAATCCCAAGAAACAATGAAAACCCTATATTAAGGGTCACCAATCTAACCCAAGAAGAGGTGCGAAACCGGCTAAATAAGATTAAAATAGATAAATCTCCGGGTCCGGATGGCATACACCCACGAGTACTAAGAGAACTATGTAATGTAATAGGTAAACCATTATTTCTTATTTTTAGGGACTCTATAGTGACGGGGTCTGTTCCACAGGACTGGCGCATAGCAAATGTGGTGCCAACATTCAAAAAGGGCTCTAAAAGTGAACCTGGAAATTATAGGCCAGTAAGTCTAACCTCTATTGTTGGTAAAATATTTGAAGGGTTTCTGAGGGATAATATTCTGGATTATCTCAATGAGAATAACTGTTTAACTCCATATCAGCATGGGTTTATGAGAAATCGCTCCTGTCAAACCAATCTAATCAGTTTTTATGAAGAGGTAAGCTATAGACTGGACCACGGTGAGTCATTGGACGTGGTATATCTCGATTTTTCCAAAGCGTTTGATACCGTGCCGCACAAGAGGTTGGTACACAAAATGAGAATGCTTGGTCTGGGGGAAAAATGTGTGTAAATGGGTTAGTAACTGGCTGATAGAAAGCAGAGGGTGGTTATAACTGGTATAGTCTCTAACTGGGTCACTGTGACCAGTGGGGTACCGCAGGGGTCGGTATTGGGACCTGTTCTCTTCAACATATTCATTAATGATCTGGTAGAAGGTTTACACAGTAAAATATCGATATTTGCAGATGGTACAAAACTATGTAACGCAGTTAATACAAGAGAAGATAGTATTCTGCTACAGATGGATCTGGATAAGTTGGAAACTTGGGCTGAAAGGTGGCAGATGAGGTTTAACAATGATAAATGTAAGGTTATACACATGGGAAGAAGGAATCAATATCACCATTACACACTGAACGGGAAACCACTGGGTAAATCTGACAGGGAGAAGGACTTGGGAATCCTAGTTAATGATAAACTTACCTGGAGCAGCCAGTGCCAGGCAGCCGCTGCCAAGGCAAACAGGATCATGGGGTGCATTAAAAGAGGTCTGGTGATGAGAGCATTATACTGCCTCTGTACAAATCCCTAGTTAGACCGCACATGGAGTACTGTGTCCAGTTTTGGGCACCGGTGCTCAGGAAGGATTTAATGGAACTAGAGAGAGTACAAAGGAGGGCAACAAAATTAATAAAGGGGATGGGAGAACTACAATACCCAGATAGATTAGCGAATTTAGGATTATTTAGTCTAGAAAAAAGACGACTGAGGGGCGATCTAATAACCATGTATAAGTATATAAGGGGACAATACAAATATCTCGCTGAGGATCTGTTTATACCAAGGAAGGTGACGGGCACATGCTTTGCGTCTGGAGGAGAGAAGGTTTTTCCACCAACATAGAAGAGGATGTTAGGGCAGTGAGAATCTGGAATTGCTTGCCTGAGGAGGTGGTGATGGCGAACTCAGTCGAGGGGTTCAAGAGAGGCCTGGATGTCTTCCTGGAGCAGAACAATATTGTAACATACAATTATTAGGTTCTGTAGAAGGACGTAGATCTGGGGATTTATTATGATGGAATATAGGCTGAACTGGATGGACAAATGTCTTTTTTCGGCCTTACTAACTATGTTACTATGTTATGTTACTATGTTAAATTAACTTTTTGATGATATTTTATTTTTTTATGATGCACCTGTACATAGATTTTGTAAATTCTCCTGTCCATTGTAGTTAACCATTCTTCACTCTCTGTTCCTCAGTAATATAAAGAAAATAAATTTTGTAAAATGTTGCTGCAGAATCATGATTAGTTAGAAATTCAGAAGTATGTGGAAAATTGATCCAATCTGTAACAAGTAGACTGGGAGAAGTCAGTATGTAAAATAATCTCATAATGTATCTACATTATATAGAAAACTCAGATCACTTCATTCTTTAAAGGGGTTGTCTGGTCAAAACCAAAAAGTCTGCAGTCACTCTGTGTGCCTGCAGACTTATGAATCCCATAGCACTGTGTGCTGTTCGAGATTCACAAGTTTCAGAGTCAGGATCGGGGGTATGTATGAGTTACACATACCCCGGGTCAGTGGGCGTGGCCTCGCTTCATACACTTGTATTGAGCCAAGGTTGCACCCTGTCTAGTGATGCAGCCATCCATTTGGTGCATCCAATTAAAGGGTGAGGCCTCGTTCCATACAAGTTGCTCCCACTAACTGGGGTGATGTATAACTCATGCATGCCCTCCTGTTCTGGGTCTGAAACCGGCAAATCCCCACGACGCACAGTGTGTGTGCTGGAGGATTCATAAGTCTGTAGTCACACAGAATGACTGCAGACTTACCGGTTTTAACCAGACAACCATTTTAACGCTTGCAATTAACCCCTTTGCGCCATGCGCTGTACTAGTACTGCGCTGCCGGCACTGCATTTGTGCCAGCAGCAGTACTAGTACGGCTCACCGATCACCGCAGTCTCGCGCTGAGCGCCGCGGTGATCGGGTGACAGCTGACACCCCGCAGCAATGCCCACGATCAGCGCTATCACCGATCGCGGGCATTTAACCCCTCTGATGCCGCTGTCAGTAGTGACAGCGGCATAGAGGGGGATCGTGCAGGGACGGGGGCTCCCTGCGCTCTCCCACCGGAGCAACGCAATGAGATCGCGTTGCTCCGGTGACCCGGAAGGAGTCCCCGGATCCAAGATGGCCGCCGGACTCCTTCCGGGTCATGAAATGACCTGGCTAGCCGGCGCCTGCTGAGAGCTGCTGAGAACACGCGCCGGAAAGCCAGCTAAACTTGCCTGTCAGATCGTTGATCTGACAGAGTGCTATGCACACTGCCAGATCAACGATCTGATCTAATACAGTGATGTCCCACCCTGGGACAATGGTAGAAAGTTAAAAAAAAAATAGAATGTATAAAAAAAAAAAAAAAAAAATCTCCAAATAAAAAAAAAAAACATTTCCCAGTAAATCCATTTATTTATGTAAATTAAAAAAAACAATAAAAGTACACATATTTGGTATCGCCGCGTCCGTAACGACCCGCTCTATAAAACTATCCCACTAGTTAACCCCTTCAGTGAACACCGCAAAAAATAAAATAAAAAACAAGGCAAAAAACATTGCTTTATTATCATACAGGCGAACAAAAAGTGGAATAACACGCGATCAAAACGATGGATATAAATATCCATGGTACCACTGAAAACGTCATCTTGTCCCGCAAAAAACAAGCTGCAATACAGCATCATCAGCAGAAAAATAAAATAGTTATAGCTCTCAGAATAAAGCGATGCAAAAACAATTATTTTTTTATATAAAATAGTTTTTATTGTGTAAAAGCGCCAAAACATAAAAGAAATTACATAAATGAGGTATCGCTGTAATCGTACTGACCTGAAGAATAAAACTGCTTTATCCATTTTACCACACGTGGAACGGTATAAACGCCCCCCCTAAAATAAATTCAGGAATTGCTGGTTTTTGTTCATTACGCCTCCCAAAAACCGGAATAAAAAGCGATCAAAAAATGTCATCTGCCCGAAGATGTTACCAATAAAAACGTCAACTCGTCCCGCAAAAAACAAGATCTCACATGACTCTGTGGGCCAAAATATGGATAAATTATAGCTCTCAAAATATGGTGATGCAAAAACTATTTTTTGCAATAAAAAGCATCTTTTAGTGTGTGACAGCTGCCAACCCTAAAAATCCGCCAAAAAAACGCTATAAAAGTAAATCAAACCCCCCTTCATCACCCCCTTAGTTAGGGAAAAATAATAAAATGTAAAAAAATGTATTTATTTCCATTTTCCCATTAGGGCTAGGGTTAGGGCTAGGGTTAGGGCTAGGGTTAGGGCTAGGGTTAGGGCTATGGTTAGGGTTGGGGTTGGGGTTGGGGCTAGGGTTAGGGTTGGGGTTAGGGTTTCAGTTAGAATTGGGGGTTTCCACTGTTTAGGCACATCAGGGGCTCTCCAAACGTGACATGGCGTCCGATCTCAATTCCAGCCAATTCTGCTTTGAAAAAGTAAAACAGTTCTCCTTCCCTACCGAGTTCTCCCGTGCGCCCAAACAGTGGTTCCCCCCAACATATGGGGTATCAGCGTTCTCAGGACAAGTTGGACAACAACTTTTGGGGTCCAATTTGTCCTGTTACCCTTGGGAAAATAAAAACATAGGGGATAAAATATCATTTTCGTGGAAAAGAAATATTTTTTATTTTCACGGCTCTGCGTTATAAACTGTAGTGAAACGCTTGTTGGTTCAAAGCTCTCACAACACATATCGATAAGTTCCTTGGGGGGTCTAGTTTCCAATATGGGGTCACTTGTGGTGGGTTTCTACTGTTTAGGTACATCAGGGGCTCTGCAAATGCAACATGACACTTGCAGACCATTCCATCTAAGTCTGCATTTCAAACGGTGCTCCTTCCCTTCCGAGCTCTGCCATGCACTCAAACGGTGGTTCCCCCCACATATGGGGTATCAGCGTACTCAGGACAAATTGGACAATAACATTTGTGGTCCAATTTCTCCTGTTACCCTTGGGAAAAAAAATTGCGGGCTAAAACATCATTTTGTGGAAAGAAAAAATGATTTTTTAATTTTCACAATGCTACATTCTAAACTTTAGTGAAACAATTGGGGGTTAAAAGTGCTCACCACACATCTAGATAAGTTCCTTAGGGGGTCTTCTTTCCAAAATGGGGTCACTTGTGGGGGGTTTCCACTGTTAAGGCACGTCAGGGGCTCTCCAAATGCGACATGGCGTCCAATCTCAATTCCAGCCAATTTTGCATTGAAAAGTCAAATGGCACTCCTTCCCTTCCGAGCTCTGCCATGCGCTCAAACAGTGGTTTATCCCCATATATGAAGTATCAGCGTACTCAGGACAAATTGTACAACGACTTTTGTGGTCCAATTTATCCTGTTACCCTTTGGGGCAAAAAGATCATTTTTTGTGAAAATTAATATGAAATGTTTTTTACGGCTCTACATTATAAACTTCTGTGAAGCACTTGGAGGTTCAAAGTGCTCACCACATATCTAGATTAGTTCCTTAGGGGGTCTACTTTCCAAAATGGTGTCACTTGTGGGGGTTTCCACTGTTTAGGCATGTCAGGGGCTCTCCAATCGTGACATGGGCTCCGATCTCAATTCCAGCAAATCTTGCATTGAAAAGTCAAATGGCGCTCCTTCCCTTCCGAGCTCTGCCATGTGCCCAAACAGTGGTTTACCCCCACATATGGGGTATCGGCGTACTCAGGACAAATTGTACAACGACTTTTGTGGTCCAATTTCTCCTGTTACCCTTGGTAAAATGAAACAAATTGGACCTGAAGTAAAAATTTTGTGAAAAAAAAGTTAAATGTTCAATTTTTTTAAACATTCAAAAAATTCCTGTGAAGCACCTGAAGGGTTAATAAACTTTTTGAATGTGGTTTTGAGTACCTTGAGGGGTGCAGTTTTTAGAATGGTGTCACTTTTGGGCATTTTCTGTCATATAGACCCCTCAAAGTCACTTCAAGTGTGAGGTGGTCCGTAAAAAAAATGGTTTTGCAAATTTTGTTGCAAAAATGAGAAATTGCTGGTCAACTTTTAACCCTTATAACTCCCTAACAAAAGAAAATTATGTTTCCAAAATTGTGCTGATGTAAAGCAGACATGTGGAAATGTTGTTTATTAACTATATTATGTGATATAACTCTCTAAGTTAAGGGCATAAAAACTAAGAGTTTGAAAATTGCTAAATTTTCATAGTTTCCGACAAATTTTTGTTTTTTTCACAAATAAATGCAAGTCATATTGAAGAAGTTTTACCACTATCATGAAGTACAATATGTCACGAGAAAACAGTGTCAGAATCACCAGCATCTGTTGAAGCGTTTCAGAGTTATGAGCTCATAAAGTGACAGTGGTCAGAATTGTAAAAATTGGCCCTGTCACTTAGGTGAAAACAGGCTTTGGGGTGAAGGGGTTAAAGAATATTTATTGGCAAGTTCAATGGGTCAATGTAAATAAACAAATCCATGTGGAAACCTAATAGATAATAGCGTTGTGACGCTTCGGCTTCTCCTGAGCCATAATCTCATGTAATAAGATGCAGAATAAGCAGAACATGAAGCAATGGTGGTGCAATAAGTAGCAAAAGGCGATGCTGGAGCTGCAGACAAAGTACTAAAGAATCTGTAGACAGGCGGCTTTGAGCAGATGCTCATGCTGTTCAACAGGGCTCAAAAGGTAACAACATGTCACATAAAGTAGAGCAAAAACAAGCTATTATCTACTGCGTATCCACATGGATTTATTAGATTAACATTGAACTTGTCAATACATATTATTTAATCGCAAGAGTTAAACACTGTATTGTGCTGAGTTTTTTCATATAGATGATGATCAGTTAAGAATTTGACATAGGCACCTAACAGAAACTATATAAATTATTCTTTAAAGTGATAAAAGCATAAAATGCCTTACGGCTCACATTTTACTTTTAATATCCCTTTAAACTCATTTCCTCCATCATACTCTTTTTTATTTTACTTGCCTTTTCCTTACTTTTCTTCACATAAAAAGTCATTGCAGCTAAGGCCAAAAATCTGCATTTAAATGGGGATATTTAAAGGATAAGCATGTGTGCATGTTAGGGAGAGGAAGGAAGAGCTATTTCAGAAGTCAGATGAATTTGGAACAAACAGACAAAAAGAATCTGTCTCATGTATTCCTTGTCTCTTTTGTTCTTCATCTCTATTTCGTCTTTACGTATTAGGCCATGTTGACACGTTGCGGTTTTTACCGCGGAACCGCAGCGATTTTGCCGCTGCGGGTCCGCTGCAGTTTCCATTGCGTTTACATTTACATGTAAACCAATGGAAACCGCAAACCGCTGTGCACATGCTGCGGGAAAAACCGCGCAGAAACGCAGCGGTTAAAAACCCGCATCATGTCACTTCTTTGTGCAGAATCGCAGCGATTCTGCACCCATAGAAATGCATTGATCCGCTTACTTCCCGCATTGGGGCTGTGCCCACCATGCGGGAAGTAATGCGGATAATGTGCGGGTTATACCCGGGGTGGAGGAGAGGAGACTCTCCTCCAGGCCCCGGGAACCATATTTGTGTTAAAAAAAAAAAGAATTAAAATAAAAAATAATGTTATACTCACCTCTGAAGTCTCAGCGCTGCACGCGGCCGTCCGGTCTCAGGTTTGCTATGCGACCAGGACCTGCTGTGACGTCGCGGTCACATGACCGTGACGTCACGAAGGTCCTGGTCGCACAGCATCTTTGGAACCGGACCGCCGCCTGCAGCGCCCAGGAGATCGGGACGTCAGAGGGTGAGTATATCATGATTTTATTATTTTTAACATTACTATTGATGCTGCATATTGCTGCATATGCAGCATCAATAGTAGGGGTAAAATCCCGCAGCGGAACCCGCAACACAAACCGCGATAAATCTGCAGGGATAACCGCAGCGGGTTTGCCCTGCAGATTTATCAAATCCGCTGCGGGAGAACCCGCAGGGACAGGATGCAACGTGTGAACATAGCCTTAAGGTGCATACAAGCTGCAAGTGGATATATTATAATGTGGGGACCAAATGTTTGAATATATTCAATTTTATCATCAAGGTGAATCTATATATATAATTGTCTAAGGGGTACTTCCGTCTTTCTGTCGGCAACTTCCTTAACGGAAGTCCTGCGTCACTAATTGGTCTCGCCGGCTGCCTGTCATGGCTGCCGCCACCAATCAGCAACGGGCACAGTCCGATTAGTCCCTCCCCTACTCCCTTGCAGTCAGTGCCCGGCGCATGCTCCGTAATCCCCTCCAGTCACCGCTCACACAGGGTTAATGCCAGCGGTAACGGGCCGCGGGTACCGCACTCCGTTACCGCCGCTATTAACCCTGTGTGTCCCCAACTTTTTTTGCTATTGATGCTGCCTATGCAGTATCAATAGTAAAAAGATGCAATGTTAAAAATAATAATTAAAAAAACCTGCTATTCTCACCTTCCGTCGTCTGATGATGTGCTCACGCCGGCCGCCATCTTCCATTTCCAGAGACCACTAAGTCATCTGGGTAATTTCGCAATGCATCCTGGGAATGGAAGATGGCGGCAGCACTCCCAGGGGGTGAGTATATAACTATTTTTTATTTTAATTATTTTTTTAACAGAGATATGGTGCCCACACTGCTAAATACTTAATAGGCAGTGTTATATACTGCGTGGCTGCTATATACTACATGGGCAGTGTGATATACTCTGTGGGCTGTGTGATATACTCCATGGGCTGTGTTATATACGCGTGGGCTGTGCTATATACTACGTGCCCTGTGTTATATGTTATGTGGGCTGTGTTATATACTGTGTGGCTGCTATATACTGCGTGAACTGTGTTATATAGTACGTAGGATGTGTTATATAGTACTTGGGCAGTGTTATATACTCTGTGGGCTGTTTGATATACTGTGTGGGCTGTGCTATATACTGCGTGGCCGGTGCTATATAGTACGTCGCCTGTGTTATATACTGCGTGGCTGCTATATACTGTGTGGGTTGTGTTATATAGTATGTGGGCTGTGTTGTATACTGTTTGGGCTGTGTTATATACTGCGTGGCCTGTATTAACGCATCGGGTATTCTACAATATGTGTATGTATATAGCAGCCACATAGTATATAGCACAGGCCACATAGTATTTGCTATATACAATGTGGCCTCTGCTATATACTATGTGGCTGCTATATACATAAATATTCTAGAATACCCGATGCATTAGAATCGGGCCACCATCTAGTATGATATAAAACTACATATCTTCAAAATATTAGATAATAACCTTGACTATTTTCATAGCTATAGAGAAATGAAATCGCATTTGGGAGAGGAACTAATTTTGCAAAGGGCAAAGTGGGTATTCTCTGTTGTAAAGGTGCTCTGTGTAGTTTAACCCCTTCATGACCCAGCCTATTTTGACCTTAATGACCTGGCCATTTTTTGCAATTCTGACCAGTGTCCTTTATGAGGTAATAACTCAGGAACGCTTCAACGGATCGTAGTGATTCTGAGATTGTTTTTTTTTAGACATATTGGGCTTCATGATAGTGGTAAATTTAGTTCAATAATTTTTGCATTTATTTGTGAAAAAAAAATGGAAATTTGGCCAAAATTTTGAAAATTTCACAATTTTCAAATTTTTAATTTTTATTCTGTTAAGCCAGAGAGATATGTGACACAAAATAGTTAATAAATTGCATTTCCACATGTCTACTTTACATCAGCACAATTTTGGAAACAACTTTTTTTTTTTTTTGCTAGGAAGCTATAAGGGTTAAAATTTGACCAGCGATTTCTCATTTTTACAGCAAAATTTACAAAACCATTTTTTGGGGGGAACACCTCACAGTTGAAGTCAGTTTGAGGGGTCTATATGGCTGAAAATACTCAAAGGTGACACCAATCTAATAACTGCACCCCTCAAGGTGCCCAAAACCACATTCAAGAAGTTAATTAACCCTTCAGGTGTTTCACAGCAGCGGAAGCAACATGGAAGGAAAAAATGAACATTTAACTTTTTAGTCACAAAAATGATTTTTTAGCAACAATTTTTTTATTTTACCCAGGGTAAAAGGAGAAACTGGACCACAAAAGTTGTGGACCAATTTGTCTTGAGTTTACATAGTAACATAGTAACATAGTTAGTAAGGCCGAAAAAAGACATTTGTCCATCCAGTTCAGCCTATATTCCATCATAATAAATACCCAGATCTACGTCCTTCTACAGAACCTAATAATTGTATGATACAATATTGTTCTGCTCCAGGAAGACATCCAGGCCTCTCTTGAACCCCTCGACTGAGTTCGCCATCACCACCTCCTCAGGCAAGCAATTCCAGATTCTCACTGCCCTAACAGTAAAGAATCCTCTTCTATGTTGGTGGAAAAACCTTCTCTCCTCCAGACGCAAAGAATGCCCCCTTGTGCCCGTCACCTTCCTTGGTATAAACAGATCCTCAGCGAGATATTTGTATTGTCCCCTTATATACTTATACATGGTTATTAGATCGCCCCTCAGTCGTCTTTTTTCTAGACTAAATAATCCTAATTTCGCTAATCTATCTGGGTATTGTAGTTCTCCCATCCCCTTTATTAATTTTGTTGCCCTCCTTTGTACTCTCTCTAGTTCCATTATATCCTTCCTGAGCACCGGTGCCCAAAACTGGACACAGTACTCCATGTGCGGTCTAACTAGGGATTTGTACAGAGGCAGTATAATGCTCTCATCATGTGTATCCAGACCTCTTTTAATGCACCCCATGATCCTGTTTGCCTTGGCAGCTGCTGCCTGGCACTGGCTGCTCCAGGTAAGTTTATCATTAACTAGGATCCCCAAGTCCTTCTCCCTGTCAGATTTACCCAGTGGTTTCCCGTTCAGTGTGTAATGGTGATATTGATTCCCTCTTCCCATGTGTATAACCTTACATTTATCATTGTTAAACCTCATCTGCCACCTTTCAGCCCAAGTTTCCAACTTATCCAGATCCATCTGTAGCAGAATACTATCTTCTCTTGTATTAACTGCTTTACATAGTTTTGTATCATCTGCAAATATCGATATTTTACTGTGTAAACCTTCTACCAGATCATTAATGAATATGTTGAAGAGAACAGGTCCCAATACTGACCCCTGCGGTACCCCACTGGTCACAGCGACCCAGTTAGAGACTATACCATTTATAACCACCCTCTGCTTTCTATCACTAAGCCAGTTACTAACCCATTTACACACATTTTCCCCCAGACCAAGCATTCTCATTTTGTGTACCAACCTCTTGTGCGGCACGGTATCAAACGCTTTGGAAAAATCGAGATATACCACGTCCAATGACTCACCGTGGTCCAGTCTATAGCTTACCTCTTCATAAAAACTGATTAGATTGGTTTGACAGGAGCGATTTCTCATAAACCCATGCTGATATGGAGTTAAACAGTTATTCTCATTGAGATAATCCAGAATAACATCCCTCAGAAACCCTTCAAATATTTTACCAACAATAGAGGTTAGACTTACTGGCCTATAATTTCCAGGTTCACTTTTAGAGCCCTTTTTGAATATTGGCACCACATTTGCTATGCGCCAGTCCTGCGGAACAGACCCTGTCGCTATAGAGTCACTAAAAATAAGAAATAATGGTTTATCTATTACATTACTTAGTTCTCTTAGTACTCGTGGGTGTATGCCATCCGGACCCGGAGATTTATCTATTTTAATCTTATTTAGCCGGTTTCGCACCTCTTCTTGGGTTAGATTGGTGACCCTTAATATAGGGTTTTCATTGTTTCTTGGGATTTCACCTAGCATTTCATTTTCCACCGTGAATACCGTGGAGAAGAAGGTGTTTAATATGTTAGCTTTTTCCTCGTCATCTACAACCATTCTTTCCTCACTATTTTTTAAGGGGCCTACATTTTCAGTTTTTATTCTTTTACTATTGATATAGTTGAAGAACAGTTTGGGATTAGTTTTACTCTCCTTAGCAATGTGCTTCTCTGTTTCCTTTTTGGCAGCTTTAATTAGTTTTTTAGATAAAGTATTTTTCTCCCTATAGTTTTTTAGAGCTTCAATGGTGCCATCCTGCTTTAGTAGTGCAAATGCTTTCTTTTTACTGTTAATTGCCTGTCTTACTTCTTTGTTTAGCCACATTGGGTTTTTCCTATTTCTAGTCCTTTTATTCCCACAAGGTATAAACCGCTTACACTGCCTATTTAGGATGTTCTTAAACATTTCCCATTTATTATCTGTATTCTCATTTCTGAGGATATTGTCCCAGTCTACCAGATTAAGGGCATCTCTAAGCTGTTCAAACTTTGCCTTCCTAAAGTTCAATGTTTTTGTGACTCCCTGACAAGTCCCCCTAGTGAAAGACAGGTGAAACTGCACAATATTGTGGTCGCTATTTCCTAAATGCCCAACCACCTGCAGATTTGTTATTCTGTCAGGTCTATTAGATAGTATTAGGTCTAAAAGTGCTGCTCCTCTGGTTGGATTCTGCACCAATTGTGAAAGATAATTTTTCTTGGTTATTAGCAGAAACCTGTTGCCTTTATGGGTTTCACAGGTTTCTGTTTCCCAGTTAATATCCGGGTAGTTAAAGTCCCCCATAACCAGGACCTCATTATGAGTTTGCCGATACCCCATATTTGATGGGGAACCACTGTTTGGGCGCATGACAGGGCTTGGAAGGGAAGGAGCGCCATTTGACTTTTTGAATGAAAAGTTGGCTCCAATCTTTAGCGGTCACCATGTCGCGCTTGGAGAGCCCCTGTGTGCCTAAAGATTGGACCTCCCCCACAAGTGACCCTATTTTGGAAACTAGACCCCCCAAGGAACTTATCTAGATGCATAGTGAGCACTTTAATCCCTCAGGTGCTTCAAAAATTGATCTGTAAAAATGAAAAAGTACTTTTTTTCACAAAAATGTTAATTTAACCTCAATTTTTTCATTTTCACATAGGCAAAAGGATAAAAATGGATCCTAAAGTTTGTTGGGCAATTTTTCCAGAGTATAACAAAACCTCATATGTGGGGGTAAACCACTGTTTGGGCACACGGCAGGGCTTGGAAGGGAAGGAGCGCCATTTGACTTTTTGAATGGAAAATTAGCTCTTATCGTTAGCAGACACCATGTCGCATTTGGAGAGCCTGTGTGTGCCTACACATTGGAGCTCCCCCACATGTTACCACATTTTGTAAACTAGACCCCCAAGGAACTTATCTAGATGTGTGGTGAGCACTTTGAACCCCCAAGTGCTTCACAGAAGTTTATAACCCAGAGCCGTGAAAATAAAAAATCATTTTTCTTTCCTCAAAAATGATTATTTAAGCCTGCAATTTTATATTTTCTCAAAGGTAACAGGAGAAATTGGACTGCAAATGTTGTTGTCCAGTTTGTCCTGAGTACGCTGATACCCCATATGTGGGGGAAAACCACTATTTCGGCACACGTTGGGGCTCGGAAGGGAAGTAATGACATTTTGAAATGCAGACTTTGATGGAATGGTCTGCAGGCATCACGCTGCTTTTGCAGAACCCCTGATGTGCCTAAACAGTAGAAACCCCCCACAAGTGATCCCACTTTGGATACTAGACCCCTCAAGGAACTTTTCTGGATGTGTGATAAGCACTTTGAACACGCAAGTGCTTCACAAAAGTTTCTAACGCAGAGCTGTGAAAATAAAAAATCATTTTTATTTCATCAAAAATAATTTTTTAGCCTGCAATTTTTTATTTTCACAAGGGTAACAGGAGAAATTCGACCCAAAAAGTAGTTTTCCAATTTGTTCTGAGTATGCTGATACCCCATGTGTGGGGGTAAACCACTATTTGGGCACACATCGGGGCTCGGAAGGGAAGTAGTGACGTTTTGAAATGCAGACTTTAATGCAATGGTCTGCGGGCATCACATTGCATTTGCAGAGCCCCTGATGTGCCTAAACAGTAGACACCCCTGACAAGTGACTCCATTTTAGAAACTAGACTCCCAGGAAACTTATCTAGATGTCTGGTGAACACTTTGAACCCCCAAGTGCTTTACAGAAGTTTATAACGCAGAGTTCCTAGGCTCCGTGTTTGCAGATTGGCTGTGCCCTCCTGTACCGTGTTCCTGCTGTGCCATCCAGTCCCGTGTTCCTGACGTGCCCTCCAGTTCCGTGTTCCTGCTGTGCCATCCAGTCCTGTGTTCCTGACGTGCCCTCCTGTACCGTGTTCCTGCTGTGCCATCCAGTCCTGTGTTCCTGATGTGTCCTCCAGTTCCATGTTCCTGTTGTGCCTACCAGTACCGTGTTCCTGCTGTGCTTGCCAGTTCTCGTTCCCGTTGTTTTCGTCTACGTGTGCCTTCATCTTCCCGGTCAGTAATTTGTCTTTTGCTACCTCCTTTTGTCCAGTGCCTCCGCCATTCCAGTCTCTTCAGTAGTTCTTTCCAGGGCTGCCACTAGAAATTTCGGGGCCCCATACTGGCAAAATTTTCGGGGCCCCCTTGAAACTCCGCCCAGGCTCCACCCCAGCCCCGCCTCCAGGCTCCACCCCACGAACTGTCCACAGTCCCACCACTCTCTCTTGGAAAATCTCCACTTCTCACCTATCACACATTAACAGTTCCCATCACCAGATCACACATATAGCCGGCAGCTTTTGTTTTGGCCAAAAGATTTTTTAAGCCGCCACCACAACAAGGTAGACACTTTTGGCTGGGCCCTACTCTACTGTAACCTACTAAATATTTGTTAAAATATGCAATACAATTTAGGTATATTTTTATTTATTTTTCAATTTTTAAAATGACCTATAATACTACATACAAGGAACAAATACCACAACACTATGACCAGATGACATATTACCACCACAGTGATCGAATAATATAAAATACAAGGAACAAATACCGCTACACCATGACCAGACCACATATTACCTCCACATCATGACCAGACCACATATTACCAACAATGACTGAATACTACAATACTGATCAGTAATACAAAAAAAACCCACAATACTATCACCATCAGTGCCATTATGCACAGGAGATCTGTAATTAGTAAGCAGTGTCTGTGTACAGGTAATACAGTGATCACTGGTGACATTACACACAGGAGCTCTGTATATAATGTATAGATAATACAGTGATCACTGGTGACATTGTACACAGGACCTCTGTATATAGTATACAGTGTATAGTGTAAGTGTATAGGTAACACTGACTCACCAGTGACGTCTCTAGGTGAAGTCCTTCATCTTTCATCCAGCACAGACCGCCATCACTTTATCCAGCCAGGACTCGTCTCTGCAGGAAATAAAACAGTTATCTCGAGTTCCGCTTGTAGAACACATTACTTAATTTTCCCAACTTCTACATTACACCACATGAAGAAGGCAACATAGTATCACTCTGCACAGTAACAGGACCGCCCCCCCATTTAAAACAGTATACTCAAAAAATAAAATAAATACATCACTGCAATAATAATATCCCTTAATTAGCCCCTATGGTAATATTCGCCATCCTGGCCACCGTGTGTCTCATTTCAGGCTCCAGCCATATGTTCTCCCATCCTGCCCTCATGAGTATCCATTCTACCCCATATGATCTCCCCATCCTGCCCCATCTGTCTCCATCGTATCCATCCTGCCCCATCTGTTTCCAATCCTGCACCATCTCTGTCCAGCACTCTGCCCCATCTCTGTCCAGCACTCTGCCCCATCTCTGTCCAGCACTCTGCCCCATCTCTGTCCAGCACTCTGCCCCATCTCTGTCCAGCACTCTGCCCCATCTCTGTCCAGCACTCTGCCCCATCTCTGTCCAGCACTCTGCCCAGCACTCTGCCCCATCTCTGTCCAGCACTCTGCCCAGCACTCTGCCCCATCTCTGTCCAGCACTCTGCCCCACCTCTGTCCAGCACTCTGCCCCATCTCTGTCCAGCACTCTGCCCCGTGTCCAGCTTTCTGCCCCCCATGTGTCCAGCTTTCTGCCCCCCATGTGTCCAGCTTTCTGCCCCCCATGTGTCCAGCTTTCTGCCCCGCCCCCCCTGTCCAGCTTTCTGCCCCCCCCGTGTCCAGCTTTCTGCCCCCCCTGTGTCCAGCTTTCTGCCCCCCCGTGTCCAGCTTTCTGCCCCCCCCGTGTCCAGCTTTACTGCCCCCTCTGTGTCCAGCTTTACTGCCCCCTCTGTGTCCAGCTTTACTGCCCCCTCTGTGTCCAGATTTACTGCCCCCTCTGTGTCCAGATTTACTGCCCCCTCTGTGTCCAGATTTACTGCCCCCTCTGTGTCCAGATTTACTGCCCCCTCTGTGTCCAGATTTACTGCCCCCCTGTGTCCAGCTTTACTGCCCTTCTGTGTCCAGCGGCCTTCTGCCCCCGTGTCCAGCTTTACTGCCCCCTCTGTGTCTAGCCTTCTGCCCCCCCTGTGTCCAGCTTTACTGCCCCCCTGTGTCCAGCTTTACTGCCCCCCTGTGTCCAGCCTTCTGCCCGTGTCCAGCTTTACTGCCCCCCTGTGTCCATCGGCCTTCTGCCCCCCTGTGTCCAGCTTTACTGCCCCCTCTGTGTCCAGCTTTACTGCCCCCTCTGTGTCCAGCCTTCTGCCCCCCCCTGTGTCCAGCTTTACTGCCCCCTCTGTGTCCAGCCTTCTGCCCCCCGTGTAAAGCTTTACTGCCCCCTCTGTGTCCAGCTTTACTGCCCCCTCTGTGTCCAGATTTACTGCCCCCTGTGTCCAGATTTACTGCCCCCTCTGTGTCCAGATTTACTGCCCCCTCTGTGTCCAGATTTACTGCCCCCTCTGTGTCCAGATTTACTGCCCCCTCTGTGTCCAGATTTACTGCCCCCCTGTGTCCAGCTTTACTGCCCTTCTGTGTCCAGCGGCCTTCTGCCCCCGTGTCCAGCTTTACTGCCCCCTCTGTGTCCAGCCTTCTGCCCCCCGTGTCCAGCTTTACTGCCCCCCTGTGTCCAGCTTTACTGCCCCCCTGTGTCCAGCCTTCTGCCCGTGTCCAGCTTTACTGCCCCCCTGTGTCCATCGGCCTTCTGCCCCCCTGTGTCCAGCTTTACTGCCCCCTCTGTGTCCAGCTTTACTGCCCCCTCTGTGTCCAGCCTTCTGCCCCCCCGTGTCCAGCTTTACTGCCCCCTCTGTGTCCAGCCTTCTGCCCCCCGTGTCCAGCTTTACTGCCCCCCTGTGTCCAGCTTTACTGCCCCCCTGTGTCCAGCCTTCTGCCCGTGTCCAGCTTTACTGCCCCCCTGTGTCCAGCGGCCTTCTGCCCCCCTGTGTCCAGCTTTACTGCCCCCTCTGTGTCCAGCTTTACTGCCCCCTCTGTGTCCAGCCTTCTGCCCCCCCTGTGTCCAGCTTTACTGCCCCCCTGTGTCCAGCCTTCTGCCCCCCTGTGTCCAGCTTTACTGCCCTTCTGTGTCCAGCGGCCTTCTGCCCCCCTGTGTCCAGCGGCCTTCTGCCCCCTGTGTCCAGCTTTACTGCCCCCTCTGTGTCCAGCTTTACTGCCCCCTCTGTGTCCAGCCTTCTGCCCCCTCTGTGTCCAGCTTTACTGCCCCCCTGAGTCCAGCCTTCTGCCCCGTGTCCAGCTTTACTGCCCCCTCTGTGTCCAGCCTTCTGCCCCCCCCGTGTCCAGCTTTACTGCCCCCCCCTGTGTCCAGCTTTACTGCCCCCCTGTCCAGCGGCCTTCTGCCCCCTCTGTGTCCAGCTGCCTTCTGCCCCCTCTGTGTCCAGCTGCCTTCTGCCCCCGTGTCCAGCTGCCTTCTGCCCCCTCTGTGTCCAGCTGCCTTCTGCCCCCTCTGTGTCCAGCTGCCTTCTGCCCCCGTGTCCAGCTGCCTTCTGCCCCCTCTGTGTCCAGCTGCCTTCTGCCCCCCTGTGTCCAGCTGCCTTCTGCCCCCTCTGTGTCCAGCTTTACTGCCCCCCCGTGTCCAGCAGCCTTCTGCCCCCGTGTCCAGCTGCCTTGTGCCCCCTCTGTGTCCAGCTGCCTTCTGCCCCCTCTGTGTCCAGCTTTACTGCCCCCCTGTGTCCAGAGGCCTTCTGCCCCCGTGTCCAGCGGCCTTCTGCCCCCGTGTCCAGCTGCCTTCTGCCCCCTCTGTGTCCAGCTGCCTTCTGCCCCCCTGTGTCCAGCTGCCTTCTGCCCCCTCTGTGTCCAGCTGCCTTCTGCCCCCGTGTCCAGCTGCCTTCTGCCCCCTCTGTGTCCAGCTGCCTTCTGCCCCCTCTGTGTCCAGCTGCCTTCTGCCCCCCTGTGTCCAGCTTTACTGCCCCCCTGTGTCCAGCTGCCTTCTGCCCCCTCTGTGTCCAGCTGCCTTCTGCCCCCCTGTGTCCAGCTGCCTTCTGCCCCCCTGTGTCCAGCTGCCTTCTGCCCCCTCTGTGTCCAGCTGCCTTCTGCCCCCCTGTGTCCAGCTGCCTTCTGCCCCCCTGTGTCCAGCTGCCTTCTGCCCCCTCTGTGTCCAGCTGCCTTCTGCCCCCCTGTGTCCAGCTTTACTGCCCCCCTGTGTCCAGCTGCCTTCTGCCCCCTCTGTGTACAGCTGCCTTCTGCCCCCCTGTGTCCAGCTGCCTTCTGCCCCCTCTGTGTCCAGCTGCCTTCTGCCCCCCTGTGTCCAGCTTTACTGCCCCCTGTGTCCAGCTGCCTTCTGCCCCCTCTGTGTCCAGCTGCCTTCTGCCCCCCTGTGTCCAGCTGCCTTCTGCCCCCTCTGTGTCCAGCTTTACTGCCCCCGTGTCCAGCTGCCTTCTGCCCCCTCTGTGTCCAGCCTTCTGCCCAAACCCCCCCCGATCGCCGCTCTCCGCTCTCCGCTCTCCATAGAAAAAAAAAAAAGTTCTACTTACCTGCCGCGCTCCTGATCTCTCCACGCAGCTGCACTGTGCACTCGCCGGCGACTGACAATGATGTCAGACGCCGGCGACCTGCACGCTGCGGCTGGCGGCTGTTAACTATTGACGTGCGGGCGCGGGCCCGCATGTCAATAGCGTACAGCTGCAGCGCCGGCCGCCGCTAAGGGCCCGGTTCAGCCTGCGGCTGCCGGTAGGGGCCCGGTGAGCAGGTAAGAGGGGGCCCGATGCGGGCCCCTTACGCCAGTCACGGCTGTAATGCCCTGATGGCGGCCCTGGTTCTTTCTTCCCTCCATCCTCAGTTCCCTCAGCGCTAACCTCAGTCGTCCCTTTGGCTCCGGCAGTTGCGGCTACACCTCCCTTGGGCCTGTCGCTAACACTCCCTGTACAGGGGGGTGGCTTCATCTGGTTCACTCACTCTCGGGGGCTCTGTAGTCATGACCCGGAGGGTCCACTTCTTAGTTCTGACACTATGTGCCCACGTTGCGGATTTGTGTGTGGATTTTTCCGCACTGTTTTTGAAAAATCCGCAGGTAAAACGCACTGCGTTTTACCTGCGGATTTACCGCGGATTTCCAGTGTTTTTTGTGCGGATTTCACCAGCGGACTCCTATACAGGAAAAGGTGTAAAATGCTGCAGAATCCGCACAAAGAATTGACATGCTGCAGAAAATACAAAGCAGCGTTTCCGCGCTGTATTTTCCGCACCATGGGCACAGCGGATTTGGTTTTCCATAGGTTTACATGGTACTGTAAATGTGATGGAAAACTGCTACGAATCCGCAGCGGCCAATCTGCTGTGGATCCGCAGCCAAAGCCGCACCATGTGCACATAGCCTAATTCTAACCCTAATTCTAACCGTAACCCTAACCCTAATTGCAACCCTAACCCTTATTGCAACCCTAAACCTAACCCTAGTTCTAAACTTAACCCTAACCCTAGTTCTAACCCTAACCCTAGTGGAAAAATAAAAATAAATATATTTTCTTTATTTTATTATGTTCCCTACATATGGGGGTGATAAAGGGAGGGTTTAGTTACTATTTTTTTTTATTTTGATCACTGTGATATGATCTATCACAGTGATCAAAATGAATGAATGAATCTGCCGGCCAGCAGATTCGGCGGGTGCACTGCACATGCGCCCGCCATTTTGGAAGATGGCGGCGCCCATGCAGAAGAGGGACGAACACAGGGAGGTTGGTAGGTATGGTGGGTGGGATTGGAGCATGGGGGGAGCGGACAGGAGGATGGAGGGAAGCAGAGGACAGGATGGAGGAAGGAGGGGAAGAGATCAGTGGCGGTGGTGGGGGCAGATCATGGTCTCCAGCCATAGCCGATGATATTGCAGCATCCGCCATGGCTGGATTGTAATATTTTACCAATTTTCATTGGTGAAATATTACGATTGCTCTGAATGAAAGTGAAGCGCCACTTTCAACAGCCAATCAGAGCGATCGTAGCCACGGGGGCGAAACCACCCCCCCTGGGCTCAAGTACCACTCCCCCATCCCTGCAGGTCGGGTGAAATTACAGTTAACCCTTTCACCCGATCTGCAGGAACGCGATCCTGCCATGATGCCACATAGGCGTCACAGGTTGGATTGGCACCGACTTTCATGATGCCTACGTGGTGTCACAGATCAGGAAGGGGTTAAGGAATTGTAGGAGAGTTGGAGTATAGTTGTGAGAGGGTAGAGGATGGCGTTCCACTCCTCTGACAACTCCTGACATTTAAGTGTATGAGAATGTATTTTGCTGTACTTTATATTATCGTTATCCTCCTGTGGCTGCAGTTCCTGTGTACAGGGTGGGCCATGTATATGGATACACCTAAATAAAATGGGAATGGTTGGTGATATTAATTTTCTGTTTAAGGCACATTAGTATATAGGAGGGGGAAAACTTTTCAACATGGGTGGTGACCATGGCTGCCATTTTGCAGTCGGCCATTTTGGATCCAACTTTATAAATGGCGCACCAAGATGTATCCATATAAATGGCCCACCCTGTAGATTAGTCACAGGTTTAATTGTAGGGTTTGTCCATACTGGAGAGGAGGATTGGAAATATCTGGGTTAATTGCACAGGAAGTGGCGTTGTTAAGAAGAGGAAAAAGTAAGGACACCCACTCTTTAAGGCAGTGTTTCTCAATTCCAGTCCTCAAGACCCCACAATAGGTCATGTTTTCAGGATTTCCTTAGTATTGCATAGGCGATGGAATTAATGCTTGAGCAGGTAATGAAATTATCACCTGTGCAATACTAAGGAAATCCTGAAAACATGACCTGTTGTGGGGTCTTGAGGACTGGAGTTGAGAAACACTGGTTTAAGGTGATCTTCACCTGTGGTCTACGAGAGTGGATGAAAAGAGTAGAAAAGCAGAGATAGAGGCAGCTTACAAGAAGAACTCCACTGGTGCCAGCGAAATACTAATAGTAGGCGAGTTGGGGAAGGGGACGTATGGCCAGGAAACTTTGTTAGAATCCCTAAGGGTCTCTAGTAAATGGAAAAGTGTCAGTCAGGTCTTGGAAGCCATGTGTCCAAGAAAAGACAAGTCACAAGGCTGGGGGTACACTCAGTATGGTGGCAGAAACAGGTGCATTGTTACGTGGTTACCGAAAAATGGGCTGAAGGATCAAGGACATTGGAAAAGCTCAGCTAAACTGTCTCTATATTTATAATTTTTAAAGGTAGGGATGAGTGAACCCGAACTGTAACTATAGCGAACTTCATACTGTACTTCCGTTTTACTGTTCAGGTTCAGCAGCCTAAAAAAGTTTGTTGAAGCGCTGCAGCGGAGTCAATGAACAATCTTTAAGGCTGTGGGCATTTCTGGCCCCATCACAGTCATGCCAAGTAATGGAACGGCTGTGATTGACTGGCGTACCGTGTGACACAGCCTGACAGTGTAAAATGCATAAATAAATTATTTTAAAAAATGACGTGCAGTCTCCTGTAATTTTTATAAACAGCCAAGGGAAAGCAAAAAGCTATAAAATAGTCTTATTGTGCAGGGAAGTGGTTAATAGCAATGGACCTTCTCAGCCTATTAATATACGGCTGCAGCTGTCTGCTTTGCTTTTGCTGGTTATTAAAAATGGAGGGACCCTAAAAAAATTATGCGGAGTCCCCCTATTTTTAATAACCAACTAAGGCCGAAGGCATTTGTGCACATTTAATTGAAGTACATTTTATCAAAGTACTGGCAGTTATAACATGGCTGAATCTAACACGCATCTCTATTCTCTTCATACAGGTATTTAATTAATTCAAGCTACTGCACTGAATTTCTGCATGAGTCCTGCAAATGTTATTCATCTTATTATTATTATTATTATTATTATTATTATTATTATTATTATACATTTGTATAGCTCTATTTATTCCATGGCACTTTACATGTGAAAAAGGGGGCAAATAGAGACAAATACAATAAACATGAGCAAAAAACAAGGCACTGACAGGTACAGAAGGAGTGAGATCACTGCCCGCGAGGGCTCACAGTCTGCAGGGGATGGGTGAGGATACACGAGGAGAGGATAGAGCTGGTTGTGTGGCAGTTCAGAAGGTTGAGGATCACTGCAGGCTGAAGGCTTGTCAGAAGAGGTGAGTGTTCGGGTTCTTTTTGAAAGTTTCTATAGTAGGCGAGAGTCTGATGTGTTGGGGTAGAGAGTTCCAGAGTATGGGGGAAACACGGGAGAAGTCTTGGATGTGGTTGTGGGAAGAAGCGATAGGAGGGGAGTAGAGAATGAGATCTTGTCAGGATCAAAGGTTGCGTGTAGGTAAGTATCGGGAGACCATGTCACAGATGTATGGAGGAGACAGGTTGTGGATGGCTTTTATGTCAGTAAGGGTTTTGAACTGGAGTCTCTGGACGATAGGAAGCCAATGAAGGGCTTGGCATTGGGGAGAGGCTGGGGGAGAGTGGGGAGACAGGTAGATTAGTCGGGCAGTAAAGTGAAAGATGGATTGGAGTGGTGCCAGAGTGCTAGAGGGGAGGCTAGAGAGTAGGAGGTTGCAGTAGTAAAGGCGGGAGATGATAAGGGCGTGCACTAGTTTTTTTAATGTTTTCGTGGTCAAGAAATGCGCGGATCCGGGAAATATTTTTTGAGCTTGAGACGGGAGGAGGAGGCCTAGAACTGAGTCTTGAGGAACACCTGCATATATAATGATATTTAAATAATTCAAGCTACTGCACTGAATTCCTTCATGAGTCCGGCAAATGTTTTTCATCTTAGCTGCATATATAATGGTATTTAACTAAATCAAGCTACTGCACTGAATTCCTGCATGAGTCCTGCCAATGTTATTCATCTTAGCTGCATATACAGTGGGGCAAAAAAGTATTTAGTCAGTCAGCAATAGTGCAAGTAACACCACTTAAAAAGATGAGAGGCGTCTGTAATTTACATCATAGGTAGACCTCAACTATGGGAGACAAACTGAGAAAAAAAAATCCAGAAAATCACATTGTCTGTTTTTTTATCATTTTTTTTGCATATTATGGTGGAAAATAAGTATTTGGTCAGAAACAAACAATCAAGATTTCTGGCTCTCACAGACCTGTAACTTCTTCTTTAAGAGTCTCCTCTTTCCTCCACTCATTACCTGTAGTAATGGCACCTGTTTAAACTTGTTATCAGTATAAAAAGACACCTGTGCACACCCTCAAACAGTCTGACTCCAAACTCCACTATGGTGAAAACCAAAGCGCTGTCAAAGGACACCAGAAACAAAATTGTAGCCCTGCACCAGCCTGGGAAGACTGAATCTGCAATTGCCAACCAGCTTGGAGTGAAGAAATCAACAGTGGGAGCAATAATTAGAAAATGGAAGACATACAAGACCACTGATAATCTCCCTCGATCTGGGGCTCCACGCAAAATCCCACCCCGTGGGGTCAGAATGATCACAAGAACGGTGAGAAAATATCCCAGAACCACGCGGGGGGACTTAGTGAATGAACTGCAGAGAGCTGGGACCAATGTAACAAGGCCTACCATAAGTAACACACTACGCCACCATGGACTCAGATCCTGCAGTGCCAGACGTGTCCCACTGCTTAAGCCAGTACATGTCCAGGCCCGTCTGAAGTTTGCTAGAGAGCATTTGGATGATCCAGAGGAGTTTTGGGGGAATGTCCTATGGTCTGATGAAACCAAACTGGAACTGTTTGGTAGAAACACAACTTGTCGTGTTTGGAGGAAAAAGAATACTGAGTTGCATCCATCAAACACCATACCTACTGTAAAGCATGGTGGTGGAAACATCATGCTTTGGGGCTTTTTCTCTGTAAAGGGGCCAGGACGACTGATCCGGGTACATGAAAGAATGAATGGGGCCATGTATCGTGAGATTTTGAGTGCAAACCTCCTTCCATCAGCAAGGGCATTGAAGATGAAACGTGGCTGGGTCTTTCAACATGACAATGATCCAAAGCACACCGCCAGGGCAACGAAGGAGTGGCTTCGTAAGAAGCATTTCAAGGTCCTGGAGTGGCCTAGCCAGTCTCCAGATCTCAACCCTATAGAAAACCTTTGGAGGGAGTTGAAAGTCCGTGTTGCCAAGCGAAAAGCCAAAAACATCACTGCTCTAGAGGAGATCTGCATGGAGGAATGGGCCAACATACCAACAACAGTGTGTGGCAACCTTGTGAAGACTTACAGAAAACGTTTGACCTCTGTCATTGCCAACAAAGGATATATTACAAAGTATTGAGATGAAATTTTGTTTCTGACCAAATACTTATTTTCCACCATAATATGCAAATAAAATGTTAAAAAAACAGACAATGTGATTTTCTGGATTTTTTTTTCTCAGTTTGTCTCCCATAGTTGAGGTCTACCTATGATGTAAATTACAGACGACTCTCATCTTTTTAAGTGGTGGAACTTGCACTATTGCTGACTGACTAAATACTTTTTTGCCCCACTGTATAATGGTATTTAGTTATTTTAACTTACTCTGCTTGTCCCCTTATGCTATGAGGTCAAGTAACTTTTCAAAGTGGTATATGATCCATGTAGGCCTGAACACTTGTTTATCTTTTCACTACATTTATTGTGTCCTTCTGTCTTAACTTAGTTTGATTGATTGCTAATGAGAGAAAAAAAGTGAAATCTAAGAGCTAGCCTTCTATATATTGAGACATTGCCTGGGGAGGCATTTGTGTATGGGGCATTTGTGCACATTTAATCGAAGTACATTTTATGAAAGTACTGACAGTTATAACATGGCAGTTAGATAGGGCAGGAGACAGGTAAGACAATTAAATAGATCTATTCCCTGTATGTTTGGAACACAACAAATTTTCACCATATGCATTCATATAATCTATATCGTGGCTGCTGCATTCACTCACATTCACCGCCCTTGCATTAACTCCTTACACTCCATCCATATCGGCCCTTCTGTCCTTTTCTCTCCTATGTATAGCACTCACGATCTGTTCACATTGCTAAACAGCGCAGATCTATTCATACCCACCATCCAACACAAGAGACGCTTTCACAAATCGCTTAACCATCGACTCACTCTTTCTATCCTCCTCCCAGCTGCAGAAGACATCTCTCCCAACCCCGACCCCCCATGTTATAGCAAGTCAAACCTCCCAACTACTACACTCGGAAACCACTCTAACATTATTACTACACTCAGAAACCCCTCTAACCTTATTAATATTCCCTGCCTTCCCTGCAGCTCACTGATCCGAAATGCCCCATAAAGAGCTAAAACAAAAGCAGCAGTGAATAACTGTTCCACATATTCCAAAAAACTAATTGCCCAACAACTTACCCAGCAAATAAAAGGAAACGGGTCAACTTTTATCCTGACTGCAGACCCATCTTCAATAACCTCTCATTGCCTGTCTCACTAAGAAATCTTTCATAACATCACTTTTCTCTTGCAATTTAAACCAGAATGCTAATGCCAAAAATCTTTCCCCCACTGCCAATGCCGACTTATTGTCCACAAAATTCCTACTCACCAAGGTCAGTACCAGTAACAAACTGTCCTCATAACTTGACCCAACACCCTCCTCAGCGCCACATTCCACCCATTCAAACCAAATTTTTTTATATCTACTCCACGTGGCTGCAGTTACTGATTGTATAATCAAATTAGAAATCTCACCGTTACCAGGCTCCACAGCCATTTGGGACATTCTGCACCCTTCTCATGTGCTCAAGAGGCTAGACTTCAGAACCTGTTGAACTGGAAATGAGACAATGTATCAGCCACATCATTTGGCACACCAGGCACATGTTTTGCAACTACAAACACGTTCCACTCCAAGCAACGCAATACCAAATGACACAGATTGCTCACCACCAGAAGCGACTTTGCCAAGAACGTATTTATCGCATACACAACTGACAGATTGTGACAATGAAAGTACTCCTTCTTTCCTGCCAATTCTGACCCCCACAGCTCCATTGACACATTGATAAGAAACAGTTCTAGTATAGTAGAGATTCCATACAAATCTTGCTTTATGCCATCCATACGGCCACCTCCCTTCACACCAATGTCCCTGAAAGATTGCTCCAAAACCAACCGCACCGGCCGCATCAGTGTACAGTTTGAACCCACTGTTCGATACCACTTTCTCCAACCACAAAGTTCATCCATTATACTTCTCTAAAAAGGAATCCCACATTCCCAGATTCGCTTTTATTTCCTGGTTATCTGAACAAAATGATGCCATGAAGTCTTTCCCACCATCGCCACCGTCAAGCGCCTCGTAAAAACTCTGCCCACTGGCATAATCCTGCAAGCAAATTTCAGCTTACTTAGCAATGACTGCACCACCCTCAACCAATTTTTTTTTAGCTAGCTTCATTGCTGCCACAGCCAATAGTAAATCCCTCAATGTGTCCTCCGGCAGCCTACATTCCATTGCCACAGAATCAATTTCTATACCAAGGAAACGCATAACTGTCGCTGGGCCTTCCTTTTTTTCTGGTGCCAAAAGGAACACTGAACACAAATGCCACCTCCTTCAATGCAAATAATAACTTAGAACATACTGCTATCCCACAATGCAAAATAAATCATCCAAATAATGAATCAATTACAGAATTCCTGAGACATCACGCACTACCCATTCCAAAAATTAGCTAAAAGCCTCAAAATACATGATATTGAGGAACCCATGGACAAACGACGGTCTTTGTAAAAATTTCCATCCCACATGCAACCCAACAAATGGAAGCTGTCAGGGTGTACAGAAAGCAAACAAAATGCGGCCTCAATGTCCAATTTGCCATCAAGGCTCCCCTCCCTGATTTTCTCACCCAATACAGCGTTTTATCAAATGACACGTATGAAACGGACGATAACTCTGGATAAATCCCATCATTAACCGAACCCCCGGTCGGGAGCAGCAAATGTTAAATAAGGCAGAAGTTGTTTGGTTACCATTTCAGAACCACCCCAACAGGGAAACCCTCAGCTTATGCCATGGGGGTTCCTTAAATGGACCTGCCATCCTACCCAATGCCACCTCTTTATTCAGCTTTTCTGGAACTTCCCCTGGTTGTTCCTTTTTCAAATTACCTGGCAGAATAACGGAGCTCCAGGATCAAATGGTATCCAGAAATCTTCCAAAAAACCCACACAAATTACCTCCACCTTTTCCCTATCAGGGTATCTATTTAAAAATGGAGTCCCCAGCGACACAGGATGCCAGCACACACATCGTACTCTCCACAGCGACATAGGACGCAAGCAGCACCGCAGCAATACCGTGCACGGTACATTTGGACCGCATCCAGCAGCGGCACATACCTCTATCACAATATACAACCAGTTTATTGCACTACAGCAATTCAACTACCGCATATGCTTTTTGAAGGGCAAATTGGCTAACTGTATACATTCAAGGCACGCTATACCAGGGATAATATGGAGAAACCATCTACGTCACTGAATTAGACCCACGATGCTTCCTCACCTCCCACTCTGAGGAGCACTTATATCCTTTTTCACTACGGTTTTCCTCAGCGTTAATGTTGACGCACGGATAGTATTGTTGTTTCCCTTGGATATGATTTCATACTGCTACAACTTATTGTGCAACTTTTTTCTTGACTTCATTATATAAATTATGTGACATACTGCATAAAATGTATGTTCAAAATGTATGTTAACAAGAATCTGACAAAAGTTCAGAAGACCACAATGTTCACTTTCTTTATTTTTCTTTTATTTCCTGGTAATTTTAATTTTTGTTTCTGTACTAGATAAAATATATTGCTCTGAGGAAGGTCCGTGTTGGACCGAAAATGTTCAGCAATTGATCTGTTTGTCAGGATGTGAAATAAACAACCTTACCCTTCTTCTGAAAATATTGAGTGCCAAGTTTGTTTCTTATATCTACGCCAAGGCAAACAGGATCATGGGGTGCATTAAAAGAGGTCTGGATACACATGATGAGAGCATTATACTGCCTCTGTACAAATCCCTAGTTAGACCGCACATGGAGTACTGTGTCCAGTTTTGGGCACCGGTGCTCAGGAAGGATATAATGGAACTAGAGAGAGTACAAAGGAGGGCAACAAAATTAATAAAGGGGATGGGAGAACTACAATACCCAGATAGATTAGCGAAATTAGGATTATTTAGTCTAGAAAAAAGACGACTGAGGGGCGATCTAATAACCATGTATAAGTATATAAGGGGACAATACAAATATCTCGCTGAGGATCTGTTTATACCAAGGAAGGTGACGGGCACAAGGGGGCATTCTTTGCGTCTGGAGGAGAGAAGGTTTTTCCACCAACATAGAAGAGGATTCTTTACTGTTAGGGCAGTGAGAATCTGGAATTGATTGCCTGAGGAGGTGGTGATGGCGAACTCAGTCGAGGGGTTCAAGAGAGGCCTGGATGTCTTCCTGGAGCAGAACAATATTGTATCATACAATTAGGTTCTGTAGAAGGACGTAGATCTGGGGATTTATTATGATGGAATATAGGCTGAACTGGATGGACAAATGTCTTTTTTCGGCCTTACTAACTATGTTACTATGTTACTATGTATTATGAGTTATGACATACTGTCCTGGCCCCGAACCCGAACTCTCTGGACCCAACCAAGCCCCCACTGAGGAGCTTACTTCTCCCATTTCCAAGTGCACCGCTGCCAAACTGTGCAACAACCCAAGTAATTGACCCCACCAATTAGGTGTCCCTCCGTTAGTGCTCTGATTATCGCAAAGTCCAATACCCCTGTTATCAGCACCCCATCATTAGCAAAGTGCCCACTGTCTGATAAATCATTAACATTTATAATCCTCATCTCCTTACCAAGCTGCCTCAGGGGTAACCTCAGTTCAGCTGCCATACTGTTCTCTTGCACTTGTTCCTCCTGGAAAATTTCGCCATCTTCGCCACTGTCCAGTGGATTGTTGTCGACGTAATCCAGTACTGGTTGGACCACAGGAAGCAATGGTCTCCGCCACCTGCAGTTACCAATCACAGTTTCATCACCCAGCTCGCCTCCTGCAGCTGGGCTTTTTCAGGGCAGAACCTCTTTGCTCTACGCGGCTTGTGTGAAGGCCCTGGCCACCACTGCCAACTGCAGGAAGGCTGCAGATCCTTACTACTACGGCCTCAAGTTGATCCCTCTCCAGAGACTACACCCATTTTAGACTGTATATGCCCTGGCCGCACCACCAAAGCTGCCACACCTCCTTCTGCCAACTGCAAGAGGGCCTCACACCATCCTCTGATAGCTGGATGCGACCCCCAGCCACCACGTCCTCAAGGGGGGCCACTGCTATTGTGGCTCTGGACCCTGCTGACAGCACCCCTGCAGCTTGCTGCAAGCTTCCTAGCTGACTGCTATGAGGCCTTGCATCATTCATAGTACGCTGGGCTCGACCTCCAGCTGGCTCATCACTTGGGGCCACCGCTGAGCAGGTTCGAGGGGCCTAGCCAGCCATGGACCAGAAGAAGGCTGAAATGCAGGAACGCCCACTTCCAGTAGGCCGCGGCTTCGGCGAGGATTCCTCCTGGGCGCCAGAGAAGAGGCTGGAGTCCCACGGCTCCCCTCTTGGTCCAGAGGGACCCTGAGGTGGCCCCTGGTTCATCTTCTCTCCCCACTCCTGGCCTCTCGGAGTAATGCTGCACCAGTGGCCGGGATTGCCAAGCGCATGCAGCTGGCGCAGCTTGGCTTCCCACCGCAGAGGTTGTAAGCAGGCCGCTTGGATCCCATCCTGCACAGCCTGGGCTCCGTGGACAGCAGAAGCCGACCGCCCCATTTCCAGCAGCGTTGCCAGGTCAGCCATTCCTATGTCCTTTATGTGACCTGCTGCAACTGTGTCCTGAAGGCAAAAAGGTCAGCAAAAACCCCTCCTACCCCTTAAAGAGCCCTTCTTTTTCCCAACCCCTAAATCTACCCACCACCAATCTCGCTTCTTGCCAGGTATGCCAGGAAAAACTCACCCATCCCCGTTTCCAATCTTTTAACCCTATCACTACCATCCTCTAAACTTTTCATGAGGCCTTTCCACCTTAAAATTGACTCGGTCACAGAGCAGTTAATTCATGTTCAGAAAGCAACAACCACAAGGAACTAATTATATATCTCACTGTTATCTGTCTAACTAACTAATTAATTAACCATCCACCCCATATCTATATATCTATCTATCTATCTATCTATCTATCTAGCTAGCTATCTCTATATTTGCAAATCTTTAACACCTAAACATGAGTCATTTTTATTCTGCATTCTACTCTCGTACAGTATATCGTAATGTAAGTAAAAGGCGCTCGTCTACAGAAATACATTTGTGCATCTTGTTGTCCTTGAAGGTGATACCAGGGCGCACAGTCACGAGAAGAATGTCAAATATTAGCATGCTCACCCAACAATACCGAGAGAACTTGTCAGTATGGCTGCATAAAGAATTATACACACGGTGGAAATGTCCTTTAGTCACCTGTCACCTCAAAAGCAGATGGACCCACATTCTTCTCCAGCTCCTTGGATCCACTATCACTGAGTAAGGCTCCCCAAACTGTTGGGACAAAACCCAGTGGAAAAGAACTCACTCAGTTGTGTTGAAGGTAAGCCTGTTAGACATGTTTGACACAAAGCAACAATACCAAAACACAAGCACAGACTCTAATGCAAACATTTGAGGAGAGAACTTGTTGTGGAGCCAATAAATAGGGTCTTTGATTAGTCTTTTATTCATTTCATGCCATTGATCCATTTATGTCCATTTTGAAAGTCAGCGAGAAATTTACAGCCATACACATGACATACGAATGTGATACAGATATATAGATGCAAGGAAATCGTATCATCGCATTGCAAATCAATTACACATTCATGACCATACTGAGAACTCTCCTGCGACTCTCGGTAAGGAGAATCCGACTTATATTCCATACGTCAAGTGTGACCCCGGCCTAACAACATTGCATAGACACCTTCCATCAGGTGGAGGTGCCTTAAATAATTAGTGTCTCCCAGCCATTGGCTAGGGACACTTTAGGACTGAGTGCTCTCCCTGTAAGAGGTCGGGACCACGCATGCCCTAAGCAAAGTACCCAGGGATCTGCGAGCCATGCGCAAACCTCGGGCAGCCGCAACAGGAGAACGAGGAGGGAGTGTGGGGCTTTGACTGTAAGTGAGTCAATGTCCCTGCTGGGAGAGAGAGGCAAAATGCCGGGATGCCAGTGCTACAACTGTGATTGCTAGGTATTGTTCTTGGACTCTTCAACATTTAATTGTCTGTACGATGTTATTTTACTTTGGAAACCACAATATAAATTTGAATGAGAAAACATATATATTCCTTTTGTACATACAGTACATGTATATCTTAGCATCTGCAAGGTGTAATTGCATCACAGGTAAGTCCTTGTTCAGGAACTATTTGAGAATTGATATACTGAAGACAGGCATGTATGTACACAGCAAAGAGCTGTATCATAGTAGCACTGACTGTTCCTATGTGGCATTGTGCGTCTGTTATTGTGTTCCGCTTACCAGCTCTGACTCATATTAGAACAGCTGCTTAGGAAGAGAAAATCAAGGGAGCAATATAAACAGGCGAAATTACACAAACCAATTACATAGAGATTAGTGCTGACTGAACCATTTTGAAAAGCTTGGAATTCATAAAAATATTGCATTTTGTGGTTCATAAATTAACCCACATACCAATCCAATGAGCAGCCCAGAATTTCGATTATATTATTCAAGATTAATTAAATCCAAATCTGGAGGCTGTCCTGATGATAAACCCATCAAAAGACCAAAGGGGCAATAAGAAAAAAGTTTATAACAATGTGGAATAAAAGACAGTAACATCTGGCCATAGTTTATAAACTTATTTATCGAGATATAGATATTTTCAGAATTCTAGGGGTCAATTGATTTTAGGTGTCCAGCTGACACAATTGTTGCTTTCTGTTCTTGTCTTTATAACAGGGCTGTATTGGTCACTAGGCACTTGAGAGCAGGTGCTTAGAGGAACAGAATTTAGGGGTGAGTACTAATTTGTGTGCTTTTTTCAAAGTAGCTGCTACCACAAAGGTCTGCCACTTGCCCAGGAATGATTCAGAGAGGAAAGATAATACTAAAGAAGTGAAATTACCTGGATAATAAGGGAAATAAAGCACTATCTGAGTTTAGTATTATCAAGATGTGGATAAAGTTGAAGAATAAGAACACTCACTTTAAGTGTTTGTGCATAAAAAGGTGTCTGTAGCAGGCAGCTAGTATGAGGTATTGCAGTCCGGTGCTGCCTCCCTAGTGAACGGCTGGTGTCCCTCTAATTCCGAGCCAACAGCAATCAGGTTACCAAAGGTGCAAGGACTAGGTGATCTGGCACTCCATATGGCAACTACGACCTTAAAAAATGTATTATAAAAATACAACACGTTTTAGCTGCACCCAGCCTTCATCAGGCTTTAATAGCAAACACTGTATATGCACACAGAACAACCTATTGTAATTACTGATCATTCGGTGCACATAGGAAACGCAGTCTACCGATCTAGACAGGCCATTAAACGAATGTCAATCAGCATAAATAGCTGATCGGTGGTAAGTTAACAACGCAATGAAAATTTGACAATTCAAGTAAGAGGTAAACTTGCTCTTACTGTATTTGACTCCTGTCAAAAACAATCCTTTTCAGACTGGGGATAATGCAGCAATCACTTATGGCAAGGAGGTGATCTTGAAGGGTAACCCCGAAACCAACCTGATGTTTTTGCTGTGTTGGCTAGTAGATGAATAAATGTCCATGTAATTCAAAAACTGACATTTTTTCAGAGTTGCTACCGTTTCTGACTTATAGAGGGAAGCTTTGTTTTGCTGACATTTCCACTTCCCAGCACTTGCATTTTTAGGTAGATTATTCATTAAATGTTAATGTCTCATATCTGTGAAAGCCTGCAATAAACAGCTAGTGTAGGATGAATCCTTTTGGGAGCAGCATTCACCTCAAATCCATCATTACATTTAATTTCCTTAGATGCCTCATGTTGTCTTTTTACCATCTCCATTTGGATGTGGATAGGAGATGAGAAAAACTTAATATTCTCAGATTCTCTGGCTATATAAAACATATCAGACTTGTAAAATAATCCTGCTATAAGGGTTGCACTAAAAAACGGCTTGGAGGAAATCATGCATTTTAGATCCTGCTGTGTACAGTGGAAAATGTGACTAAAATGAAAAGAAACATCAAGTTTTATTTTATACATACGTGCTCATAATAGTAATGTTTTCTGTAGTAGATAGACCCAATGAACCCCAGTTTATGACACTTGTTAAAAATCGAAGACAACTAAAAACTTGGTACTATGAGATATGTTATTGAAGGACTCAACACTCGAAATACAACCCATCTGGGTTTTCCAGAAATTCCTGGACAGTCTATAAAAGTTGTGAGCACTAAAATACTTGGATGATCATTACTCAAACCAAGCAATGCTTAATGCTCGAATGCTCATTTCAAGTAACGAATATAATAGGAGTTAATGGAAAATCTGAGCATTTTTCCAGCAGACCCTGGTGTGAGGGGTAGGAGGAAACAAACATCAGTGTTACATAGCCACCAACATAGCATGGGCTTGGACCTCATGGTAGAGCAAGGCATATGAGTGCCTTTTTGCTGCACTATCTGTAACATAATCCCTGTATAGTTATGATTAGGGTTGAGCGACTTTTAGTTTTTTAGGGTCGAGTCGGGTTTCGCGAAACCCGACTATCTCAAAAGTCGAGTCGAGTGGAATCGGCCGATTATCGCGAAAAGTCGGGGATCGACCGAAACACGAAACCCAATGACAGTCAATGGGGAAGCATAGTCGGCAGTGAGTGGAGGCCAGGAAAACACCTACAGTGCCCATTTTAATGGAAAAAACATCCATTCTTGTTACTGAAGCTTGTCAATCTTAATTTACCTTAAAATAATAGTTAGGCATTGGAAATTGGGGGTCATTTGGCTAAAGTTGTGGGGGGTAGGGCTGGTTCAAGTATTTAGTGGGCCCAGGTATACTGGACCACCTCAGGGCAGTGGTGCAGGGAGAGGTAAGTATTTCAACTTTGCAAGTGCTGTGATCCTGAGCAAGCAAGGGGGGCCCACTCGTTGGCATTGGCACTGGCACAGGGCCCCTCAAAGTACAGCGGTGTGTTTGCACGGCGGGGGCGCCTCCCACCAGCAGCGACACTTTTTGCGTACTATGAGGGGCCCTGTGCCAGTGACGTCACCAACGAGTATTCCCCCCCACCTGATGAAGGAACCTGCACTTTCATCTGCACCTTCCTCTTTGTCCCCGTGTAAGGTGTTATGGTATGCGGGAAGGGGAACCTGACTTTCAGCAGGGTCACATTCTTGCTGTGTAACGTGCACGGGGAATGTAGCGTTCTGGGTCAATCTACCAGAAGACTCATCTATCACTGGCTGGGCAATGGGCAGGATGAGGAGAAAACAAAGATATAGGCCCAAAGAATAAAGTGGGCTAAATGCAGTTCAAAATTGGTAACAGGACTAACCAGGGGGCATTGCTTTGTTCAGTGGAGTACAACTGTAATGAGAGGCTGACCCAGTGAGTAGGCCCAAATCAGTAAGTAGGCTAAATGCAGTTCAAAATTGGTAACAGTAGTAAACAGGTGGCACTGGTTTGTTCAGTGTAGGAGAACATCAAGGAGCGGCAGACACCGTTCGTAGGGCCAACAAAACAAGTAGGCCAAATGCAGTGTTATAGTAAAAACAATTTAACGAGAGCCTGAAGATAGAAGCTAGGGAAAGGCAACATGGAGAACACCTTGGAGTGGAAGACACCGTTTGTAGAACCCAGACCCAACTTGTAGGCCTAATGCAGTGTTGTTTCAACAACTACTTAACGAGAGCCTGAAGATTGAAGCTCAGGAAAGGCAACCAGGAGAACACCTTGGAGCGGCAGACACTGGTAGTAGGCCCCAACCCAACTAGTAGCCCCACTGCAGTTGTTCCATTAAAAAACTATTTACCGAGAGCCTGAAGATTGTAGCTCAGGAAAGGCAACCTGGAGAACACCTTGGAGCGGCAGACACCGTTAGTAGGCCCCAACCAAACTAGTAGCCCCACTGCAGTTGTTCGATTAAAAAACTATTTAACAAGAGCCTGAAGATTGAAGCTCAGGAAAGGCAACCTGGAGAACACCATGGAGCGGCATACACCATTAGTAGGCCCCAACCCAACTAGTAGGCCAAATGCAGTTGTTCCATTTAACAACTGTTTAACAAAAGCCTGAAGATTGAAGCTCAGGAAAGGCAACCAGGAGAACACCTTGGAGCGGCAGACACTGGTAGTAGGCCCCAACCCAACTAGTAGCCCCACTGCACTTGTTCCATTAAAAAACTATTTAACGAGAGCCTGAAGATTGAAGCTCAGGAAAGGCAACCTGGAGAACACCTAGGAGCAGCATACACCGTTAGTAGGCCCCAACCCAACTAGTAGGCCAAATGCAGTTGTTCCATTTAACAACTATTTAACAAGAACCTGAAGATTGAAGCTCAGGAAAGGCAACCAGGAGAACACCTTGGAGCGGCAGACACTGGTAGTAGGCCCCAACCCAACTAGTAGCCCCACTGCAGTTGTTCCATTAAAAAACTATTTAACAAGAGCCTGAATATTGAAGCTCAGGAAAGGCAACCTGGAGAATACCTTGGAGCGGCAGACACTGGTAATAGGCCCCAACCCAACTAGTAGCCCCACTGCAGTTGTTCCATTTAACAACTATTTAACAAGAGCCTGAAGATTGAAGCTCAGGAAAGGCAACCTGGAGAACACCTTGGAGCGGCATACACCGTTAGTAGGCCCCAACCCAACTAGTAGGTCAAATGCAGTTGTTCCATTTAACAACTATTTAACAAAAGCCTGAAGATTGAAGCTCAGGAAAGGCAACCTGGAGAACACCTAAGAGCAGCATACACCGTTAGTAGGCCCCAAACCAACTAGTAGGCCAAATGCAGTTGTTCCATTTAACAACTATTTAACAAGAGCCTGAAGATTGAAGCTCAGGAAAGGCAAACAGGAGAACACCTTGGAGCGGCAGACACTGGTAGTAGGCCCCAACCCAACTAGTAGCCCCACTGCAGTTGTTCCATTAAAAAACTATTTAACAAGAGCCTGAAGATTGAAGCTCAGGAAAGGCAACCTGGAGAACACCTTGGAGCGGCAGACACTGGTAATAGGCCCCAACCCAACTCGTAGCCCCACTGCAGTTGTTCCATTAAAAAACTATTTAACAAGAGCCTGAAGATTGAAGCTCAGGAAAGGCAACCAGGAGAACACCTTGGAGCGGCAGACACTGGTAGTAGGCCCCAACCCAACTAGTAGCCCCACTGCAGTTGTTCCATTAAAAAACTATTTAACAAGAGCATGAAGATTGAAGCTCAGGAAAGGCAACCTGGAGAACACCTTAGAGAGGCAGACACTGGTAGTAGGCCCCAACCCAACTAGTAGCCCCACTGCTGTTGTTCCATTAAAAAACTATTTAACAAGAGCCTGAAGATTGTAGCTCAGGAAAGGCAACCTGGAGAACACCTTAGAGTGGCATACACCATTAGTAGGCCCCAACCCAACTAGTAGGCCAAATGCAGTTGTTCCATTTAACAACTATTTAACAAGAGCCTGAAGATTGAAGCTCAGGAAAGGCAACCTGGAGAACACCTAGGAGCAGCATACACCGTTAGTAGGCCCCAACCCAACTAGTAGGCCAAATGCAGTTGTTCCATTTAACAACTATTTAACAAGAGCCTGAAGATTGAAGCTCAGGAAAGGCAACCAGGAGAACACCTTGGAGCGGCAGACACTGGTAGTAGGCCCCAACCGAACTAGTTGCCCCACTGCACTTGTTCCATGAAAAAACTATTTAACGAGAGCCTGAAGATTGAAGCTCAGGAAAGGAAACCAGGAGAACACCTTGGAGCGGCAGACACTGGTAGTAGGCCCCAACCCAAATAGTAGCCCCACTGCAGTTGTTCCATTAAAAAACTATTTAACAAGAGCCTGAAGTTTGTAGCTCAGGAAAGGCAACCTGGAGAACACCTTGGAGCGGCATACACCATTAGTAGGCCCAAACCCAACTAGTAGGCCAAATGCAGTTGTTCCATTTAACAACTATTTAACAAGAGCCTGAAGATTGAAGCTCAGGAAAGGCAACCAGGAGAACACCTTGGAGCGGCAGACACTGGTAGTAGGCCCCAACCCAACTAGTAGCCCCACTGCAGTTGTTCCATTAAAAAACCATTTAACAAGAGCCTGAAGATTGAAGCTCAGGAAATGCAGCCTGGAGAACACCTTGGAGCGGCAGACACTGGTAGTAGGCCCCAACCCAACTAGTAGCCCCACTGCAGTTGTTCCATTAAAAAACTATTTAACAAGAGCCTGAAGATTGAAGCTCAGGAAAGGCAACCTGGAGAACACCTTGGAGCGGCAGACACTGGTAGTAGGCCCCAACCCAACTAGTAGCCCCACTGCAGTTGTTCCATTAAAAAACTATTTAACAAGAGCCTGAAGTTTGTAGCTCAGGAAAGGCAACCTGGAGAACACCTTGGAGCGGCATACACCATTAGTAGGCCCAAACCCAACTAGTAGGCCAAATGCAGTTGTTCCATTTAACAACTATTTAACAAGAGCCTGAAGATTGAAGCTCAGGAAAGGCAACCAGGAGAACACCTTGGAGCGGCAGACACTGGTAGTAGGCCCCAACCCAACTAGTAGCCCCACTGCAGTTGTTTCATTAAAAAACTATTTAACAAGAGCCTGAAGATTTAAGCTAAGGAAAGGCAAGCTGGAGAACACCTTGGAGCGGCAGACACTGGTAGTAGGCCCCAACCCAACTAGTAGCCCCACTGCAGTTGTTCCATTAAAAAACTATTTAACAAGAGCCTGAAGATTGAAGCTCAGGAAAGGCAACCTGGAGAACACCTTGGAGCGGCATACACCATTAGTATTCTCCAAACCAACTAGTAGGCAAAATGCAGTTGTTCCATTTAACAACTATTTAACAAGAGCCTGAAGATTGAAGCTCAGGAAAGGCAACCTGGAGAACACCTTGGAGCGGCATACACCGTTAGTAGGCCCCAACCCAACTAGTAGGCCAAATACAGTTGATCCATTTAACAACTATATAACAAAAGCCTGAAGATTGAAGCTCAGGAAAGGCAACCAGGAGAACACCTTGGAGTGGCAGACACTGGTAGTAGGCCCCAACCCAACTAGTACCCCCACTGTACTTGTTCCATTAAAAAACTATTTAACGAGAGCCTGAAGATTGAAGCTCAGGAAAGGCAAACTGGAGAACACCTAGGAGCAGCATACACCGTTAGTAGGCCCCAACCCAACTAGTAGGCCAAATGCAGTTGTTCCATTTAACAACTATTTAACAAGAGCCTGAAGATTGAAGCTCAGGAAAGGCAACCAGGAGAACACCTTGGAGCGGCAGACACTGGTAGTAGGCCCCAACCCAACTAGTAGCCCCACTGCAGTTGTTCCATTAAAAAACTATTTAACAAGAGCCTGAAGATTGTAGCTCAGGAAAGGCAACCTGGAGAACACCTTGGAGCGGCATACACCATTAGTAGGCCCCAACCCAACTAGTAGGCCAAATACAGTTGTTCCATTTAACAACTATTTAACAAGAGCCTGAAGATTGAAGCTCAGGAAAGGCAACCAGGAGAACACCTTGGAGTGGCAGACACTGGTAGTAGGCCCCAACCCAACTAGTAGCCCCACTGCAGTTGTTCCATTAAAAAACTATTTAACAAGAGCCTGAAGATTGAAGCTCAGGAAAGGCAACCTGGAGAACACCTTGGAGCGGCATACACCATTAGTAGGCTCCAACCCAACTAGTAGGCAAAATGCAGTTGTTCCATTTAACAACTATTTAACACGAGCCTGAAGATTGAAGCTCAGGAAAGGCAACCAGGAAAACACCTTCGAGCGGCAGACACTGGTAGTAGGCCCCAACCCAACTAGTAGCCCCACTGCATTCGTTCCATGAAAAAACTATTTAATGAGAGCCTGAAGATTGAAGCTCAGGAAAGGCAACCTGGAGAACACCTAGGAGCAGCATACACCGTTAGTAGGCCCCAACCCAACTAGTAGGCAAAATGCAGTTGTTCCATTTAACAACTATTTAACACGAGCCTGAAGATTGAAGCTCAGGAAAGGCAACCAGGAAAACACCTTGGAGTGGCAGACACTGGTAGTAGGCCCCAACCCAACTAGTAGCCCCACTGCAGTTGTTCCATTAAAAAACTATTTAACAACAGCCTGAAGATTGAAGCTCAGGAAAGGCAACCTGGAGAACACCTTGGAGCGGCAGACACTGGTAATAGGCCCCAACCCAACTCGTAGCCCCACTGCAGTTGTTCCATTAAAAAACTATTTAACAAGAGCCTGAAGATTGAAGCTCAGGAAAGGCAACCTGGAGAACACCTTGGAGCGGCAGACACTGGTAGTATGCCCCAACCCAACTTGTAGCCCCACTGCAGTTGTTCCATTAAAAAACTATTTAACAAGAGCCTGAAGATTGAAGCTCAGGAAAGGCAACATGGAGAACACCTTGGAGCGGCAGACACTGGTAATAGGCCCCAACCCAACTCGTAACCCCACTGCAGTTGTTCCATTAAAAAACCATTTAACAAGAGCCTGAAGATTGAAGCTCAGGAAAGGCAACCTGGAGAACACCTTGGAGCGGCAGACACTGGTAGTATGCCCCAACACAACTTGTAGCCCCACTGCAGTTGTTCCATTAAAAAACTATTTAACAAGAGCCTGAAGATTGAAGCTCAGGAAAGGCAACATGGAGAACACCTTGGAGCGGCAGACACTGGTAATAGGCCCCAAACCAACTCGTAACCCCACTGCAGTTGTTCCATTAAAAAACCATTTAACAAGAGCCTGAAGATTGAAGCTCAGGAAAGGCAACCTGGAGAACACCTTGGAGCGGCAGACACTGGTAGTATGCCCCAACACAACTTGTAGCCCCACTGCAGTTGTTCCATTAAAAAACTATTTAAGAAGAGCCTGAAGATTGAAGCTCAGGAAAGGCAACCTGGAGAACACGTTGGAGCGGCAGACACTGGTAGTAGGCCCCAACCCAACTAGTAGCCCCACTGCAGTTGTTCCATTAAAAAACTAATTAACAAGAGCCAGAAGATTGAAGCTCAGGAAAGGCAACCTGGAGAACACCATGGAGCGGCATACACCGTTAGTAGGCCCCAACCCAACTAGTAGGCCAAATGCATTTGTTCCATTTAACAACGATTTAACAAGAGCCTGAAGATTGAAGCTCAGGAAAGGCAACCAGGAGAACAGCTTTGGAGCGGCAGACACTGGTAGTAGGCCCCAACCGAACTAGTAGCCCCACTGCACTTGTTCCATTAAAAAACTATTTATCGAGAGCCTGAAGATTGAAGCTCAGGAAAGGCAACCTGGAGAACACCTAGGAGCAGCATACACCGTTAGTAGGCCCCAACCCAACTAGTAGGCCAAATGCAGTTGTTCCATTTAAGAACGATTTAACAAGAGCCTGAAGATTGAAGCTCAGGAAAGGCAACCAGGAGAACACCTTGGAGCGGCAGACAATGGTTATAGGCCCCAACCCAACTCGTAGCCCCTTGCAGTTGTTCCATTAAAAAACTATTTAACAAGAGCCTGAAGATTGAAGCTCAGGAAAGGCAACCTGGAGAACACCTTGGAGCGGCAGACACTGGTAGTAGGCCCCAACCCAACTTGTAGCCCCACTGCAGTTGTTCCCTTAAAAAACTATTTAACAAGAGCCTGAAGATTGAAGCTCAGGAAAGCAACCTGGAGAACACTTTGAAGCGGCAGACACTGGTAGTAGGCCCCAACCCAACTAGCAGTCCTACTCCAGTTGTTCCATTAAAAAACTATTTAACAAGAGCCTGAAGATTGTATCTCTGGAAAGGCAAGCTGGAGAACACCTTGGAGCGGCATACACCATTAGTAGGCCCCAACCCAACTAGTAGGCCAAATGCAGTTGTTCCATTTCACAACTATTTAACAAGAGCCTGAAGTTTGAAGCTCAGGAAAGGCAACCAGGAGAACACCTTGGAGCGGCAGACACTGGTAGTAGGCCCCAACCCAACTAGTAGCCCCACTGCAGTTGTTCCATTAAAAAACTATTTAACAAGAGCCTGAAGATTGAAGCTAAGGAAAGGCAAGTTGGAGAACACCTTGGAGCGGCAGACACTGGTAGTAGGCCCCAACCCAACTAGTAGCCCCACTGCACTTGTTCCATTAAAATACTATTTAACGAGAGCCTGAAGATTGAAGCTCAGGAAAGGCAACCTGGAGAACACCTAGGAGAAGCATACACCGTTAGTATGCCCCAACCCAACTTGTAGCCCCACTGCAGTTGTTCCATTAAAAAACTATTTAACAAGAGCCTGAAGATTGAAGCTCAGGAAAGGCAACATGGAGAACACCTTGGAGCGGCAGACACTGGTAATAGGCCCCAACCCAACTCGTAACCCCACTGCAGTTGTTCCATTAAAAAACCAATTAACAAGAGCCTGAAGATTGAAGCTCAGGAAAGGCAACCTGGAGAACACCTTGGAGCGGCAGACACTGGTAGTATGCCCCAACACAACTTGTAGCCCCACTGCAGTTGTTCCATTAAAAAACTATTTAACAAGAGCCTGAAGATTGAAGCTCAGGAAAGGCAACATGGAGAACACCTTGGAGCGGCAGACACTGGTAATAGGCCCCAACCCAACTCGTAGCCCCACTGCAGTTGTTCCATTAAAAAACCATTTAACAAGAGCCTGAAGATTGAAGCTCAGGAAAGGCAACCTGGAGAACACCTTGGAGCGGCAGACACTGGTAGTATGCCCCAACACAACTTGTAGCCCCACTGCAGTTGTTCCATTAAAAAACTATTTAAGAAGAGCCTGAAGATTGAAGCTCAGGAAAGGCAACCTGGAGAACACGTTGGAGCGGCAGACACTGGTAGTAGGCCCCAACCCAACTAGTAGCCCCACTGCAGTTGTTCCATTAAAAAACTAATTAACAAGAGCCAGAAGATTGAAGCTCAGGAAAGGCAACCTGGAGAACACCATGGAGCGGCATACACCGTTAGTAGGCCCCAACCCAACTAGTAGGCCAAATGCATTTGTTCCATTTAACAACGATTTAACAAGAGCCTGAAGATTGAAGCTCAGGAAAGGCAACCAGGAGAACAGCTTTGGAGCGGCAGACACTGGTAGTAGGCCCCAACCGAACTAGTAGCCCCACTGCACTTGTTCCATTAAAAAACTATTTATCGAGAGCCTGAAGATTGAAGCTCAGGAAAGGCAACCTGGAGAACACCTAGGAGCAGCATACACCGTTAGTAGGCCCCAACCCAACTAGTAGGCCAAATGCAGTTGTTCCATTTAAGAACGATTTAACAAGAGCCTGAAGATTGAAGCTCAGGAAAGGCAACCAGGAGAACACCTTGGAGCGGCAGACACTTGTAGTAGGCCCCAACTCAACTAGTAGCCCCACTGCAGTTGTTCCATTAAAAAACTATTTAACAAGAGCCTGAAGATTGAAGCCCAGGAAAGGCAACATGGAGAACACCTTGGAGCGGCAGACAATGGTTATAGGCCCCAACCCAACTCGTAGCCCCTTACAGTTGTTCCATTAAAAAACTATTTAACAAGAGCCTGAAGATTGAAGCTCAGGAAAGGCAACCTGGAGAACACCTTGGAGCGGCAGACACTGGTAGTAGGCCCCAACCCAACTTGTAGCCCCACTGCAATTGTTCCCTTAAAAAACTATTTAACAAGAGCCTGAAGATTGAAGCTCAGGAAAGCAACCTGGAGAACACTTTGGAGCGGCAGACACTGGTAGTAGGCCCCACCCCAACTAGCAGTCCTACTCCAGTTGTTCCATTAAAAAACTATTTAACAAGAGCCTGAAGATTGTATCTCTGGAAAGGCAAGCTGGAGAACACCTTGGAGCGGCATACACCATTAGTAGGCCCCAACCCAACTAGTAGGCCAAATGCAGTTGTTCCATTTCACAACTATTTAACAAGAGCCTGAAGTTTGAAGCTCAGGAAAGGCAACCAGGAGAACACCTTGGAGCGGCAGACACTGGTAGTAGGCCCCAACCCAACTAGTAGCCCCACTGCAGTTGTTCCATTAAAAAACTATTTAACAAGAGCCTGAAGATTGAAGCTAAGGAAAGGCAAGTTGGAGAACACCTTGGAGCGGCAGACACTGGTAGTAGGCCCCAACCCAACTAGTAGCCCCACTGCACTTGTTCCATTAAAAAACTATTTAACGAGAGCCTGAAGATTGAAGCTCAGGAAAGGCAACCTGGAGAACACCTAGGAGAAGCATACACCGTTAGTAGGCCCCAACCCAACTAGTAGGCCAAATGCAGTTGTTCCATTTAACAACTATTTAACAAGAGCCTGAAGATTGAAGCTCAGGAAAGGCAACCTGGAGAACACCTTGGAGCGGCATACACCATTAGTAGGCCCCAACCCAACTAGTAGGCCAAATGCAGTTGTTCCATTTAACAACTATTTAACAAGAGCCTGAAGATTGAAGTTCAGGAAAGGCAACCAGGAGAACACCTTGGAGCGGCAGACACTGGTAGTAGGCCCCAACCCAACTAGTAGCCTCACTGCATTCGTTCCATGAAAAAACTATTTAATGAGAGCCTGAAGATTGAAGCTCAGGAAAGGCAACCTGGAGAACACCTAGGAGCAGCATACACCGTTAGTAGGCCCCAACCCAACTAGTAGGCCAAATGCAGTTGTTCCATTTAAGAACGATTTAACAAGAGCCTGAAGATTGAAGCTCAGGAAAGGCAACCAGGAGAACACCTTGGAGCGGCAGACACTTGTAGTAGGCCCCAACCCAACTAGTAGCCCCACTGCAGTTGTTCCATTAAAAAACTATTTAACAAGAGCCTGAAGATTGAAGCCCAGGAAAGGCAACATGGAGAACACCTTGGAGCGGCAGACAATGGTTATAGGCCCCAACCCAACTCGTAGCCCCTTTGCAGTTGTTCCATTAAAAAACTATTTAACAAGAGCCTGAAGATTGAAGCTCAGGAAAGGCAACCTGGAGAACACCTTGGAGCGGCAGACACTGGTAGTAGGCCCCAACCCAACTTGTAGCCCCACTGCAGTTGTTCCCTTAAAAAACTATTTAACACGAGCCTGAAGATTGAAGCTCAGGAAAGCAACCTGGAGAACACTTTGGAGTGGCAGACACTGGTAGTAGGCCCCAACCCAACTAGCAGTCCTACTCCAGTTGTTCCATTAAAAAACTATTTAACAAGAGCCTGAAGATTGTATCTCTGGAAAGGCAACCTGGAGAACACCTTGGAGCGGCATACACCATTAGTAGGCCCCAACCCAACTAGTAGGCCAAATGCAGTTGTTCCATTTCACAACTATTTAACAAGAGCCTGAAGTTTGAAGCTCAGGAAAGACAACCAGGAGAACACCTTGGAGCGGCAGACACTGGTAGTAGGCCCCAACCCAACTAGTAGCCCCACTGCAGTTGTTCCATTAAAAAACTATTTAACAAGAACCTGAAGATTGAAGCTAAGGAAAGGCAAGTTGGAGAACACCTTGGAGCGGCAGACACTGGTAGTAGGCCCCAACCCAACTAGTAGCCCCACTGCACTTGTTCCATTAAAAAACTATTTAACGAGAGCCTGAAGATTGAAGCTCAGGAAAGGCAACCTGGAGAACACCTAGGAGAAGCATACACCGTTAGTAGGCCCCAGCCCAACTAGTAGGCCAAATGCAGTTGTTCCATTTAACAACTATTTAACAAGAGCCTGAAGATTGAAGCTCAGGAAAGGCAACCTGGAGAACACCTTGGAGCGGCATACACCATTAGTAGGCCCCAACCCAACTAGTAGGCCAAATGCAGTTGTTCCATTTAACAACTATTTAACAAGAGCCTGAAGATTGAAGTTCAGGAAAGGCAACCAGGAGAACACCTTGGAGCGGCAGACACTGGTAGTAGGCCCCAACCCAACTAGTAGCCCCACTGCAGTTGTTCCATTAAAAAACTATTTAACAAGAGCCTGAAGATTGAAGCTCAGGAAAGGCAACCTGGAGAACACCTTGGAGCGGCATACACAATTAGTAGGCTCCAACCCAACTAGTAGGCAAAATGCAGTTGTTCCATTTAACAACTATTTAACAAGAGCCTGAAGATTGAAGCTCAGGAAAGGAAACCAGGAGAACACCTTGGAGCGGCAGACACTGGTAGTAGGCCCCAACCCAACTAGTAGCCCCACTGCACTTGTTCCATGAAAAAACTATTTAACGAGAGCCTGAAGATTGAAGCTCAGGAAATGCAACCTGGAGAACACCTAGGAGCAACATACACCGTTAGTAGGCCCCAACCCAACTAGTAGGCCAAATGCAGTTGTTCCATTTAACAACTATTTAACAAGAGCTTGAAGATTGAAGCTCAGGAAAGGCAACCAGGAGAATACCTTGGAGCGGCAGACACTGGTAGTAGGCCCCAACCCAACTAGTAGCCCCACTGCAGTTGTTCCATTAAAAAACTATTTAACAAGAGCCTGAAGATTGAAGCTCAGGAAAGGCAACCTGGAGAACACCTTGGAGCGGCAGACACTGGTAATAGGCCCCAACCCAACTCGTAGCCCCACTGCAGTTGTTCCATTAAAAAACTATTTAACAAGAGCCTGAAGATTGAAGCTCAGGAAAGGCAACCTGGAGAACACCTTGGAGCGGCAGACACTGGTAGTAGGCCCCAACCCAACTAGTAGCCCCACTGCAGTTGTTCCATTAAAAAACTATTTAGCAAGAGCCTGAAGATTGAAGCTCAGGAAAGGCAACCTGGAGAACACCTTGGAGCGGCAGACACTGGTAGTAGGCCCCAACCCAACTAGTAGCCCCACTGCAGTTGTTCCATTAAAAAACTATTTAACAAGAGCCTGAAGATTGAAGCTCAGGAAAGGCAACCTGGAGAACACCTTGGTGCGGCATACACTGGTAGTAGGCCCCAACCCAACTAGTAGCCCCACTGCAGTTGTTCCATTAAAAAACTAATTAACAAGAGCCAGAAGATTGAAGCTCAGGAAAGGCAACCTGGAGAACACCTTGGAGCGGCATACACCGTTAGTAGGCCCCAAACCAACTAGTAGGCCAAATGCAGTTGTTCCATTCAACAACTATTTAACAAGAGCCTGAAGATTGAAGCTCAGGAAAGGCAACCAGGAGAACACCTTGGAGTGGCATACACCGTTAGTAGGCCCCAACCCAACTAGTAGGCCAAATGCAGTTGTTCCATTTAACAACTATTTAACAAGAGCCTGAAGATTGAAGCTCAGGAAAGGCAACCAGGAAAACACCTTGGAGCGGCAGACACTGGTAGTAGGCCTCAACCCAACTAGTAGCCCCACTGCAGTTGTTCGATTAAAAAACTATTTAACGAGAGCCTGAAGATTGAAGCTCAGGAAAGGCAACCTGGAGAACACCTTGGAGCGGAAGAATCAGTTTGTAGACCACAACGAAACTTGTGGCCCCAATGCAGATTTATAATTCTGACAGGCTGAAAACTAGCCTTTTTTTTTTTTTTTTTTAGAGGAGAACAGCTGTATTAAGTGGCGCAGACAGACACTGCTAGTAGGCCTTACACCACAAAGTTGGCTCACTGCAGGTTAAAAAAAAGGTACATGGGTACACGGTCGGCATTGGTGTGCTCAGCGGAGGACAAATGGAAGGATAGACCGCAGACAGACTTAGTAGGCCTACAATAAAGAAAGTAGGCTCTATGCACTTTTAAATAGGTTCCAGGTTTACACAGGCAGCATTGGTGTGGTCAGCGGAGGACTATTGGAAGGAGGGACCGCAGACAGACTTAGTAGTCCTAAAATAAAAAAAATTAGGCTCAATGCAGTTCGAATTATCTTGCAAGGGTACACAGGCAGCATTGGTTTGTTCAGCGGAGGACGATTGGAAGGAGTGTCTGACACAGTTAGTACTCCCCAAAAATAAATAGATGTTAATGTCTCTCCAAACAACTAAACCAAAAAAAAAGGGTGGCATACTTAGGTACAGGGGTGGGTTCCTCTGCTGAGTTTCAGACATAGTAATTTGGCGCCACTAAGTATTTAGTGGTGTCAATATAGGACACTGACCCTGACTATTTTAACTAGCATCATACATGTCAACAAATTGGTATTGTCAGTGCCAGGCATTGAAGGATGTCAGCGCATAGACTAACCATTGGTGGAGCTGTGAGAGATAATTTTGCAAGTGGTAGAGCACTGTTTGAGCTGGGGGGGAAACTCTCTTGTGGCCGGCGGTACAGGCCCAGGGCCCTTCATGTTACAATGGTGTGTCTGACTTTGGTTGCGCACCACCACCGCCAGAGACACTTTATTGTACTATGAGGGACCCAGTGGCAGTGCCGTCGGCCAAAAGCGGGCACACCCACCTCTTCAGACAAGTGGTACTCTCACGGGTGCTTGCGCCAAGTGGCGAGACCATGGCCCCATGGGGGGGAGTTAGCGCATTTAGGGAGGTGTAAACATGTCATATGCTGGACAAACAGCTGGTGCAGATTAAGAGATTGGAACAGTCAGTAAGACCAGTCCACAAGCAAGACTTTTTTATAGGAAAGCTAGGTGTCAGCCGGGAAAGGTGAGGCAAAATAATTCGAAATCCATGAGTGGTTCATTTTAATGAAGGTTAGATCATCAACATTTTGGGTAGCCAGACGAGTCCTTTTTTTGGTCAATATTGAACCAGCAGCATTGAATACTCTTTCTCATAGCACACTAGCTGCTGGGCAAGCAAGCTCCTGCAATGCATATTCTGCCAATTCAGGCCAGGTGTCTATTTTGGATGCCCAGTAATCAAATGGGAATGACAGTTAAGGGAGAACATCGATAAGGGATGAAAAATAGTTAGTAACCATACTGGACAAATGTTGTGTCCTGTCACTTTGAATTGATGCTGCAGTACCTGTCCTGTCTGCGGTCATTGCGAAATCACTCCACAACCTGGTCAGAAAACCCGTCTGTCAAATGCCACTTCTGATTTGTGCAACTCTAACACCTCTGCCCTGTTGCCCCCTGCAGCTCGTGTGAGAACCATCACCGGCGCTGTGTGCTGGGAATGCCTGAATCAAACGGTCTACCAGAGTTGCTTGTTTGGTTGCTAATATTTGTTCGAGGTTCTCATGTGGCATGATATTTTGCAATTTGCCTTTATAGCGAGGATCAAGGAGGCAGGCCAACCAGTAATCGTCATCGGTCATCATTTTAATAATGCGTGGGTCCCTTTTGAGGATACGTAAGGCATAATCCGCCATGTGGGCCAAACTTCCAGTTGTCAAATCTGCGGTTGTGCGGGGATGAGGGGCAGTTTCAGGCAAATCTACGTCACTTGTCTCCCTCAAAAAACCTGAACCCGGCCTTGCAACGCCACCAGTTTCTATTGGCCCCGGAGAAGCTTCCTCATTCAAAAAATACTCATCCCCATCATCATCCTCGTCCTCCTCCTCTTCGCCCGCTACCTCGTCCTGTAGATTGCCCTGACCAGACAATGGCTGACTGTCATCAAGGCTTTCCTCTTCCTCGGCTGCAGACGCCTGCTCCTTTATGTGCGTCAAACTTTGCATCAGCAGACGCATTAGGGGGATGCTCATGCTTATTATGGCGTTGTCTGCACTAACCAGCCGTGTGCATTCCTCAAAACACTGAAGGACTTGACACAGGTCTTGTACCTTCGACCACTGCACACCTGACAACTTCATGTCTGCCATCCAACTGCCTGCCCGTGTATGTGTATCCTCCCACAAATACATAACAGCACGCCTCTGTTCACACAGTCTCTGAAGCATGTGCAGTGTGGTGTTCCACCTTGTTGCAACGTCGATGATTAGGCGATGCTGGGGAAGGTTCAAAGACCGCTGATGGTTCTGCATACGGCTGGAGTGTACGGGCGAACGGCGGATATGTGTGCAAAGTCTGCGCACTTTGAAGAGCAGGTGGGGTAACCCCGGATAACATTTCAAGAAGCACTGCACCACCAGGATTAAGGTGTGAGCCAGGCAAGGAATGTGTTTCAGTTGGGAAAGGGCTATGGCAGCCATAAAATTCCTTCCGTTATCACTCACTACCTTGCCTGCCTCAAGATGTACACTGCCCAGCCATGACTGAGTTTCTTTCTGCAAGAAATCGGACAGAACTTCCGCGGCGTGTCTGTTGTCGCCCAAACACTTCATTGCCAATACAGCCTGCTGATGCTTGCCACTAGCTGTCCCATAATGGGACACCTCGTGTGCAACAGTGGCAGCTGCGGATGGAGTGCTCGTGTGACTGCGGTCTGTGGACGAGCTCTCGCTTCTGCAGGAGGATGAGGAGGAGGAGGAGGGGGGGCGAACGCCTACAGCCAACTGTTTCCTAGACCGTGGGCTAGGCAGAACTGTCCCAATATTGCTGTTCCCTGTGGACCCTGCATCCACCACATTAACCCAGTGTGCCGTGATGGACACGTAACGTCCCTGGCCATGCCTACTGGTCCATGCATCTGTTGTCAGGTGCACCTTTGTACTCACAGATTGCCTGAGTGCATGGACAATGCGGTCTTTTAAATGCTGGTGGAGGGCTTGGATGGCTTTTCTCGAAAAGAAGTGTCGACTGGGTAGCTCATAGCGTGGTTCAGCGTAGTCCATCAGGGCTTTGACAGCTTTGCTTTCAACTAACCTGTAGGGCATTATCTCTAATGAGATTAGTCTAGCAATGTGGGCGTTCAAACCCTGTGTATGCGGATGCGAGGATGAGTACTTCCTTTTCCTAACAAGAGTCTCATTTAGGGTGAGCTGGACTGGAGAGCTGCAGATGGTGTAACTAGCGGGGGTGTCGGTGGACATGTCAGACTGAGGGAGGTTTGGAGATTGTATTCTTGCTGGTGCCCTACATGCAGTGTTTCCTACTACGAAACTGGTGATTCCCTGACTGCTTTGGCCTGGTGACGAAATCTGCACATTTACTGCAGGTGGTGTGGGAAATGGTGGGCTTACAGTGAGGGAAGGGATGTAGCGTTGCTGACTAGCTTCATTGGCCGAGGGTGCTACAACCTTAAGGGACGTTTGGTAGTGAGCTTGCAAATGCATGGTGGTTAAATTTCTACGCATGCAACTTGCATTTAGACTTTTAAGATTCTGACCTCTGCTTAAGGTAGTTAAACATTTGTGACAGATGACTTTGCGCTGATCATTTGGATGTTGTTTAAAAAAAATGCCAGACTGCACTCTTTCTACTATCGGATACCTTTTCAGGCATTGCAGACTGAGCTTCTTTAACTGGATGGCCACGCTGTCCTACAACTGGTTTTGGTTTTGCCACACATTTTTGGCCAGATACGGGCCTGGCAGATGGAACCTGTTGCGATATAGATGCCTTCTGCGGCTCCTCCTCCTCCGCTTCAGAGCTACTGCCGCCTGCACCCTGTTCCCCTAATGGCTGCCAATCGGGGTCAACAACTGGGTCATCTATGACCTCCTCTTCTATCTCGTGTGCAACTTCGTCTGTGTCACCGTGTAAGCCGGTGGTATAGCATCCGTGACGGGGCACCATAGTCTCATCAGGGTCTGATTCTGGATCAGTACACTGCGAGGGCAATGTTCTGGTCTGAGTCAAAGGAACAGCATAGTAATCTGGCTGTGGCTGTGCATCTGTGCATTCCATGTCCGATTCAACTTGTAATGGGCATGGCCTGTTAACTGTTTCACTTTCTAACCCAGGAACGGTATGTGTAAAGAGCTCCATGGAGTAACCCGTTGTGTCGCCTGACGCATCCTTCTCTGTTGTTCTTGGTGAAGAAGGCAAGGAAGCGACTTGTCCCTGACCGTGAACATCCACTAACGACGCGCTGCTTTTACATTTAGCAGTTTCAGAAGAGGAGGCGAAAGAGCTAGAGGCTGAGTCAGCAAGGAAAGCCAAAACTTGTTCTTGCTGCTCCGGCTTTAAAAGCGGTTTTCCTACTCCCAGAAAAGGGAGCGTTCGAGGCCTTGTGTAGCCAGACGACGAACCTGGCTCAACAACTCAAGACTTAGGTGCTATATTGCATTTCCCATGATCACCTGATGCTCCACCACCACTACCATCATTACCAGCTGGCAATGACAGCCCACGGCCATGACCTCTTCCACCAGACTTCCTCATTGTTTGAAAAACGTAACCAAACTAACGGTATTTGTTACTGTAAAACCAGTTACAAGGTGAACTCAAACTTCTGTTGGATTTATATATCCCTTTACAGGTGGGTGAGACTGCAGGGAAAATCAGGCCCAATGTATAACAGTACACAGCTTCAGTGGCAGACAGATATGCCACTAACAGGACTGACGCTGATGCAGACACTAACAATTAAAATCTCCCCCTTTTTATTTTTTCTGGGAGAATATTGAAGAAATGTGGCCCACTCTTATACAGTATATGTTCTGTGGCACAAAATTAGAGACAGATGCCACACATAGCACTGGCACTGAGGCAGAATTGCCAATCTTAATCTCCCACTATTTGTTTTTTTTCCAGGGAGAATTAAAAAAAAATCTGGCCCAGTGTTACACACTAGGTTTTCTGTGGCACAAAATTAGAGACAGGTGGCACACACAGGACTGGCACCGAAGCAGAAATGCCAATCTTAATTTCCCACTATTTTTTTTTTCAGGGAGAATTTAAAAGAAATCTGGCCCAGTGTTACACACTAGGTTTAATGTGGCACAAAATTAGAGACAGGTGGCACACACAGGAGTCGCACTGAAGCAGAAATGCCAATCTTAATCTACCACTATTTTTTTTTCAGTGAGAATTGAAAAGAAATCTGGCCCAGTATTGCACACTAGGTTTAATGTGGCACACAATTTGAGACAGGTGGCACACACAGGAGTGGCACTGAAGCAGAAATGCTAATCTTAATCTCCCACTATTTTTCTTTTTTCAGGGAGAATTGAAAAGAAATCTGGCCCAGTATTACACACTAGGTTTAATGTGGCACAAAATTTGAGACAGGTGGCACACACAGGAGTGGCACTGAAGCAGAAATGCCAATCTTAATCTCCCACTATTTTTTTTCAAGGAGAATTTAAAAGAAATCAGGCCCAGTATTACACACTAGGTTTAATGTGGCACAAAATTTGAGACAGGTGGCACACACAGGAGTGGCACTGAAGCAGAAATGCCAATCTTAATCTCCCACTATTTTTATTTTTTCAGGGAGAATTGAAAAGAAATCTGGCCCAGTATTACACACTAGGTTTAATGTGGCACAAAATTTGAGACAGGTGGCACACACAGGAGTGGCACTGAAGCAGAAATGCCAATCTTAATCTCCCACTATTTTTTTTTCAGGGAGAATTTAAAAGAAATCTGGCCCAGTATTTCACACTAGGTTTAATGTGGCACAAAATTAGAGACAGATGCCACACACAGCACTGGCACTGAGGCAAAATTGCCAATCTTAATCTCCCACTATTTTTTTTTTATTTATGGGAGAATTGGTAAGAAATCAGGCCCACTGTTAGACTGTATGTTTTCTGTGCCAGAAAATGAGACACAGATGCCACACACAGGATTGCCACTGATACAGATCTGCCAATTTTAATCTACAACTTTTTTTTTTCCTTCAGGGAGACTAGTGAATAATTCTGGGCCACTGCCTTAGAGTATATTTTCTGTGGCAGAAAGTGGCTTGAAGAGATATAACGAAACAAAAAAAAAAGGGACTGTCCTACAATTACTATCTCCCTGCAGTAATCTCAGCAATGTTTGGCAGGCAGCAATAACAAAGAGTGGACTGCTGCACAAAAAAGTCAAAAGTGTGGACAAACAAACAAGAAAGCTGTGCAGAAAGGAGCAACAGGATTTGTGCTTTGAAAAAAGCAGTTGGTTTGCAGAGCGGTGTACAAACAGCAATGCAGCTATCAGGGAGCCTTCTAGGGCAGCCCAATGAGCTACAGCGCTAAGGAAAAAAATGTAGCCTCCACTGTCCCTGCTAAGAAAAGGTGGTGTTGGACAGTGGAAATCGCTACAACACAAGCGGTTTGGGGGTTAATGTACCCTGCCTAACGCTATCCCTGCTGCTGACGAAGCAGCAGCAACCTCTCCCTATGCTCAGATCAGCAGCAGTAAGATGGCGGTCAGCGGGAACGCCCCTTTATAGCCCCTGTGACGCCGCAGAAAGCAAGCCAATCACTGCAATGCCCTTCTCTAAGATGATGGGGACTGAGACCTATGTCATCACGCTGCCCACACTCTGCGTCCACCTTCATTGGCTGAGAAATGGCGCTTTTCGCGTCATTGAAACGCGACTTTGGCGTGAAAATCGCGTACCGCATGGCCGACCCCACAGAGGGATCGGGTCGGGTTTCATGAAACCCGACTTTGCCAAAAGTCGGCGACTTATGAAAATGAACGACCTGTTTCGCTCAACCCTAGTTATGATTAAAAATAGTGCTGACTACTGGGTTGCCACTCTGTTAGATCCATATTATAAAACCAAATTTTGTCAGATGATTCCTGCGCTGGAAAGGGACACATGAATGCTGAGGTATTTAAAAGCGCTTTTACACAACAATAAGAGAGCTTTTTTCCAAGACAGCAATGAAGCATACAGTTTGCACCGCAGCTCTAGACTTCTAACCTCCTGCAATTCAAATCATCAGCGCCAAAACATTAGCAGCAGCAGCAGCAGCATTGGTGGAAGTGGAAGAAGCAATTTCTGTGAGTCCTTTGACACTTTTTTTAAGAACAGCTTGTGCACTCGCCCAGCAGAGTCAAAGTCTTACACTTGGTGAACGAATGGAGAGGATGGTGCAGGAGTATCTAGAACTGAAGATCAATGCCATCAGGGAGGGTTTGGAGCCTTTCACATTATGGTCTTTCAAAATGGATGAGTGGCCTGAGCTCACCTCACATGCCTTGGACGTTTTTTTATGCCTGGTAGACAGCCTTCTCTCAGAAAGTGTCTTCAGCGCTGCTGGCGGTATCCTGATAAGCGCAACTAGCTATCCCCTGAAAGTGTAGAGTGCCTAAATGTCATCAAGATGAACAAGTCATGGATCTCCAAGGACTTTTGCACCCCAATCGCAGACTGTACAGATTAAGCAATATTGCAAATTTGTAGAAATGTGAACAGTCATGGATGGTCTACATCTGCTGGGTTGGCTGTAGTGGAAGATGTGTCGGTCCCAATAATACTATTTCTACTCTTGCGAAATGCATGTCACTTCGGTGGTGTCAGGCTCTCTCTTGTTTAAATGTGAACACTCCTGGGTGGGTGTCTGCTGGACTGGGTGTAGTGGAAGACCTGTCGGTCCATATTATACTATGTATAAAGTGGTGAAATTGATGCCACTTTGTGGTTTCTGCCACTAATTTTTTGAAATGTGAACACTCCTGATTGGGTCTCCTTCATGCATGTGGCCTGTAGCAGTAGGCCTCCGAGACTGTCAATCCTCCACTTCCTTAAACTCAACTACACGTTACTATACTTAAACTTTTCTGACAGTGGTAGTCTACAAAACTGATATATGTGCCACGTGAGTGTGGCTCAGCATGAAAGCAGGTAGAGGTGTTGCATGTTGTATCAGGGCACCCAGCAAAGGAGGCCTATACCGATCCCTCACCCACCTCATCTTACTATGATGTTCAATTGAAAGCTGTAAATGCTGTCCCAGATCCGATACCTCATGCCTGGCTGATTGGTGTAGTTCCATGCTACAATTTGCACTGTGGGTGAATTGTGGCCACTTTCCTGGTCTCTGTTCCTCATTTGATGTGGTTTAGCAGCATTTTGGGCCATTATAAGGTGTTGTCCATGCGTTTGTTTTTGCCTCCCATTGAGATGAATGGCGTTCGGTCATGTTCGGGGAATATTCAACGAATTAGGCCGGCGTCACACTAGCGAGTTTTACGGACGTATGAGCGCATAAAATACGTCCGTAAAACTCGCCTAACAAACGTCCCAATTATTCTCTATGCCCCTGCTCCTATCTGCCGTATTTTACTGATCAGTATTATACGGCTTTCTACAGCCGTAGAAAATCGCAGCATGCTGCGTTTGTCACTGTATTGCGCAAAAAAACGCCAATAAAAGTCTATGGAAGCCCCAAAAATACGGATTACACACGGACCAACAGTGTGACTTGCGAGAAATACGCAGCGATGTTAGAGAGAAAAGCCGGCAATTCAGTACGGTGTACAGTAAAATCACACTGACAGCTTACAGTAGAATAGGTAGAATAAATGTGTACACATAGAATAGGTATATATATATATATACACTAGATTGTGGCCCGATTCTAACGCATCGGGTATTCTAGAATATGCATGTCTCCGTAGTATATGGACAATGATGATTCCATAATTCGCGGCAGACTGTGCCTGTCGCTGATTGGTCGAGGCAACCTTTATGACATCATCGTCGCCATGGCAACCATTATGACATCATTGTCGCTGTGCCCGTTGCTGATTGGTCGAGGCCTGGCGGCCTCGACCAATCAGGTTCGCGGGATGTCTACGTCCTTTATGACATCATCGTCGCTGTGCCCGTCGCTGATTGGTCGAGGCTTGGTGGCCTCGACCAATCAGAGACGCGGGATTTCCAGGACAGACAGACAGACAGAAAAACCCTTAGACAATTATATATATAGATATATGTCAGTGAGACACATATATGTATATATATTAATATTTCATACAGCGCTAGATAGCTTTAAAGCCGGTAATTCAATTGCCGGCTTTTGCTATCTCCTTCCTAAACCTGACATGATATGAGACATGCTTACATACAGTAAACCATCTCATATCCCCATTTTTTTTGCATATTCCACACTACTAATGTTAGTAGTGTGTATATGCAAAATTTGGCCGTTCTAGCTATTAAATTAAAGGGTTAAATGGCGGAAAAAATTGGCGTGAGCTCCCGCGCAATTTTCTCCGCCAGAGTAGTAAAGCCAGTGACTGAGGGCAGATATTAATAGTCTGGAGAGGGTCCACGGTTATTGGCCCCCCCTGGCTAAAAACATCTGCCCCCAGCCACCCCAGAAAAGGCACATCTGGAAGATGCACCTATTCTGGCACTTGGCCACTCTCTTCCCATTCCCGTGTAGCGGTGGGATATGGGGTAATGAAGGGTTAATGCCACCTTGCTATTGTAAGGTGTCATTAAGCCAAATTAATAATGGAGAGGCATCAATTATGACACCTATCCATTATTAATCCAATACTAGTAAAGGGTTAAAAAAAAACACAAACACATTATTATAAATTATTTTAATGAAATAAAAACAAAGGTTGTTGTAATAATTTATTCTTCGCTCAATCCTTCTGAAGACCCTCGCTCTGTAACAAAGTAATAATAATAAACCAACAATATACATACCTTCCGAAGATCTGTAACGTCCCACGATGTAAATCCATCTGAAGGGGTTAAAATATTTTGCAGCCAGGAGCTCTGCTAATGCAGCGCTGCTCCTGGCTGCAAAACCCCAGGGAATGAAGGTAAAGTAGGTCAATGACCTATATTTACCTTCATTTGCAGTGAGGCGCCTTCTGCTGGCTGTTCCTGGAGCGTGGGAACTTTCCTAGAGAGCTCCCAGGCTCGAGTTCATATGAGGACACCCAGCAAGTTTATATACACCTTCTACTTTGTTTCACAGTACCATATAACAGTTGTTATTTTGGTTAGAAGTCTGGTGGAAGAGGCCGTGGGTGGGCGTTGCCAGATGATACTGATGGTGGTTTTGGTGGTGGTGGAGCATCTGGTGGTAGTGGGATAAGCAAAATAGCACCAAAGGCTCGAGGTGTTGAGCCAGCGTCATCGTCTGGCTACACAAAGCCTCGAACGCTCCCTTATCTGGGAGTAGGAAAACAGGTTTTAAAGCCGGAACAGCAGGAAAAATTTTTGGCTTTCCTTGCTGACTCAGCCTCTAGCTCTTTCGCCTCCTCTTCAGAAGGTTTGAAATCTAAAAGCAGCGAGTCGTCAGTGGATGCTCCTGGTCAAGAACAAGTCACTTCCTTGTGTCCTTTACCCAAATCAAAAGTGAAGGATGCGGCAGGCGAAACTACAGTTTACTCCATGGAGCTCTTTACACATACCATGCCTGGGTTAGAGAGGGAAATTGTTAAAAGCCCATTACAAGATGAATCGGACATGGAGTGCACAGATGCACAGCCACAGCTAGCTGTTCCATTGACTCAGATCACTACATTGCCCTCGCAGTGTACTGAGCCAGAATCTGACCCTGATGAGACTATGGTGCCCCGTCACGAACCCTATAGCACCTTACACGGCGACACAGAGGAAAGTGCACATGAAATTGAAGAGGAGGTGATAGATGACCCAGTTGTTGACCCAGATTGGCAGCCATTGGGGGAAGAGGGTGCCGCTGCCAGTAGCTTTGAAGCGGAGGAGGATGATCCGCAGCAGCCATCTACATCGCAACAGCTTTCATCTGGCAGGCCCATATCTGTCCAAAAATGTTTGTCAAATCCAAAAACAGTTTTAGGACACTGTGGCCATCCGGTGAAAGTAGCACAGCGTGCAATGCCTGAAAAGGTGTTCCATAGTAGGAAGAGTGCAGTGTGGGCATTTTTTAACCAAGATCTGAATGATCAGTGCAAAGTTATCTGTACGAAGTGCTCAAATATCTTTAGCAGAGGGAAGAATCTCCAAAGTTTAAATACAACGTGCATGCATAGACATTTAACCAGCATGCACTTGCAAGCCTGGATTAACTACCAAAAGTCCAGTACCGTTGGTGGACCCGTTCAGAATGAAGGTAGTCAGCAACGCTACATTGCTTCCCTCACAGTAAGCACACCGGTTAGGACACCACCAGCAGCAAATATGGAGGTATCATCGCAAGGCTAAAGCAGTCAGGGAATCACAAGGTTCTTGGTAGGAAACACTGTAGGTAGGCCAACATCAAGAATACCATCACCAACCATATCTCATTCTGCCATCTCCACCACCCCCAGCACTAGTTCCACCATATGCAGCTCTCCAGTCCAGCTCACCCTACAAGAGACTCTCGCAAGGAAAAGAAAGTACTCATCCGGTCATCCGCCTACAATCCCAACAGTCAAAAATGGTAATGGCATCATTTTCATTGAAGGAAACATGAAGAGATATCCTGGATAAAAAACCTCTTCCAGAGTGCTCTGGACCTCAGACTTGGCTGAAGGTTTACCTTCCAACAAGACAATGACCCTAGGCACACAGCTAAATAACAAAGGAGTGGCTTCAGAACAACTCTGTGACCATTCTTGACTGGACCAGGCAGAGCCCTGGCCTAAACCCAATTGATCATTTCTGGAGAGACCTGAAAATGGCTGTCCACCAATGTTCACCATCCAACCTGATGGAACTGGAGACTATCTGCAAGGAAGAATGTCAGAGGATCCCCAAATCCAGGTGATACAGGAAAGAAATATATCTTGGTACCGTGTTAGCCAGTAGATAGAAAAATATTTAGAATTGAGAGTCCTCAGTGGTTGATACCTTTTAATGGCTAACTGAAAAGATGGTAACAAATTGCAAGCTTTCGAGACTACACAGGTCTCTTCATCAGGCAAAGACTAAAACAAATTCTGAAGAATCACATATTTTTGCACAACATAGCATAGAAAAAAAAAGGAAAGAAAAAGGGAAAAACCATGGTAAGACAGGTGACATGAAGCAGAATTACCATGGGTGATAAACAGTTATGTCCATAAATATTGGGCCAGTTCTTAGATAAGGATTGTTTTATTGTCCTTTGATTAGGGTCTCTGTTGTGATGACCCCACATGGTGTGAGGGGCAAGTTCCTTAGTTGATGTAAAAAGACATAAATCCGTGTGACATATTCATTCCTGCAGTTAGAATGTCAAAGGTCGTCATCAGTTTATTTTCCCAGACTCTTCTGTCTCTCTGAGCTTTGAAGCTACCTTTTTAAACAAGTAATTTCATGTCCATAATGTTATGATCCGGGAGACAGAAATATATTGCCACAGGTAGATCTATTCTTTTTTCTCTTATTGTATGGTGATGAGAGTTCATCCTTGTTCTCAGTTTCTGCCCTGTAGATATATTCAAATATGGAATATTTGAATTTTAAACTGCTTTATTTCCATACAGACTGTACGTGTAAAATTCGGGTACTTAGATCACAACTTGGTTAATTCATCTGTTCAACAGCCACGACAAGGCACACCTTTATTTATTGGCACTTACTGTGCATCTCCTGTTTCAAGTCTTGGGATTGCATCTTTTCAAATTTGCTTCATTCTGGTAAGAGATCTGGACAGATTTGCTTTTTTTTATTACAACATGCCACTGTACCTGACAAATTAAAATTTCTGTAGACATGTTTGTGCACAATATGTAGCATTCTTATCATTTTTATTTACTTTTAGTCATCTTTTTCAGGGGTGATCCTGTATCCCAGGAAGAATGATACATTTTGTTGATATTGGCAATGAAAATGCAGTTAAAAGTGTTGGGAACAAATTTTTTATTGATGGCATGTCTTTTAAATAGTTTATCAATATCTGATCATTAGGGTTGCGACACCAGACACCAAGCGAATCAGCTGTTATCGGCTCCCCTGTCACTAAAGGGTTGACGGTGGTCCTGTGTGCAGCATCGATCAGCAGAGCCTTTAACAGCTGATCAGGAATGATATGTTGCCTCCCCACTGATCATATATCTATGACCTATCCTAAGACTTGGCCATCAACAGAAAAGTACTGATCAACCTCTGTAAGCATGCATGTTACATTATGTAGGTATAAAGAGCTATCTCATTTCCTTTGATGGCTTAAGAAATCCAGTCTTCTGGCTTCTAATTTTACTTTTTTAGCCTATCTGAAACTTATTTTTGGTCACATTAAACATTCTTATTTCATGATATTATGTTGTTTTTCATGTACCTACTTCACAACAAGAGCATAATGCTTAGTAAACAGATACTATTGATTGAACATGTTTCAAGATAGACATTTTCCAAGCTGCACTTATGTAAAGGTTCAGCTCATCCACTATGTTAAAATATTTTTATAATCCTATTATTCTCTTATTATTATATTTATATTTTATCATTATTATATTTTTTGTTTTCCATTCATTAAGAACCTAAAGCTCACCATAATGCTTTGTAAAAATCACCCTCCATACTCCTTTGTTGACAAACCTTTTCATCACCCATGTTAGTTATTTCACCTTTCTCTAATCTTAGGACATGTTTTTAGTGGCTTGAAGTCACTAATGGAGTTAGTGGCATATGATGCTGCCAATTTACTACCCAATATATAGATGCTTTCATCTACTGAGCACCACATCACTTTGCCGTTCTCTAGTACATCACAACAAGGTGCTCAAAAATAATTACCAAGCTTGTCAATCTCTGATTATAAGGAAAAGTAGGAGAAAGTAACCACGTGGCACCCATGATATGTATCCATGTTAAGGATAAGATACTGTTTAGCGCAACATTTTATACTACAAAAAGGCTAGAGCTTTAAACTAAATTTCTAGTTGGTTCACTGTCACTGGCTTCATCATAGTAACCTAGCTGCCATCTCCAAATTCATACATACTTTTTTTTGTTCCTGGACCAAAGACTAAACTGTACAGTATATGGAAAGTTTTACTAACTGCAGAAATAAGATGAATAAATAGGTTTATTTGACAGTTAATGAAGAGGTCATCTAGATTTTTATCTACTCTTTGTGTTTTATTTTCCTTATTTTTTTTTTGTATTTTACATTATGTTTATTGATGTTCCCTATATTGATTGAGTTAGAAGGATTTTTCCGGTGTATTTTTTCTTGTTTTACACAGATGTCACAACTGGAGGAGTTTTCAATTGTCCAAAACCTTATTCAAGACAAGAAAGTTTGTTTTTCGCTAATAGTTAAAATTCCAATAAGTCTGTGGCCACCCTACTTCACCCAAAAATCTTAGTCTTGTCAGAGCTCATGGTGGTATTATGGGCTTCATCAGATTAATAGTGTGATTACGGTAATTCTGTGAACTCTTAATGATTTAGTCTGGCAATTATACAATAATACAAAATATTTGGAATAGTGAATAAACATACAGCACAGCATCCAGATTTGTACAGGATAACATACAGAGAGGACAAACAATGACTATGTAGAGTCATCTAAGTTGTAGAACCTCAAACAACATGACATTTGTTAAGAAATACCATTCATTGTTTATAAATAAATTATCACTCAATTAATAGATGAAGTCACACGAGACTGAACATATAACTCGAAGACCGACACTTTCAATCAAAATATCACATTGAGAACACCAACTTGCAAAAAGTTATTTGTCGTCATCAGGGCATGTTAGGTTAGGCTATGGGTTGAACTAGATGGACTTAAAGTCTTCCTTTAACCTTAATAACTATGTTAAAATGTTACTATGTAAATCAATGACGATTTACAAGCAATTCCCTCCCAAACTATTTACCACTCACAACCTTTCTAAACATAGGTTGATAGAAATACAGTCAAGTGTTGCATTAATTTTTTTTTTCTAGAAATAGAACATGATGTTCCAGTTTTGGTGATTATTTGTAAATCAGATTACAGCAGAGTCAAAAACTAACATAGTGGTGCAACAAAAAATAACAAGACAACAGACTATGCAAAAAGCAAGAGACAAGGGATGAAACAAGCTGATTCTATAGCTGCTCGCAAAAGGGCAATCTGGATGAGACATGCGGGTCTTATCTGTTGTCACATTCTATAAATCTGTTTTTCGTACAAATCAATTTCCATTAAAATCTCTCTGAACACCCCAAATCACCCTCATTAGGACTCCTGTTATTTTACAGTTATGATAATAGAAACAGGAAAAAATGCCTAGGCCTCCATCCAAATAACGTCTCCCACACACATCTTGTCTTCTATCTCTACACTACAGCTGTGAGTTACCCTGGCTAGAATTCCAGGCATTTCTCTCCTTTTTTTTGAAAATATTAACACTGATTACAGATTAAATAGCTTGTTCCTAGCAGCCTGTATCCAAGCTTTATCTGCTACTCATTGAAATTCTCCTCAGGTGCTGTGTTCTGTTTAAGAACAAAAACACTTATCTTGTTCTTGTGTATGTGGTTCTTTCTTTTTGTAACATTCCTGGCTTGATCTCCCTTCTTAAAATCCTTTAAATACCAGTGCAATAATAATTTCACCACTAGCAACCTGAGTTGACAAAACATTGTTGATGTCTCAGCTCCAGAAACTATTAAATCTCCGTTACAGAGAGATAATTAATTTGCTAATTACACATCCTCTCTCACCATATTTCATCACGAATAGACGTAAGTGCTTCCAAAGTAAGTTCAGCAAAACATCCCTTTCAATGTTACACAAACAGTACAACTGCACTGAAAATACGCTAGTGTATTTATCCTCCATTAACCAGGGGATTTTCGGCTCTCTGCAACTCTCGCTTCCCAAACATCTAAAGGTACCGTCACATTAAGCGACGCTGCAGCGATCCAGACAACGATCCCGATCACTGCAGCGTCGCTGTTTGGTCGCTGGAGAGCTGTCACACAGACAGCTCTCCAGCGACCAACGATGCCGGTCCCCTGGTAACCAGGGTAAACATCGGGTTACTAAGTGCAGGGACGCGCTTAGTAACCCAATGTTTAACCTGGTTACCAGCGTAAACATAAAAAAAACAAACACAACATACTTACCTTCAGCTGTCTGTCCTCCAGCGCTCTGCTTCTCTGCACTGACTGTGAGCGCCAGCCGGAAAGCACAGCGGTGACGTCACCGCTGTGCTCTGCTTTCCGGCTGGCCGGCGCTCACAGTGCAGAGAAGCACAGCGCCGGAAGACAGACAGCGGAAGGCAAGTATGTAGTGATTGTTTTTTTTTACGTTTAGGTTGGTAACCAGGGTAAACTTCGGGTTACTAAGCACGGCCCTCGCTTAGTAACCCGATGTTTACCCTGGTTACCAGTGAAGACATCGCTGAATCGGCGTCACACACGCCGATTCAGCAATGTCTGCAGGGAGTCCAGCGACGAAATAAAGCTCTGGACTTTCTGCACCGACCAAAGATGACACAGCAGGATCCAGATCGCTGCTGCCTGTCAAACTGAAGGATATCGCTAGCCAGGACGCTGCAACGTCACGGATCGCTAGCGATATCGTTCAGTGTGAAGGTACCTTTACAGCAGAAACACCAGCACTTTTATCATCTTCCAGAGGTTTCCTTAATCCTTCTCTGCCCACAGTCAGATCTATTAGGAGATTCCCCCTGAGCAGAGCAGTGATTACAGCCTGCACATAGCCCTGTTCTCATAGTGGGGGGGCCAGGACAGATCCTCCTCTGCTGAGCAAACACGACTCCAGTGTGAGAGATAAGGGAGGCTGACAATATCCCTTCTAGTCAACAGAAGCTGATCGTCTACCACTGTCACTCTCCTCCATAAGAGAAGATAAACTATTTCTTTGGAATCCCATCCCTTTTCCTGCAGCAGGACCCAGGAGAAAAATAAGACATATGTCAGAGACAGTGTGCTTCCTGTATGTGTTTTCTCTGCTTCTACAACATCATCACTGAGTTGTACCCTCAAGTACACTGTCCTGGGCTTGTCCCGCACCTAACCTTGTCATGCTGGACGTAAAATGAGGTGACGAGCGTTGGCATCACCAGACATAACGCGGCTCATACCGGCTTTCACTGACTCTCCTGACCGCTGAGGCGCTTACCGCTAGAACCGCAGCATGACTGGGCACATGATGACCCGAGGTAGATCTAATAAGAAGGCCTCTCCTCCTCGCCTGCCAGACATCTTTCCGCGGTCTCAAACCGCACATGCCGCAGGGAAAATGGCACGGGCTTCTCCCTCCAGATCATCACATTCCTCCCGCGGCTCCCAGGATTCAGAAAGAGGTGAGACACAATATAGCAGCTCTGTGTTATGAACAGGTAATTCAGAACCACAATGGACATTGAAGTTCAGAGCACACAAAGTGACCTGACAATTACCAAAAACAAAGGACGAGCTCTGAGACGTGGGAACTCTGCTGACCGCAATCCCTAATCCTAACACACCACACTAGAGGTAGCCGTGGATTGCGCCTAACGCTCCCTATGCAACTCGGCACAGCCTGAGAAACTAACTAGCCCTGAAGATAGAAAAATAAGCCTACCTTGCCTCAGAGAAATTCCCCAAAGGAAAAGGCAGCCCCCCACATATAATGACTGTGAGTAAGATGAAAATACAAACACAGAGATGAAATAGATTTAGCAAAGTGAGGCCCGACTTACTGAATAGACCGAGGATAGGAAAGATAACTTTGCGGTCAACACAAAAACCTACAAACAACCACGCAGAGGGGCAAAAAGACCCTCCGCACCGACTAACGGTACGGAGGTGCTCCCTCTGCGTCTCAGAGCTTCCAGCAAGCAAGAAAAACCAATAAAGCAAGCTGGACAGAAAAAATAGCAAGCAAAAATAACACAAGCAAAACTTAGCTTATGCAGGATAGACAGGCCACAGGAACGATCCAGGAGGAAGCAAGACCAATACTAGAACATTGACTGGAGGCCAGGATCAAAGCACCAGGTGGAGTTAAATAGAGCAGCACCTAACGACTTAACCTCATCACCTGAGGAAGGAAACTCAGAAGCCGCAGTACCACTCTCATCCACCAAAGGAAGCTCATAGACAGAACCAGCCGAAGTACCACTCTCGACCACAGGAGGGAGCTTGGCCACAGAATTCATAACAGTACCCCCCCCTTGAGGAGGGGTCACCGAACCCTCACCAGAGCCCCCAGGCCGACCAGGATGAGCCACATGAAAGGCACGAACCAGATCGGCAGCATGGACATCAGAGGCAAAGACCCAGGAATTATCTTCCTGACCATAACCTTTCCACTTAACCAGATACTGGAGTTTCCGTCTCGAAACACGAGAATCCAAAATCTTCTCCACTATATACTCCAATTCCCCTTCAACCAAAACCAGAGCAGGAGGATCAATAGATGGAACCACAGGTGCCACGTATCTCCGCAACAATGACCTATGGAACACGTTATGGATAGAAAAAGAAGCTGGAAGAGTCAAACGAAAAGACACAGGATAAAGAACCTCAGAAATCCTATATGGACCAATGAAACGAGGCTTAAATTTAGGAGAGGAAACCTTCATAGGAATATAACGAGATGACAACCAAACCAAATCCCCAACACGAAGTCGGGGACCCACACAGCGCCTGCGGTAAGCGAAACGTTGAGCCTTCTCTTGGGACAAAGTCAGATTGTCCACTACATGAGTCCAAATCTGCTGCAACCTATCCACCACAGTATCCACACCAGGACAGTCCGAAGACTCAACCTGCCCTGAAGAGAAACGAGGGTGGAACCCAGAATTGCAGAAAAAGGCGAAACCAAAGTAGCCGAGCTGGCCCGATTATTAAGGGCGAACTCAGCCAAAGGCAAAAAGGACACCCAATCATCCTGATCAGCAGAAACAAAACATCTCAGATATGTTTCCAAGGTCTGATTGGTTCGTTCAGTCTGGCCATTTGTCTGAGGATGGAAAGCCGAGGAAAAAGACAAATCAATGCCCATCCTAGCACAAAAGGCTCGCCAAAACCTCGAAACAAACTGGGGACCTCTGTCAGAAACGATGTTCTCTGGAATGCCATGTAAACGAACCACATGCTGGAAAAACAATGGCACCAAATCAGAGGAGGAAGGCAATTTAGACAAGGGCACCAAATGGACCATCTTAGAGAAGCGATCACAAACCACCCAAATGACCGACATTCTTCGAGAGAAGGGGAGATCCGAAATAAAATCCATAGAGATATGTGTCCAAGGCCTCTTCGGGACCAGCAAGGGCAAAAGCAACCCACTGGCACGAGAACAGCAGGGCTTAGCCCGAGCACAAATCCCACAGGACTGCACAAAAGAACGCACATCCCGTGACAAAGACGGCCACCAAAATCTCTAGTACCAAAGATTCCAGGATGACCAGCCAACACCGAACAATGAACCTCAGAGATAACTTTATTCGTCCACCTATCAGGGACAAACAGTTTCTCTGCTGGGCAACGGTCAGGTCTATTAGCCTGAAATTTTTGCAGCACCCGCCGCAAATCAGGGGAGATGGCAGACAAAATTACCCCCTCTTTGAGAATACTCGCCGGCTCAGACAAACCCGGAGAATCGGGCACAAAACTCCTAGACAGGACATCCGCCTTCACATTTTTAGAGCCCGGAAGGTACGAAACCACAAATTCAAAACGGGAGAAAAACAGCGACCAACGATCCTGTCTAGGATTCAACCGTTTGGCAGACTCGAGATAAGTCAAGTTTTTGTGATCAGTCAAGACCACCACGCGATGCTTAGCTCCTTCAAGCCAATGACGCCACTCCTCGAATGCCCACTTCAGCAACTCTCGATTGCCAACATCATAATTTCGCTCAGCAAGCGAAAATTTCCTGGAAAAGAAGGCGCATGGTTTCATCACCGAGCAATCAGAACTTCTCTGCGACAAAACAGCCCCTGCTCCAATTTCGGAAGCATCAACCTCGACCTGGAACTGAAGCGAAACATCTGGTTGGCACAACACAGGGGCAGAAGAAAAACGACGCTTCAACTCCTGAAAAGCTTCCACAGCAGCAGAAGACCAATTGACCACATCAGCACCCTTCTTGGTTAAATCAGTCAACGGTTTAGCAATGCTAGAAAAATTAGCGATGAAGCGACGATAAAAATTAGCAAAGCCCAGGAACTTCTGCAGACTCTTCAGAGATGTTGGCTCAGTCCAATCATAAATGGCCTGAACTTTAACAGGGTCCATCTCAATAGTAGAAGGAGAAAAAATGAACCCCAAAAATGAAATCTTCTGAACACCAAAGAGACACTTTGACCCCTTCACAAACAAAGAATTAGCACGCAGGACCTGGAACACAATTCTGACCTGCTTCACATGAGACTCCCAATCATCCGAGAAGACCAAAATATCATCCAAGTATACAATCAGGAATTTATCCAGGTACTCTCGGAAGATGTCATGCATAAAGGACTGAAACACTGATGGAGCATTAGAAAGTCCGAATGGCATAACCAGGTACTCAAAATGGCCTTTGGGCGT